>NC_040898.2:25-368775 GCF_900634795.4 Betta splendens
GTGGTGATCTCTGAGCCCGGCTGAAACACATGCAGGATAGTAGTCGTTTAGTGCACAGGTAATTTCAGGGATGACAAATCGTGAAAGCAGAATGAGAGGCACAACAGAATGATAACATTTAATTGCTACGTTAGGGGAAAGGTCAGAAGTGAGAGGCAGTGATACCTGGGGCGGCTCATAGGGAACAGTCACACTGTGCCTTTTTGTGTTGTAATCCTCAAGATACTGAGGCCTTTGGCTGCCCTACACTCTGATCAAATGACTGCGATGGTCTGCAGCTGAAAAGGAAAAACAAAGCCAAAGCATCTCTCTCTCTCGTTTTCTTTTAACAAACATTTTAAAACAGAAGGTATTATTTCACTGAAACGCTTTTCTTACCGTCTCCATTCTGGTGATGTGGACACTTGCGGACCACATCTGCCAGATGTTCCGTCTTCTTGTAGACAGCCATTACTCTGAGAACCGCATCGTGTGGAGGTTTACAACCAGGCTCAACTCCCCCGCAGACCGATGGACAAGTCGCAGGGGGCGGGAGCTCCTCGACAGACCACCCTAACCTCAACTAAACCTGCCAACAGCAGCGCGCTGATCAGTGACTCGCTGTGGAAACATCGATGCCACTGGCTCTTCACACGCAGCGACTCGCTCTGGGCACGAAATTTTAGCAAATGGCCACAATGAACAAGGCTGCACACGAACGCCACAATGACAGCTACGAAAGAATGGGTTTCTAACGCGGCGCCAAGACCCCGGCAGGACGCTTGACGGGGAGGTTCCGTGGGCTGGGGTCGCGCCGGACCCCGGGAAGACGCCTGACGGGGAGGTACAGGGGGCTGGGGTCGCGCCGGACCCCGGGAGGACGCGGGATGGGGAGGTTCCGTGGGCTGGGGTCGCGCCGGATCCCGGGAGGACACGGGACGGGGAGGTTCCGTGGGCTGGGGTCGCGCCGGACCCCGGGAGGACGCAGGACGGGGAGGTTCCGTGGGCCAGGGTCGCGCCGGACCCCGGCAGGACGAGGGACGGGGAGGTACAGCGAGCTGGGGTCGCGCCGGAAAACGGGAGGATGCGGGACGGGGAGGTACAGCGGGCTGGGGTCGCGCCGGACCCCGGGAGGACGCGGGACGGGGAGGTACAGGGAGCTGGGGTCGCGCCGGACCCTGGCAGGACGCAGGACGGGGAGGTACAGCGAGCTGGGGTCGTACGGGACCCCGGGAGGACGCGGGACGGGGAGGTACAGGGAGCTGGGGTCGTGCCTGACCCCGGGAGGATGCGGGACGAGGAGGTACAGGGAGCTGGGGTCGCGCCGGACCCCGGGAGGACGAGGGACGGGCCTGTGACGAAGAAGAAGGGAGGGGTGACCGAGCCGCAGCGGATCCTGCAACGCGTAGGTGCCTTGTGGCCAAAAAACGTAAAAAAAATTTCATAGTTTGTCTCGTGGGGTCAGACTGACCCCCTCGAAGGCTGCGTGAGGGTTAAGGAGCAAATGAAGCCCACCAGAGCACCAAGTGAAGTGTTTTCATTCGATAAAGTATCATACACGAGCCCGCCAGGCGCTGCACTGCAGCCGCAGGGGATGGGTGAACACGCAGAGATTAATTTTCACAACGAGGGTTCAATATAGGCAAACCTGGCTTGGATAGTTTGGACATTATGATACTTGACATGGAGACCACTTCAAAAGACAACCATTAGTGAGGAGAAATAAATGCACATGGAGAATGTGGGCATCGATCCCACTACCTCTCGCATGCTAAGCAAGCACTCTACCACTTGAGCTAATTCCTCTGATTATGAAACATTGTCGCAAAACACTTTTCAGGTCAATAGGAGGGGTGATGTACAAATCTCTGCATGTATGGGGTCGACTTCCATGTTGGTTGACGCTTCCAATTTCACTGCCAATTATTGTAGTTGGGTATACGATTTGTACACGACATTGATTCTAGATGTAAAACCTGTCTTATCGTGTTATGTACCACTGATTTAAGCATGCCACCGGGCAGAGCATTAGATCATGGTATTGTTACATAGCTAAACTAGGTAGGTGTAATAACGTTGCCAATGTGAGCTTCTTTGGAGAGAAGGGAAAGAAGCATTTAGTGGTACAGGGTTTTGTTCAATTTAAGGAGCAAATGAAGCCCACCAGAGCACCAAGTGAAGTGTTTTCATTCGGTAAAGTATCATACACGAGCTCCCCAGGCGCTGCACTGCAGCCGCAAGGGATGGGTGAACATGCAGAGATTAATTTCTACAACGAGGGTTCAATATAGGCAAACCTGGCTATGGATAGTTTGGACAGTAGGCTATTTGACATGCAGACCACTTCAAAAGACAACCATTAGTGAGAAGAAATAAAGGCACATGGAGAATGTGGGCATCGATCCCACTGCCTCTCGCATGCAAAGCAAGCGCTCTACCACTTGAGCTTATTCCCCCGATTACCAAAGATTGTCGCAAAACACTTTTCAGGTCAATAGGAGGGGTGATGTACAAATCTCTGCATGTATGGGGTCGACTTCCATGTTGGTCGACGCTTCCAATTTAGCTGCCAATTATTGTAGTTTGGTATACGATACGTACACGACATTGATCCTAGATGCAAAACCTGCCTTATCGTGTTATGTACCACTGATTTAAGCATGCCACAGGGCAGAGCATTAGATCATGGTATTGTTACATAGCTAAACTAGGTAGGTGTAATAACGTTGCCAATGTGAGCTTCTTTGGAGAGAAGGGAAAGAAGCATTTAGTGGTACAGGGTTTTGTTTAATTTAAGTAGCAAATGAACCCCACCACAGGACCAAGTGAAGTGTTTTCATTCGGTAAAGTATCATATACGAGCCCGCCAGGCGCTGCACTGCGGCCGCAGGGGATGGGTGAACACGCAGAGATTAATTTCCACAACGAGGGTTCAATATAGGCAAACCTGGCTATGGATAGTTTGGACAGTAGGCTATTTGACATGCAGACCACTTCAAAAGACAACCATTAGTGAGAAGAAATAAAGGCACATGGAGAATGTGGGCATCGATCCCACTGCCTCTCGCATGCAAAGCAAGCTCTCTACCACTTGAGCTAATTCCCCTGATTACCAAGCATGGTCGCAAAACACTTTTCAGGTCAATAGGAGGGGTGATGTACAAATCTCTGCATGTATGGGGTCGACTTCCATGTTGGTCGACGCTTCCAATTTAGCTGCCAATTATTGTAGTTTGGTATACGATACGTACACGACATTGATCCTAGATGCAAAACCTGCCTTATCGTGTTATGTACCACTGATTTAAGCATGCCACAGGGCAGAGCATTAGATCATGGTATTGTTACATAGCTAAACTAGGTAGGTGTAATAACGTTGCCAATGTGAGCTTCTTTGGAGAGAAGAGAAAGAAGCATTTAGTGGTACAGGGTTTTGTTCAATTTAAGGAGCAAATGAAGCCCACCAGAGCACCAAGTGAAGTGTTTTCATTCGGTAAAGTATCTTAAACGAGCTCCCCAGGCGCTGCACTGCAGCCGCAGGGGATGGGTGAACATGCAGAGATTAATTTCCACAACGAGGGTTCAATATAGGCAAACCTGGCTATGGATAGTTTGGACAGTAGGCTATTTGACATGCAGACCACTTCAAAAGACAACCATTAGTGAGAAGAAATAAAGGCACATCGATCCCACTGCCTCTCGCATGCTAAGCAAGCACTCTACCACTTGAGCTAATTCCCCTGATTTCCAAGCATTGTCGCAAAACACTTTTCAGGTCAATAGGAGGGGTGATGTACAAATCTCTGCAAGTATGGGGTCGACTTCCATGTTGGTCGACGCTTCCAATTTCACTGCCAAATATTGTAGTTGGGTATACGATACGTACACGACATTGATCCTAGATGCAAAACCTGCCTTATCCTGTTATGTACCACTGATTTAAGCGTGCCACAGGGCAGAGCATTAGATCATGGTATTGTTACATAGCTAAACTAGGTAGGTGTAATAACGTTGCCAATGTGAGCTTCTTTGGAGAGAAGGGAAAGAAACATTTAGTGGTACAGGGTTTTGTTCAATTTAAGGAGCAAATGAAGTCCACCAGAGCACCAAGTGAAGTGTTTTCATTCGGTAAAGTATCATAAACGAGCCCGCCAGGCGCTGCACTGCAGCCGCAGTGGATGGGTGAACACGCAGAGATTAATTTCCACAACGAGGGTTCAATATAGGCAAACCTGGCTTGGAAAGTTTGGACATTATGATACTTGACATGCAGACCACTTCAAAAGACAACCATTAGTGAGAAGAAATAAAGGCACATGGAGAATGTGGGCATCGATTCCACTGCCTCCCGCATGCTAAGCAAGTGCTCTACCACTTGAGCTAATTCCCTGATTCTAAGCATTGTCGCAAAACAATTTTTAGGTCAATAGGAAGGGTGATGTACAAATCTATGCATGTATGGGGTCGACTTCCATGTTGGTCGGCGCTTCCAATTTCACTGCCAATTATTGTAGTTGGGTATACGATACGTACACAACATTGATTCTAGATGTAAAACCTGCCTTATCGTGTTATGTACCACTGATTTAAGCATGCCACAGGGCAGAGCATTAGATTATGGTATTGTTACATAGCTAAACTAGGTAGGTGTAAAAACGTTGCCAATGTGAGCATCTTTGGAGAGAAAGGAAAGAAGCATTTTAGTGGTACATGGCTTTGTTCAATTTAAGGAGCAAACAAAGCCCACCAGAGCAACCAGTGAAGTGTTTTCATTCGGTAAAGTATCATACACGAGCTCCCCAGGCGCTGCACTGCAGGCGCAGGGGATGGGTGAACATGCAGAGATTAATTTCCACAACGAGGGTTCAATATAGGCAAACCTGGCTATGGATAGTTTGGACAATAGGCTATTTGAGATGCAGACCACTTCAAAAGACAACAATTAGTGAGAAGAAATAAAGGCACATGGAGAATGTGGGCATTGATCCCACTGCCTCTCGCATGCTAAGCAAGCGCTCTACCACTTGAGCTAATCGCCCTGGTTTTTAAGAATCGTTGCAAAACACTTTTCAGGTCAATAGGAGGGGTGATGTACAAATCTCTGCATGTATGGGGTCGACTTCCATGTTGGTCGACGCTTCCAATTTCACTGCCAATTATTGTAGTTGGGTATACGATACGTACACGACATTGATCCTAGATGCAAAACCTGCCTTATCGTGTTATGTACCACTGATTTAAGCATGCCACAGGGCAGAGCCTTAGATCATGGTATTGTTACATAGCTAAACTAGGTAGGTGTAATAACGTTGCCAATGTGAGCTTCTTTGGAGAGAAGGGAAAGAAGCATTTAGTGGTACAGGGTTTTGTTCAAATTAAGGAGCAAATGAAGCCCACCAGAGCAGCAAGTGAAGTGTTTTCATTCGGTAAAGTATCATACACGAGCTCCCCAGGCGCTGCACTGCAGCCGCAGGGGATGGGTGAACTTGCAGAGATAAATTTCCACAACGAGGGTTCAATATAGGCAAACGTGGCTTGGATAGTTTGGACATTATGATATTTGACATGCAGACCACTTCAAAAGACAACCATAAGTGAGAAGAAATAAAGGCACATGGAGAATGTGGGCATCGATTCCACTGCCTCGCGCATGCTAAGCAAGTGCTCTACCACTTGAGCTAATTCCCCTGATTTCCAAGCATTGTCGCAAAACACTTTTCAGGTCAATAGAAGGGGTGATGTACAAATCTCTGCATGTATGGGGTCGACTTCCATGTTGGTCGGCGCTTCCAATTTCACTGCCAATTATTGTAGTTGGGTATACGATACGTACACGACATTGATTCTAGATGTAAAACCTGCCTTATCGTGTTATGTACCACTGATTTAAGCATGCCACAGGGCAGAGCATTAGATCATGGTATTGTTGCATAGCTAAACTAGGTAGGTGTAATAACGTTGCCAATGTGAGCATCTTTGGAGAGAAAGAAAGAAGCATTTTAGTGGTACAGGGCTTTGTTCAATTTAAGGAGCAAACAAAGCCCACCAGAGCAACCAGTGAAGTGTTTTCATTCGGTAAAGTATCATACACGAGCTCCCCAGGCGCTGCACTGCAGCCGCAGGGGATGGGTGAACATGCAGAGATTAATTTCCACAACGAGGGTTCAATATAGGCAAACCTGGCTATGGATAGTTTGGACAGTAGGCTATTTGGCATGCAGACCACTTCAAAAGACAACCATTAGTGAGAAGAAATAAAGGCACATGGAGAATGTGGGCATCGATTCCACTGCCTCGCGCATGCTAAGCAAGCGCTCTACCACTTGAGCTAATTTCCCTAAATACCAAACATTGTCGCAAAACACTTTTCAGGTCAATAGGAGGGGTGATGTACAAATGTCTTCATGTATGGGGTCGACTTCCATGTTTGTCGACGCTTCCAATTTCGCTGCCAATTATTGTAGTTGGGTATACAATACGTACATGACATTGATCCTAGATGCAAAACCTGCCTTATCGTGTTATGTACCACTGATTTAAGCATGCCACAGGGCAGAGCATTAGATCATGGTATTGTTACATAGCTAAACTAGGTAGGTGTAATAACGTTGCCAATGTGAGCATCTTTGGAGAGAAAGGAAAGAAGCATTTTAGTGGTACAGGGCTTTGTTCAATTTAAGGAGCAAATAAAGCCCACCAGAGCACCAAGTGAAGTTTTTTCATTTGGTAAAGTATCATACACGAGCTCCCCAGGCGCTGCACTGCAGCCGCAGGAGATGGGTGAACATGCAGAGATTAATTTCCACAACGAGGGTTCAATATAGGCAAACCTGGCTATGGATAGTTTGGACAGTAGGCTATTTGACATGCAGACCACTTCAAAAGACAACCATTAGTGAGAAGAAATAAAGACACATGGAGAACGTGGGCATCAATCCCACTGCCTCTCGCATGCTAAGCAGGCGCTGTACTCTTGAGCTAAATTCCCTGATTTCCAAGCATTGTCGTAAAACACTTTTCAGGTCAATAGGAGGGGTGACGTACAAATCTCTGCATGTATGGGGTCGACTTCCATATTGATCGACGCTTCCAATTTCACTGCCAATTATTGTAGTTGGGTATACGATACGTACACGACATTGATTCTAGATGTAAAACCTGCCTTATCGTGTTATGTACCACTGATTTAAGCATGCCACAGGGCAGAGCATTAGATCATGGTATTGTTACATAGCTAAACTAGGTAGGTGCAATAACGTTGCCAATGTGAGCTTCTTTGGAGAGAAGGGAAATAAGCATTTAGTGGTACAGGGCTTTGTTCAATTTAAGGAGCAAATGAAGCCCACCAGAGCACCAAGTGAAGTGTTTTCATTCGGTAAAGTATCATACACGAGCTCCCCAGGCGCTGCACTGCAGCCGCAAGGGATGGGTGAACATGAAGAGATTAATTTCCACAACGAGGGTTCAATATACATGTAGGCAAACCTGGCTATGGATAGTTTGGACAGTGGGCTATTTGACATGCAGACCACTTCAAAAGACAACCATTAGTGAGAAGAAATAAAGGCACGTGGAGAATGTGGGCATCGATCCCACTGCCTCTCGCATGCAAAGCAAGCGCTCTACCACTTGAGCTAATTCCCCTGATTTTCACACATCGTTGCAGAACACTTTACAGGTCAAGAGTAGGGGTGATGTACAAATCTGCATGTATGGGGTCGACTTCCATGTTTGTCGACGCTTCCAATTTCGCTGCCAATTATTGTAGTTGTTAATTATTGTAGTTCCTTGCTAAGCAAGCGCTCTACCACTTGAGCTAATCACCCTGGTTTTTAAAAATCATTGCAAAACACTTTTCAGGTCAATAGAAGGGGTGATGTACAAATCTCTGCATATGGGGTCGACTTCCATGTTGGTCGACGCTTCCAATTTCATTGCCAATTATTGTAGTTGGGTATACGATACGTACACGACATTGATCCTAGATGCAAAACCTGCCTTATCGTGTTATGTACCACTGATTTAAGCATGCCACAGGGCAGAGCATTAGATCATGGTATTGTTACATAGCTAAACTAAGTAGGTGTAATAACGTTGCCAATGTGAGCTTCTTTGGAGAGAAAGGAAAGAAGCATTTAGTGGTACAGGGTTTTATTCAGTTTAAGGAGCAAATGAAGCCCACCAGAGCACCAAGTGAAGTGTTTTCACTTTGTAAAGTATCATACACGAGCCCTCCAGGCGCTGCAATACAGCCGCAGCGGATGGGTGAACATGCAGAGAATAATTTCCACAATGAGGGTTCAATATAGGCAAACCTGGCTATGGATAGTTTGGACATTATGATATTTGACATGCAGACCACTTCAAAAGACAACCAGTAGTGAGAAGAAATAAAGGCACGTGGAGAATGTGGGCATCGATCCCACTGCCTCTCGCATGCGAAGCAAGCGCTCTACCACTTGAGCTAATTCCCCTGATTTCCAAACATTCTCGCAAAACAGTTTTCAGGTCAATAGGAGGGGTGATGTACAAATCTCTGCATGTATGGGGTCGACTTCCATGTTGGTCGACGCTTCCAATTTCACTGCCAATTATTGTAGTTGGGTATACGATACGTACACAACATTGATCCTAGATAGAAAACCTGCCTTATCATGTTATGTACCACTGATTTAAGCATGCCACAGGGCAAAGCATTAGATCATGGTATTGTTACATAGCTAAACTAGGTAGGTGTAATAACGTTGCCAATATGAGCGTCTTTGGAGAGAAGGGAAAGAAGCATTTAGTGGTACAGGGTTTTGTTCAATTTAAGGAGCAAATGAAGCCTACCAGAGCACCAAGTGAAGTGTTTTCATTCGGTAAAGTATCATACAGGAGCTCCCCAGGCGCTGCACTACAGCCGCAGCGGATGGATGAACTTGCAGAGATTAATTTCCACAACGAGGGTTCAATATAGGCAAACCTGGCTATGGATAGTTTGGACAATAGGCTATTTGAGATGCAGACCACTTCAAAAGACAACAATTAGTGAGAAGAATTAAAGGCACGTGGAGAATGTGGGCATCGATGCCACTGCCTCTCGCATGCGAAGCAAGCGCTCTACCACTTGAGCTAATTCCCCTGATTTCCAAACATTGTCGCAAAACAGTTTTCAGGTCAATAGGAGGGGTGATGTACAAATCTCTGCGTGTATGGGGTCGACTTCCATGTTGGTCGACGCTTCCAATTTCACTGCCAATTATTGTAGTTGGGTATACGATACGTACACAACATTGATCCTAGATGCAAAACCTGCCTTATCATGTTATGTACCACTGATTTAAGCATGCCACAGGGGAAAGCATTAGATCATGGTATAGTTCCATAGCTAAACTAGGTAGGTGTAATAACATTGCCAATGTGAGCTTCTTTGGAGAGAAAGGAAAGAAGCATTTTGTGGTACAGGGTTTTGTTCAATTTAAGGAGCAAATGAAGCCCACCAGAGCACCAAGTGAAGTGTTTTCATTCTGTAAAGTATGATACATGAGCCCGCCAGGTGCTGCACTACAGCCGCAGCGGATGGGTGAACATGCAGAGAATAATTTCCACAACGAGGGTTCAATATAGGCAAACCTGGCTATGGATACTTTGGACAGTAGGCTATTTGACATGCAGACCACTTCAAAAGACAACAATTAGTGAGAAGAAATAAAAGCACGTGGAGAATGTGGGCATCGACCCCACTGCCTCTCGCATGCAAAGCAAGGGCTCTACCACTTGAGCTAATTCCCCTGATTTCCAAGTTTTGTCGCAAAACACTTTATAGGTCAAGAGTAGGGGTGATGTACAAGTCTGCATGTATGGGGTCGACTTCCATGTTTGTCGACGCTTCCAATTTTGCTGCCAATTATTGTAGTTGGGTATACGATACGTACACGACATTGATCCTAGATGCAAAACCTGCCTTATCGTGTTATGTACCACTGATTTAAGCATGCCACAGGGCAGAGCATTAGATCATGGTATAGTTCCATAGCTAAACTAGGTAGGTGTAATAACATTGCCAATGTGAACTTCTTTGGAGAGAAAGGAAAGAAGCATTTTGTGGTACAGGGTTTTGTTCAATTTAAGGAGCAAATGAAGCCCACCAGAGCACCAAGTGAAGTGTTTTCATTCTGTAAAGTATCATACCCGAGCCCGCCAGGCGCTGCACTACAGCCGCAGCGGATGGATGAACATGCAGAGATTAATTTCCACAACGAGGGTTCAATATAGGCAAACCTGGCTATGGATAGTTTGGACAATAGGCTATTTGAGATGCAGACCACTTCAAAAGACAACAATTAGTAAGTAAAAATAAAGGCACGTGGAGAATGTGGGCATCGATCCCACTGCCTCTCGCATGCAAAGCAAGCGCTCTACCACTTGAGCTAATTCCCCTGATTTTCACACATCGTTGCAGAACACTTTACAGGTCTAGAGTAGGGGTGATGTACAAATCTGCATGTATGGGGTCGACTTCCATGTTTGTCGACGCTTCCAATTTCGCTGCCAATTATTGTAGTTGTTAATTATTGTAGTTTCTTGCTAAGCAAGCGCTCTACCACTTGAGCTAATTCCCCTGATTTCCAAGCATTGTCGCAAAACACTTTTCAGGTCAATAGGAGGGGTGATGTACAAATCTCTGCATGTATGGGGTTGACTTCCATGTTGGTCGACGCTTCCAATTTCGCTGCCAATTTTTGTAGTTGGGTATACGATACGTACACAACATTGATCCTAGATGCAAAACCTGCCTTATCGTGTTATGTACCACTGATTTAAGCATGCCACAGGGCAGAGAATTAGATCATGGTATAGTTACATAGCTAAACTAGGTAGGTGTAATAACGTTGCCAATGTGAGCTTCTTTGGAGAGAAAGGAAAGAAGCATTTAGTGGTACAGGGTTTTGTTCAATTTAAGGAGCAAATGAAGCCCACCAGAGCACCAAGTGAAGTGTTTTCATTCTGTAAAGTATCATACACGAGCCCGGCAGGCGCTGCACTACAGCCGCAGGGGATGGGTGAACATGCAGAGATTAATTTCCACAACGAGGGTTCAATATAGGCAAACCTGGCTATGGATAGTTTGGACAGTAGGCTATTTGACATGCAGACCACTTCAAAAGACAACCATTAGTGAGAAGAAATAAAGGCACATGGAGAATGTGGGTATCGATCCCACTGCCTCTCGCATGCAAAGCAAGCGCTCTACCACTTGAACTAATTCCCCTGATTTTCACACATCGTTGCAGAACACTTTACAGGTCAAGAGTAGGGGTGATGTACAAATCAGCATGTATGGGGTCGACTTCCATGTTTGTCGACGCTTCCAATTTCGCTGCCAATTATTGTAGTTGGGTATACGATACGTACACGACATTGATCCTAGATGCAAAAGCTGCCTTATCGTGTTATGTACCACTGATTTAAGCATACCACAGGGCAGAGCATTAGATCATGATATTGTTACATAGCTATACTAGGTAGGTGTAATAACGTTGCCAATGTGAGCTTCTTTGGAGAGAAAGGAAAGAAGCATTTAGTTGTACAGGGCTATGTTCAATTTAAGGAGCAAATGAAGCCCACCAGAGCACCAAGTGAAGTGTTTTCATTCGGTAAAGTATCAAACACGAGGTCCCCAGGGCGCTGCACTGCAGCCGCAGCGGATGGGTGAACATGCAGAGATTAATTTCCACAACGAGGGTTCAATATAGGCAAACCTGGCTATGGATAGTTTGGACAATAGGCTATTTGACATGCAGACGACTTCAAAAGACAACCATTAGTGAGAAGAAATAAAGGCACGTGGAGAATGTGGGCATTGATCCCACTGCCTCTCGCATGCAAAGCAAGCTCCCTACCACTTGAGCTAATCGCCCTGGTTTTTAAGAATCGTTGCAAAACACTTTTCAGGTCAATAGGAGGGGTGATGTACAAATCTCTGCATGTATGGGGTCGACTTCCATGTTGGTCGACGCTTCCAATTTCACTGCCAATTATTGTAGTTGGGTATACGATACGTACACGACATTGATCCTAGATGCAAAACCTGCCTTATCGTGTTATGTACCACTGATTTAAGCATGCCACAGGGCAGAGCATTAGATCATGGTATAGTTACATAGCTAAACTAGGTAGGTGTAATAACGTTGCCAATGTGAGCTTCTTTGGAGAGAAAGGAAAGAAGCATTTAGTGGTACAGGGTTTTGTTCAATTTAAGGAGCAAATGAAGCCCACCAGAGCACCAAGTGAAGTGTGTCGTGAATTCTCTTTGTCCTTCAATCACGGCAGAGATTCACACGAACACAACTTTGAAGTTTAAATCAATAGCATACAGGTTTATTATATGACAAATTAACACAATCAGATAATGATTACAAAAGAGTAATAGCCAGAGAGGCAGAGACCAAATTCACCTGCTTGTTCCTCTGCAGAGAGAACTGAGAGGTCGGAAAAGGTCAGCTGTGTGCTACCAGCGGACCCTCTGCGAAGCGCTCTGAAAACCCCAGCCTGTGAAGGCCTGCTTTTAACCACCACCTAAAATCTTTCCACATGTCCAAATAAGGACGTGTAGATGTTTTTCTCGGCTGCTCGGAAAGTCCTGGCGCTGGGCCGTGTTATCTGTCCAGCTCCTGGATGCATCTGGCCCACCATCAACCTCCTAGCTCCTTTCCCAGGTCGGCGTGACATTTTGAATATTTCCTTAGGAACAGCTCGGATAAACAGTTTACGCAACAGATTCTGAGAACACAGATTCTGCGAACCCAGTTCAAGCAAACTCTTTCACCCCACCTCACACGAACCCATCTACTCTCTGTACTTCTCTCATAAGCAATGATCAATTTTCAGATGCTCCCCATTTCCAGATGCTCCCCAGACAACGACCCTGCCAAACTGCAAGGGTTGAGGAACAGTCACTGCATCTTAACCTGACCCGAACAGATTGTTCACTACCTATATAATAATATATGATATGATACATAAATACACTACAAATCCCCTCCTCATGGGCATTTTAATGCCCATCAATCTTAAAAGCGAGCGGCCAAGAAAGCTCCTCTTTGACTCATCATGCTGCATTATATTAAATAGACATGAACTTCAACATTAAGATGACACAGCAAAGTTAAAGATTCACAAAATCTGTGGTGAATAGAACACCTAAGCTCTTCTTTCAGCTCCAACAGGTGATCCTTCCACGCTGCCTGTAAACAAGTACATTCAGTAACAAACAAAAGTGTCCTCTTTATCACAACAGATTCTTCACAGACTCCACACCAACCACAGTCAATCATGAAGGTCTGTGATCCCACGTCATCCAGCATCTGCAATTCAGCTCATGCACGGGCAAATTCAAACATTAGTGTATATCAACGATGCAGCTAAGGGCGGCGCTCCGCCCACACCCTATAGCCGTGTTGGTCAGCGCAGCCCCACAATATTAGGTGGGTGAGGATTGTTTGAGGAGTGTAGCTGGAAGTGGAATAATTGGACTCTCCATCAGCTCCTTCGGCTCCATCGACTCCTCCTTCGTCCGTCACGGTTGTACTGGAAGCTGTGGCACTGCACCCTCTGCGTTGTCCTAGGAACCTCATCTGATGCCCTGCCTTTCTGCTAGCGACCCAGTTGGCCCAGCTTGCCTTCACGTTGAACACAGAGTCCCTCATTTCTGGACCGTTCAGGGCTCCAGCACACTTCTGCTGCACCATCCTCTGTCCCCCTCAGACTGGTGCTCCAGCTGTGACCTGAGAGCTGATAGCTGAGAGGCAGAAAGATCTGCACTATAGTGCAGCATAAACCATCCTACAGAGCTAGGGTTAGGCTGAATAGAACATATAGTTTGCTTTTTATTCCAGGTCGTTGCTGTAGATATCAAAAGATCAGAGAATATAAAAACCCACAGTTGTAGCAGATCATAAGACACACCCTCCTCTGATACTGAAGTAACCTGTGGATGGAGGTTAAGAGTCGGAGAGAAGTTGGTTAGGGAAAAAAATTAGTTTAGAAAATTAGTTGACACAGTTTCTCCACTGCTGCTCTGTGTAGAGAGAAGGGCTGAAGTTGTTAATGTGAGCTTCCTGTGTACAACAACACACTGAGATGCAGAATGAAAATTGTTAAACCCTCATTATATAACATCAACAACAAGAAACATCATCGACATGTGTCATAGTCAGTCCGTAGAGCATGTATCAGTCAGTCATGTCACTGTCATAAGCTCAGGGTTTTTGTCATGCACGTGAGCTAAGAGAGAAAACTCTTGCTCTATGAGAACTATAATTTAGAAAGGCTAGCCTGTGACCTTGTTCTGCTAAATGAGTCAGCAGTGTCACTCAGGGCCCATCAGTGATCCGGAGTTTGATCTTCTTTGTCCTCTTCTTTCCTGCAATGGAACAACACAGCTTTCTTGCGTATATTAATCATCTGTTTCACATAGAAACTTGGTTGATGCATTAAACACCATTTCGTCAAGCAAAGCTTCGTGCAATGTTAGTCTATGCGTTCGGCATATTTTTACAAGCTACACACTAAAATGCAATGTTCACAGTACTTTTTCATCCCTCTATTGTCATTATCACATTTACACTTCCCTTTTCATTCACTCTTCGACTTCCCTTAACTCCTTTTCTTCCTGACATACCCTGCTCCTGTCACTTTTCCTATCACTCCACAATGAGTCCCGCTGTGAGATCATATTCCTCTGTAGCGTAAGCTATTTACAGTATATACCAAATCAAATTTTGTGCCAACTCGACCACAACCTTTCTCCCATGGATTAAGTTCACCAACTTGGGATAAAACACAACAGAAACAGAATAGTCCATTCTCACAGCAGATGTCACACACACAAGTTCCCCAGTTACTAGGGACCGTCATAAAGCAATAATCAAAACAATTTTTTACAATACATTTTCCCCCCTCAATAGACAGATAACTGTCCATTGAATTTGAAGCCGATTAAATCATTAAATTAAGATAGATGGATAAAAGAACACTAGCAAAACCCTTAAAAGTAATTTCCTACACTTATTCATCCTATGTGTTTATCCTTACCAGGGATCATCATCAATCCCTGAATAAACTGAGTGAACTTAAGGACAATGTCAATAGGAGAAACAAGAATGTTTAGACCTTAATAACTATAACATCAACACGAACTAATCTCATTATGAACACAGAATCATTGCGTTGTAGGAAACCTTTTTAAATTCAAGACGCATTGCGGATGCATGCATTAAGTGACTTTATGACAAAATTAACGTAAAGACTAAATAAGCTGAATCCTCACAAACTATCAGAAATGACACATGGACATAACACAACCTAGTTAACTGTTGGAAACGCAAAGCTATACCCTAGAAATTCAAACAACCCCACAATTATTGTTACATCTAATTATAATTCCCCTGTGACTGTCAGAATTTGTAGTGATAACAAAATAGCTGTGGACGATAACTGAAGTATTATAACCTATTAAAGAAAGTCCATATAAACCCACATACAGTCAAACCTCTTGGAGGATAAAGCACCGTCACTGTTGCTGCTCAGTCTCTTCCCCAGACCTCCTCCTTCTATGCCGTAAAGAACACCACAGCCCTGTAACACTTGTTTAGGGCCGGCAGACTGATGACATCTATGTTAACTGTTTAGCAAAAGGATGGAAAGAAAAAATTAACTGAGACCTGGTTTACACATTTGCTAAATGTGTCTTCTGCTCTGCTGGAATATATTAATGATAGTGATGATAAGAACTAAGTGGAACCTCATCAAAACATGTCAAGGTGATCATTAAAACTTCAGCCCAACTTAAACAGTAGACGTAGTGTGCAAATCCTAAATGTAGTGCAGTGAAGTGTAACTGCTCGTAGCAACACAATCCATTTTTATTATAATACTGTACTATAGAAGGCTAAGCATTGTTGCAACAGTTACACCTTGCAGGTTCTAAATGGTTTGGTTTTTCTATCTATTGGAGAACTGGCACAGTAGCAGTGAAAGGCACACCTGGTTTTAGTCACCTTGAAGTTTAATGTTTTCTGTAACACATGAGAGCATGATGCGTTATACTAGCTTCCGTACTGTAGGGATCAAACTGCTGTTTACTGTATGAGGGAAACATGTACACTCTCCTCATTCCCTTTTTAGCTGATTGACCTCCTCAGATACTTCACTCACTTTATGGTATGTGGGAGGCACTTCCTACAGTATTAAGGCTTGTCTAGTGAAACTTCCTTACCTCAATAATGAGAATGAGTCTTTACCAATATAATGAGACAACTGTCTACAGTTAGTGTTAGTTGGAGAGATGAAATGAGGCATGTCTCAAAGTCTGGTGCACACAGTCTCTTCATCCACATACTTCACATTCACATTGTTTTTAACACCGTCACCCACTGAGCATCAGGTGGAGCATTTGTCAGCAGAGTGATTGAATTGGGAACTTTATCTTGAAATATTCTCTATACCTTTGTCTTTCCCTTGCCTAGTAAAATTGGCATATTTTTAATTTTTGTCTCTGTTGGCAGGTTTAAGGACTAAGTCATTCTCACCAGCCGACTTGTTTATTTTGTTTCCAAATTTTAGATATTTGTCTGAGTCTCAAAGTACTAAAGTGTGCATCAAGGTGAAGTCACAGATTCAGAGGCATCTGGCTTTTTGGCTTTTGATGGAGCCCATCAACAAAGTTCATGAATCCTGCAGGTGTCTGGTCCTCTCTCGTAACCAGTTGAGTGGCCTCCACATTGATCAGCAGACCCCTTTGGTCTCGGCACTCCTCGTGAGCCTCGTAGCCAATCAAAGCAATGGCTTCTTACGTGACCAGTCTTCCCACAGCAGTAGCATCTCACGCCTCCTTTGTGACTGCCTCCTGTTCCTCTGCCTTTGTCTGCAGGGAACCCTCCTCTCCTCATAGGAGGTCGTCTTGTCCACCCTCCTGGTAGAATGTACATCACCTGAGGTGTGGCCATGCCTGGTGGTGTAGGTGGGGTCTGAGGCACGCTGGCTGGTTGAGCAGACACCATCCTCCTCTCTCTTTTCTCCCCCTCTTTTCGCCGCTGCTGGCGAGTTGCTTCTTTCACTGCCTCCTTTGCCTGCTTCTGACGCAGCTCAACAGCATGAATCACATGCTCAGTTATTTGTTCTAGTGACAAGTTGCAAAGTCCCACAGTGTCATTCAGATCATTCTGATCTGGTCTTGAAGGCCAGGGCAGATTTTGACGCTTTGCCTCTTTGACCAGCAGAGGAAGTCCATCAGAAACCTCATTTACCCTGTTCGTCACCCACACACACTAATTCCTCATCTGACTCAGCCCACAGTGATCTACCTGCTCTGTCACGCAGATCACTTTCACTGCAGGAATTTCCAATTGAAATTTTCTCTGTGTTTAAATAAATGTCGGGCAGTTCTAACAACTCATCCCTTTCCACTGCCCTGTCTGTCCCTTCTAGATCAGCTACAGGGTGAACTGGCTTCTTTGTCCGTAATGGTTTTATTTCTTCTGCATCCAACTGGGACGCATCTGAAAGAGACTTAATTATAGAGATCTGATTAATTTGATTATCACCACATTGAGTCGTCTTTTTGCTCATCATTTTTGCACAGTTGATAAACAATTGCAACACTGCATTTTCTCTTTCCCGTTTAAGGCCTCGCTTTACAGATTTGTCTTTTATCTTATAGGTTTTTATAAAACCCTGCATCTCTGCACACTGCCTCAGATCAAATGTCCCCTCTGAAGGCCAGGGCGACGTGGATTCATGTGTCCGCTTGCTCCATTTGTCTGAGCATTTCTGAATTTCCTTCATCAACACCTCGACTGGAGACATGTTCCCATCCACAGATCTCATTATTAAATATGTATCTTTACTGAAGATATGATTTCAACTCCTAATTACACCTAATTATACTTGTAACTGAACTGATCTCAATCAGTGTTCATAACTGAAGTAAGTTCCCTGTCTTTACAACCCATAGTTAGTGAAAAGCAACATAAATATTAACCAGTTAAATTGTAATTAGACGCTCTTCCTTTCTGGGTATCTTGGTTTTCCCTCTGTTTTAAGCAACTGGCCCGATAATCATTCCTAGTGACTGTTGAGCTGATGAGTTTTGATTTGTTCTGAATAAACGAGTAAGCCTGATGCAAAGATAAACCAAACCACTGCAGAAACGCCCACTTCAGAGCAACTGCTGAAGAAAAATTATAAGCGTCTTATTGGAGCTGATCATGTGCTTTGTTTCTATTACTAGGTTTACACAAAATCAGCATAATTGAAACACTTGATTTAACGTGATAGTGATGTCACATGCTGTGCCTAACCCTCATTAGGTCACAAATGGTGGTCTTGCTCATGAGAATGCAGGTGCTACAGACGCGTGAGCAGAAAGACCTTTGATATAAATGGAGGAATGTTTATTAACTTTGCCCAAATAACCTAGTTAACCTAGAACCAGACAAAAATGGAAACTGAAAATGAAAAGGTAGAAGCTAAATCCCACCAATACACACTGACAGAAAGTATAACCAACACGCTGCAGACCACTACTAGTACACTAGCATGTATATCGCATACCCCTGTGGTTCTATTCTCACCTACTGTATTACTAACATTTATTCTCACCTAATACTAACCAGGCACTAATAGTCTATACATACATACATCTGATCTGAAAGGTTGGTGAAAACTCAGGGGAGGGGTGAGGCGGAGCCTCAGACAGATGGAGGCTCGTAAGTACTCTGTTTGTCTTTGTACTTCCAGTCTGATTCTGCTCTTAGAGAAGCACACGGCTGACGACTGAGCCAATTTAGAAGCGTTAGCGTTACAGTAAAATTCCTTCCTCTTCAACCAACGTAGTAACCGTTTTGAAGTTTAGCTGCTGTCCGTTACAATAATAGCAATAATAGGAACAAAACTAAGGCTTTACTGCAGTCTGTCAACTATGTGTCTATGTCTCTCCAATGCACACTCACACACACACCCTTGAGCTTAATGCTCTGAGCAGTAAAACACATACACACACACTCTTCTCTCTCTCTGGAGCGTAAACAACAGAAGAGGCACACGGCTGATGCCTCCACACCCAATTCAGAGACCGCGCCTCAACTCCCCCCTTTTTTATTTTTTAATAAACAAAGCAGCCGCGGTCTTTACACACCATGACCAGCTTGACCACTCCCAACCACAGTGCGGACACGTGGTCATAAAAAATGCACTAAAATACTCAGATTACGTCAAAATGAGTATAAAGGTACAAAGAAAAGTGAACACAATATAGGACAATCAAAAATGTTACAGTATTAAACTACTACAAAAATTAAAACTTCGTCGCCACCTGGCACCAAGCCAACGTCTCCCCCCAACTATCCGAAAACACACGTATGAGGAGCGGGGATCTCTGTCTAGTCCACACACACACACACTCACTCCCCCGCCCTCCTGCTCTCTTTTCCTCTCTCCCTCACACACACACACACACACACTCCTTCTGCACCGGAGGAGTAGAGGAGCCGCTGTCAACCCAGCCTACTTCAAATTTAAATCAGCATCAAGCAACTATTACGCCGTTTAACTTCACATACGTATATACACAAATACACACTTGATTAAACTTCATACATTATTGCCAGCACACTTCAAATGCATATCACAGAAAGCGCTTTTACCGATTTCCCTATGTCTCTCAGGCCTCACAACTCATGAGAAAATCTACACTTGGATTGATCAGTCCCAAGCTTAATGTAGGTCTCCTCATACGCACATAAACCTACAGTGCCTTAAATATATAAGTATATATATATATATATATATATATATATGTGTATATGTGTATATGTGTATATATATATATATATATATATATATATATATATATATATATATATATATAAATTTGGTCTAATTTGGTGAGTAAAAGTCGGCTTTTTGGTTCACTAAACTGATTGCACTGAGGCCGCACCGTAATCTGACGCTGTAACTAATCCTCACCTTAATTTAAGAACCACTTGAATAAATATTTTTCTGTCCCGAACTATAAAATGGTAAGTAGAGAGTGTCCAACTTACAAAAAGGTGTTTAGTATATGTTGCCAATTTGGGTTCTTTTTCTTGGGCCTGCACTTCCAACGTCAGTTACCGTACTTACACAGCCTTAAATTTATTTTAGACACATACAGACTATTTAAGCCCTTTATTTAGAATCTCCCAACGTCGTCTGTCAAAGAGTTAACATGTAAGTCAACATTTAGGGGTCAATAGGCCATGTCATGTTTTATTTCCCCACAATGAAAGCAAAGCACAGCACACACTTAAAGCAGTTGGTTAGTTATATTTATATACAGCAAATTATACAAGCAAATTCTCCACTGCCTCTCTCTGCTTATTCCCACACAGATTGTTTTCTAGAAATAGCCGAATCAGAATTTAGAATCTTCTAATGTAACCAACACTTGCTCATACTGCCCCCAACACAGAGAATCGTCATGTAAGAGCTTTAAGCGCATCTCACCTGTGGCCACCAGTGACGAGTCGTCTCGGGCTGGGTGCAGTCGGGCACCTGTCGGCTTCAGACCCGGCTTTCTTGCCTGCTTGGAGTGACGCCAATTTCTGTCGTGAATTCTCTTTGTCCTTCAATCACGGCAGAGATTCACACGAACACAACTTTGAAGTTTAAATCAATAGCATACAGGTTTATTATATGACAAATTAACACAATCAGATAATGATTACAAAAGAGTAATAGCCAGAGAGGCAGAGACCGAATTCACCTGCTTGTTCCTCTGCAGAGAGAACTGAGAGGTCGGAAAAGGTCAGCTGTGTGCTACCAGCGGACCCTCTGCGAAACGTTCTGAAAACCCCAGCCTGTGAAGGCCTGCTTTTAACCACCACCTAAAATCTTTCCACATGTCCAAATAAGGACGTGTAGATGTTTTTCTCGGCTGCTCGGAAAGTCCTGGCGCTGGGCCGTGTTATCTGTCCAGCTCCTGGATGCATCTGGCCCACCATCAACCTCCTAGCTCCTTTCCCAGGTCGGCGTGACATTTTGAATATTTCCTTAGGAACAGCTCGGATAAACAGTTTACGCAACAGATTCTGAGAACACAGATTCTGCGAACCCAGTTCAAGCAAACTCTTTCACCCCACCTCACACGAACCCATCTACTCTCTGTACTTCTCTCATAAGCAATGATCAATTTTCAGATGCTCCCCATTTCCAGATGCTCCCCAGACAACGACCCTGCCAAACTGCAAGGGTTGAGGAACAGTCACTGCATCTTAACCTGACCCGAACAGATTGTTCACTACCTATATAATACTATATGATATGATACATAAATACACTACAAGTGTTTTCATTCTGTAAAGTATCATACACGAGCCCGCCAGGCGCTGCACTACAGCCGCAGCGGATGGGTGAACATGCAGAGATTAATTTCGACAACGAGGGTTCAATATAGGCAAACCTGGCTATGGATAGTTTGGACAGTAGGCTATTTGACATGCAGACCACTTCAAAAGACAACCATTAGTGAGAAGAAATAAAGGCACATGGAGAATGTGGGCATCGATCCCACTGCCTCTCGCATGCAAAGCAAGCGCTCTACCACTTGAGGTAATTCCCCTGAATTTCACGCATCTTGGCAGAACACTTTACAGGTCAAGAGTAGGGGTGATGTACAAATCTCTGCATGTATGGGGTCGACTTCCGTGTTTGTTGACGCTTCCAATTTCGCTGCCAATTATTGTAGTTGGGTATACGATACATTCACGACATTGATCCTAGTTGCAAAACCTGCCTTATCGTGTTATGTACCACTGATTTAAGCATGCTGCAGGGCAGAGCATTAGATCATCGTATTGTTACATAGCTAAACTAGGTAGGTGTAATAACGTTGCCAATGTGAGCTTCTTTGGAGAGAAAGGAAAGAAGCATTTAGTGGTACAGGGTTTTGTTCAATTTAAGGAGCAAATGAAGCCCACCAGAGCACCAAGTGAAGTGTTTTCATTCTGTAAAGTATCATACATGAGCCCGCCAGGCGCTGCACTACAACCGCAGCGGATGGGTGAACATGCAGAGATTAATTTTCACAACGAGGGTTAAATATAGGCAAACCTCGCTATGGATAGTTTGGACAATAGGCTATTTGAGATGCAGACCACTTCAAAAGACAACCATTAGTAAGAAGAAATAAAGGCACATGGAGAATGTGGGCATCGATCCCACTGCCTCTCGCATGCAAAGCAAGTGCTCTACCACTTGGGCTAATTCCCCTTATTTTCAAGAAATGTTTGCAGCAGACTTTACAGTTTAAGAGTAGGGGTGATGTACAAATCTATGCATGTATGGGGTCGACTTTTATGTTGGTCGACGCTTCCAATTTCGCTGCCAATTTTTGTAGTTGGGTATACGATACGTACACGACATTGATCCTAGATGCAAAACCTGCCTTATCGTGTTATGTCTTACTGATTTAGGCATGCCACAGGGCAGAGAATTAGATCATGGTATAGTTACATAGCTAAACTAGGTAGGTGTAATAACGTTGCCAATGTGAGCTTCTTTGGAGAAAAAGGAAAGAAGCATTTAGTGGTACAGGGTTTTGTTCAATTTAAGGAGCAAATGAAGCCCACCAGAGCACCAAGTGAAGTGTTTTCATTCTGTAAAGTATCATACACGAGCCCGCCAGGCGCTGCACTACAGCCGCAGCGGATGGGTGAACATGCAGAGAATAATTTCCACAACAAGGTTTTAATATAGGCAAACCTGGCTATGGATAGTTTGGACATTATGATATTTGACAAGCAGACCACTTCAAAAGACAACCAATAGTGAGAAGAAATAAAGGCACGTGGAGAATGTGGGCATCGATCCCACCGCCTCTCGCATGCGAAGCAAGCCCTCTTCCACTTGAGCTAATTCCCTGATTTCCAAGTATTGTCGCAAAACAGTTTTCAGGTCAATAGGAGGGGTGATGTACAAATCTCTGCATGTATGGGGTCGACTTCCATGTTGGTCGACGCTTCCAATTTCACTGCCAATTATTGTAGTTGGGTATACGATACGTACACGACATTGATCCTAGATGCAAAACCTGCCTTATCGTGTTATGTACCACTGATTTAAGCATGCCACAGGGCAGAGCATTAGATCATGGTATAGTTCCATAGCTAAACTAGGTAGGTGTAATAACATTGCCAATGTGAGCTTCTTTGGAGAGAAAGGAAAGAAGCATTTTGTGATACAGGGTTTTGTTCAATTTAAGGAGCAAATGAAGCCCACCAGAGCACCAAGTGAAGTGTTTTCATTCTGTAAAGTATGATACACGAGCCCGCCAGGCGCTGCACTACAGCCGCAGCGGATGGGTGAACATGCAGAGATTAATTTCCACAACGAGGGTCAATATAGGCAAACCTGGCTATGGATAGTTTGGACAGTAGGCTATTTGACATGCAGACCACTTCAAAAGACAACCATTAGTGAGAAGAAATAAAGGCACGTGGAGAATGTGGGTATCAATCCCACTGCCTCTCGCATGCGAAGCAAGCGGTCTACCACTTGAGCTAATTCCACTGATTTCCAAACTTTGTCGCAAAACACCTTTTCAGGTCAATAGGAGGGGTGATGTACAAATCTCTGCATGTATGGGGTTGACTTCCATGTTGGTCGACGCTTCCAATTTCGCTGCCAATTATTGTAGTTGGGTATACGATACGTACACGACATTGATCCTAGATGCAAAACCTGCCTTATCGTGTTATGTACCACTGATTTAAGCATACCACAGGGCAGAGCATTAGATCATGGTATTGTTACATAGCTAAACTAGGTAGGTGTAATAACGTTGCCAATGTGAGCTTCTTTGAAGAGAAAGGAAAGAAGCATTTAGTGGTACAGGGTTTTGTTCAATTTAAGAATTAAGAATTAAGAATGCCTTTATTAGTCCCACAGCGGGGAAATTCCCATCAGCAGCCAGGTTACCCGGCGCTAGTCCGACAGTGGAAGCAAATTGCAGTACAAACAGTAATAAAACGCACACACATACAGTATCACACAGTACAAGTGGAAACCTTGCTGGAATTTTTTCTTGGGTTCATCAGGACAGATAGATAAGGTCGGAGAGCAGACAGTGAGACTGTAAGGAGGGGAGGGGGGGGGTGTGTATCTGAATCAGTGTAGTGAAGTGTTGTTTATAGAAGTATGACCGAGGCCGACCAAGATGTTTACAGGTCAGTCCAATAGTTGTCCTTGAAGGGAGTCACAATAAGGGGAAGAGGATAGATAGAGGCACAGCTGGTGAGCTAAATTGGACCCGGGAAGGGAGGTGTGAGGGAGAAGGGACAGAGTAATACACAGCCAAATTTAATACATTTTAACAATCCATGACTAATTTGTCTAGATCAATACTCCAATCGGTCAGAACTCAGGGCTTCTTCGCCTCTTGTGGGACCATGGGTCACCCGTGACATCTCCTCAAGCCTGTCAGACAAGGCTGTCACCATATTCACCAAGTGTTCAGTCTGTCTGCAGATGTTATCCCTCAGTCTCTTGTCTTCCTCCGTACGGGCTGAGATCTTATTAGTCAGTCCTGTAATCCGGGCATCCGAACGGGCTGAGATGTTACAGATCAGTCCTTCAATCCGGGCAATCCTCTGGTGTAATTCCGTCAGCCGAGTAACCATGGCCCCCGTCGGCGTTTGCAGCTCCACAGCCGGTGGACACGCCAATGAGCCGGCCACAGATTTTCCAATCTTTCCAATCTTCCGATAAAGCAGGGCACCACCAAAGCCAATCATGAGTAGCCCAGTTATCAAAGTCCAAAATATGAATAGATCCTCTGCATCCTCGATGGACAGAGGCTCCAGACACAGGGGGCACCAGGAATCCCACGCGTCCCGCACGTAGCCGGAGGCAAAAGTCCCCAAGGGGCAGAGTGGTTCTCCCGGAGATTCTTTCCTTTGTGAAAACATTTTGTCCAATGCGCTGAGTGACCAGTTGATTAGCTCCATGTTCAAAAATGTTATTCCAGAATAGCAGATCAGGGTGCTCAGAAAAGACAAGACAAGGACACTGCAAGCAAAAGCAGAGTGGGAGCAGAGAGAAAACATGTCTGCACTCCTCGAGAGGCGGAAGTAGTAGTCTTCATTTGCTTAAGGAGCAAATGAAGCCCACCAGAGCACCAAGTGAAGTGTTTTCATTCTGTAAAGTATCATACACGAGCCCGCCAGGCGCTGCACTGCAGCCGCAGGGGATGGGCGAACATGCAGAGATTAATTTCCACAACGAGGGTTCAATATAGGCAAACCTGGCTATGGATAGTTTGGACAATAGGCTATTTGAGATGCAGACCACTTCAAAAGACAACAATTAGTGAGAAGAAATAAAGGCACGTGGAGAATGTGGGCATCGATCCCACTGCCTCTCGCATGCAAAGCAAGCGCTCTACCACTTGAGCTAACTCCCCTGATTTTCACACATCGTTGCAGAACACTTTACAGGTCAAGAGTAGGGGTGATGTACAAATCTGCATGTATGGGGTCGACTTCCATGTTTGTCGACGCTTCCAATTTCGCTGCCAATTATTGTAGTTGGGTATACGATACGCACACGACATTGATCCTAGATGCAAAACCTGCCTTATCGTGTTATGTACCACTGATTTAAGCATACCACAAGGCAGAGCATTAGATCATGATATTGTTACATAGCTAAACTAGGTAGGTGTAATAACGTTGCCAATGTGAGCTTCTTTGGAGAGAAAGGAAAGAAGCATTTAGTGGTACAGGGCTTTGTTCAATTTAAGGAGCAAATGAAGCCCACCAGAGCACCAAGTGAAATGTTTTCATTCGGTAAAGTATCATACACGAGCCCGCCAGGCGCTGCACTGCAGCCGCAGGGGATGGGTGAACATGCAGAGATTAATTTCCACAACTAGGGTTCAATATAGATGTAGGCAAACCTGGCTATGGATAGTTTGGACAGTAGGCTATTTGACATCCAGACCACTTCAAAAGACAACCATTAGTGAGAAGAAATAAAGGCACATGGAGAATGTGGGCATCGATCCCACTGCCTCTCGCATGCAAAGCAAGCGCTCTACCACTAGAGCTAATTCCCCTGATTTCGAAGTCTTGTCACAAAACACTTTTAGGTCAATAGGAGGGGCCATGTACAAATCTCTGCATGTATGGGGTCGACTTCCATGTTGGTCGACGCTTCCAATTTCGCTGCCAATTTTTGTAGTTGGGTATACGATACGTACACGACATTGATCCTAGATGCAAAACCTGCCTTATCGTGTTATGTACCACTGATTTAAGCATACCACAGGGCAGAGCATTAGATCATGGTATTGTTACATAGCTAAACTAGGTAGGTGTAATAACGTTGCCAATGTGAGCTTCTTTGAAGAGAAAGGAAAGAAGCATTTAGTGGTACAGGGTTTTGTTCAATTTAAGAATTAAGAATTAAGAATGCCTTTATTAGTCCCACAGCGGGGAAATTCCCATCAGCAGCCAGGTTACCCGGCGCTAGTCCGACAGTGGAAGCAAATTGCAGTACAAACAGTAATAAAACGCACACACATACAGTATCACACAGTACAAGTGGAAACCTTGCTGGAATTTTTTCTTGGGTTCATCAGGACAGATAGATAAGGTCGGAGAGCAGACAGTGAGACTGTAAGGAGGGGAGGGGGGGGGTGTGTATCTGAATCAGTGTAGTGAAGTGTTGTTTATAGAAGTATGACCGAGGCCGACCAAGATGTTTACAGGTCAGTCCAACAGTTGTCCTTGAAGGGAGTCACAATAAGGGGAAGAGGATAGATAGAGGCACAGCTGGTGAGCTAAATTGGACCCGGGAAGGGAGGTGTGAGGGAGAAGGGACAGAGTAATACACAGCCAAATTTAATACATTTTAACAATCCATGACTAATTTGTCTAGATCAATACTCCAATCGGTCAGAACTCAGGGCTTCTTCGCCTCTTGTGGGACCATGGGTCACCCGTGACATCTCCTCAAGCCTGTCAGACAAGGCTGTCACCATATTCACCAAGTGTTCAGTCTGTCTGCAGATGTTATCCCTCAGTCTCTTGTCTTCCTCCGTACGGGCTGAGATCTTATTAGTCAGTCCTGTAATCCGGGCATCCGAACGGGCTGAGATGTTACAGATCAGTCCTTCAATCCGGGCAATCCTCTGGTGTAATTCCGTCAGCCGAGTAACCATGGCCCCCGTCGGCGTTTGCAGCTCCACAGCCGGTGGACACGCCAATGAGCCGGCCACAGATTTTCCAATCTTTCCAATCTTCCGATAAAGCAGGGCACCACCAAAGCCAATCATGAGTAGCCCAGTTATCAAAGTCCAAAATATGAATAGATCCTCTGCATCCTCGATGGACAGAGGCTCCAGACACAGGGGGCACCAGGAATCCCACGCGTCCCGCACGTAGCCGGAGGCAAAAGTCCCCAAGGGGCAGAGTGGTTCTCCCGGAGATTCTTTCCTTTGTGAAAACATTTTGTCCAATGCGCTGAGTGACCAGTTGATTAGCTCCATGTTCAAAAATGTTATTCCAGAATAGCAGATCAGGGTGCTCAGAAAAGACAAGACAAGGACACTGCAAGCAAAAGCAGAGTGGGAGCAGAGAGAAAACATGTCTGCACTCCTCGAGAGGCGGAAGTAGTAGTCTTCATTTGCTTAAGGAGCAAATGAAGCCCACCAGAGCACCAAGTGAAGTGTTTTCATTCTGTAAAGTATCATACACGAGCCCGCCAGGCGCTGCACTACAGCCGCAGCGGATGGATGAACATGCAGAGATTAATTTCCACAACGAGGGTTCAATATAGGCAAACCTGGCTATTGATAGTTTGGACAGCAGGCTATTTGACATGCAGACCACTTCAAAAGAAAACCATTAGTGAGAAGTAATAAAGGCACGTGGACAATGTGAGTATCCATCCCACTGCCTCTCGCATGCGAAGCAAGCGCTCTACCACTTGAGCTAATTACCCTAATTTTAAACATTGACGCAAAACACTTTTCAGGTGTGGTGGGGTGATGTACAAATCTCTGCATGTATGGGGTCGACTTCCATGTTGGTCGACGCTTCCAATTTCGCTGCCAATTATTGTAGTTGGGTATACGTTACATACACGACATTGATCCTAGATGCAAAACCTGCCTTATCGTGTTATGTACCACTGATTTAAGCATGCCACAGGGCAGAGCATTAGATCATGGTATAGTTCCATAGCTAAACTAGGTAGGTGTAATAACATTGCCAATGTGAGCTTCTTTGGAGAGAAAGGAAAGAAGCATTTTAGTGGTACAGGGTTTTGTTCAATTTAAGGAGCAAATGAAGCCCACCAGAGCACCAAGTAAAGTGTTTTCATTCTGTAAAGTATCATACACGAGCCCGCCAGGCGCTGCACTGCAGCCGCAGGGGATGGGCGAACATGCAGAGATTAATTTCCACAACGAGGGTTCAATATAGGCAAACCTGGCTATGGATAGTTTGGACAATAGGCTATTTGAGATGCAGACCACTTCAAAAGACAACAATTAGTGAGAAGAAATAAAGGCACGTGGAGAATGTGGGCATCGATCCCACTGCCTCTCGCATGCAAAGCAAGCGCTCTACCACTTGAGCTAACTCCCCTGATTTTCACACATCGTTGCAGAACACTTTACAGGTCAAGAGTAGGGGTGATGTACAAATCTGCATGTATGGGGTCGACTTCCATGTTTGTCGACGCTTCCAATTTCGCTGCCAATTATTGTAGTTGGGTATACGATACGCACACGACATTGATCCTAGATGCAAAACCTGCCTTATCGTGTTATGTACCACTGATTTAAGCATACCACAAGGCAGAGCATTAGATCATGATATTGTTACATAGCTAAACTAGGTAGGTGTAATAACGTTGCCAATGTGAGCTTCTTTGGAGAGAAAGGAAAGAAGCATTTAGTGGTACAGGGCTTTGTTCAATTTAAGGAGCAAATGAAGCCCACCAGAGCACCAAGTGAAATGTTTTCATTCGGTAAAGTATCATACACGAGCCCGCCAGGCGCTGCACTGCAGCCGCAGGGGATGGGTGAACATGCAGAGATTAATTTCCACAACTAGGGTTCAATATAGATGTAGGCAAACCTGGCTATGGATAGTTTGGACAGTGGGCTATTTGACATGCAGACCACTTCAAAAGACAACCATAGTGAGAAGAAATAAAGGCACGTGGAGAATGTGGGCATCGATCCCACTGCCTCTCGCATGCAAAGCAAGCGCTCTACCACTTGGGCTAATTCCCCTTATTTTCAAGAAATGTTTGCAGCACACTTTACAGTTTAAGAGTAGGGGTGATGTACAAATCTCTGCATATATGGGTCGACTTCCATGTTGGTCGACGCTTCCAATTTCGCTGCCAATTACTGTAGTTGGGTATACGATACGTACACGACATTGATCCTAGATGCAAAACCTGCCTTATCGTGTTATGTACCACTAATTTAAGCATGCCACAGGGCAGAGCATTAGATCATGGTATAGTTCCATAGCTAAACTAGGTAGGTGTAATAACATTGCCAATGTGAACTTCTTTGGAGAGAAAGGAAAGAAGCATTTTGTGGTACAGGGTTTTGTTCAATTTAAGGAGCAAATGAAGCCCACCAGAGCACCAAGTGAAGTGTTTTCATTCTGTAAAGTATCATACCCGAGCCCGCCAGGCGCTGCACTACAGCCGCAGCGGATGGATGAACATGCAGAGATTAATTTCCACAAAGAGGGTTCAATATAGGCAAACCTGGCTTGGATAGTTTGGACATTATGATATTTGACATGCAGACCACTTCAAAAGACAACCATTAGTGAGAAGAAATAAAGGCACATCGATCCCACTGCCTCTCGCATGCTAAGCAAGCGCTCTACCACTTGAGCTAATTCCCCTGATTTTCACACATCGTTGCAGAACACTTTACAGGTCAAGAGTAGGGGTGATGTACAAATCTGCATGTATGGGGTCGACTTCCATGTTTGTCGACGCTTCCAATTTCGCTGCCAATTATTGTAGTTGTTAATTATTGTAGTTCCTTGCTAAGCAAGCGCTCTACCACTTGAGCTAATTCCCCTGATTTCCAAGCATTGTCGCAAAACACTTTTCAGGTCAATAGGAGGGGTGATGTACAAATCTCTGCATGTATGGGGTTGACTTCCATGTTGGTCGACGCTTCCAATTTCGCTGCCAATTTTTGTAGTTGGGTATACGATACGTACACGACATTGATCCTAGATGCAAAACCTGCCTTATCGTGTTATGTACCACTGATTTAAGCATGCCACAGGGCAGAGCATTAGATCATGGTATAGTTCCATAGCTAAACTAGGTAGGTGTAATAACGTTGCCAATGTGAGCTTCTTTGGAGAGAAAGGAAAGAAGCATTTAGTGGTACAGGGTTTTGTTCAATTTAAGGAGCAAATGAAGCCCACCAGAGCACCAAGTGAAGTGTTTTCATTCTGTAAAGTATCATACACGAGCCCGCCAGGCGCTGCACTACAGCCGCAGGGGATGGGTGAACATGCAGAGATTAATTTCCACAACGAGGGTTCAATATAGGCAAACCTGGATATGGATAGTTTGGACAATAGGCTATTTGAGATGCAGACCACTTCAAAAGACAACAATTAGTGAGAAGAAATAAAGGCACGTGGAGAATGTGGGTATCGATCCCACTGCTTTTCGCATGCAAAGCAAGCGCTCTACCACTAGAGCTAATTCCCCTGATTTCCAAGTATTGTCGCAAAACAGTTTTCAGGTCAATAGGAGGGGTCATGTACAAATCTCTGCATGTATGGGGTCGACTTCCATGTTGGTCGACGCTTCCAATTTCGCTGCCAATTTTTGTAGTTGGGTATACGATACGTACACGACATTGATGCTAGATGCAAAACCTGCCTTATCGTATTATGTACCACTGGTTTAAGCATACCACAAGGCAGAGCATTAGATCATGATATTGTTACATAGCTAAACTAGGTAGGTGTAATAACGTTGCCAATGTGAGCTTCTTTGGAGAGAAAGGAAAAAAGCATTTAGTGGTACAGGGTTTTGTTCAATTTAAGGAGCAAATGAAGCCCACCAGAGCACCAAGTGAAGTGTTTTCATTCTGTAAAGTATGATACATGAGCCCGCCAGGCGCTGCACTACAGCCGCAGCGGATGGGTGAACATGCAGAGAATAATTTCCACAACGAGGGTTCAATATAGGCAAACCTGGCTATGGATACTTTGGACAGTGGGCTATTTGACATGCAGACCACTTCAAAAGACAACCATTAGTGAGAAGAAATAAAGGCACGTGGAGAATGTGGGCATCAATCCCACTGCGTCTCGCATGCGAAGCAAGTGCTCTACCACTTGAGCTTATTCCCCTAATTTTCAAAAATTGTTGCAAAACACTTTTCAGGTCAATAGGAGGGGTGATGTACAAATCTCTGCATGTATGGGGTCGACTTCCATGTTTGTCGACGCTTCCAATTTCGCTGCCACTTATTGTAGTTGGGTATACGATACGTACACGACATTGATCCTTGATGCAAAACCTGCCTTATCGTGTTATGTACCCCTGATTTAAGCATGCCACAGGGCAGAGCATTAGATCATGGTACTGTTACATAGCTAAACTAGGTAGGTGTAATAACGTTGCCAATGTGAGCATCTTTGGAGAGAAAGGAAAGAAGCATTTTAGTGGTACAGGGCTTTGTTCAATTTAAGGAGCAAATGAAGCCCACCAGAGCACCAAGTGAAGTGTTTTCATTCGGAAAAGTATCATACAGGAGCTCCCCAGGCGGTGCACTACAGCCGCAGCGGATGGGTGAACATGCAGAGATTAATTTCCACAACAAGGGTTCAATATAGGCAAACCTGGCTATGGATAGTTTGGACAATAGGCTATTTGAGATGCAGACCACTTCAAAAGACAACAATTAGTGAGAAGAAATAAAGGCACGTGGAGAATGTGGGCATCGATCCCACTGCCTCTCGCATGCAAAGCAAGCGCTCTACCTCTTGGGCTAATTCCCCTTACTTACAAGAAATGTTTGCAGCACACTTTACAATTTAAGAGTAGGGGTGATGTACAAATCTCTGCATATATGGGGTCGACTTCCATGTTGGTCGACGCTTCCAATTTCGCTGCCAATTACTGTAGTTGGGTATACGATACGTACACGACATTGATCCTAGATGCAAAACCTGCCTTATCGTGTTATGTACCACTGATTTAAGCATGCCACAGGGCAGAGCATTAGATCATGGTATAGTTCCATAGCTAAACTAGGTAGGTGTAATAACATTGCCAATGTGAACTTCTTTGGAGAGAAAGGAAAGAAGCATTTTGTGGTACAGAGTTTTGTTAAATTTAAGAAGCAAATGAAGCCCACCAGAGCACCAAGTGAAGTGTTTTCATTCTGTAAAGTATCATACCCGAGCACGCCAGGCGCTGCACTACAGCCGCAGCGGATGGATGAACATGCAGAGATTAATTTCCACAACGAGGGTTCAATATAGGGGCGGCACGGTGGTGCGGTGGGTAGCACTGTCGCCTCACAGCAAGAAGGTTCTGGGTTTGATTCCCGGAGGCGGCCCTGGTGCCTTTCTGTGTGGAGTTTGCACGTTCTCCCCGTGTTTGCGTGGGTTCTCTCCGGGTTCTCCGGCTTCCTCCCACAGTCCAAAGACGTGCATTAGGTTGATTGGCTTCTCTCCATTACCCGTAGGTGTGAGTGTGTGTGTGAATGGTTGTCTGTCTATGTGTTGCCCTGCGATGGACTGGCGACCTGTCCAGGGTGTACCCTGCCTCTCGCCCGTAGCCAGCTGGGATAGGCTCCAGCACCCCCGTGACCCCGCACTAGGGAGTAAGCGGTTAAGAAAATGGATGGATGGATGGGTTCAATATAGGCAAACCCGGCTATGGATAGTTTGGACATTATGATATTTGACATGCAGACCACTTCAAAAGACAACAATTAGTGAGAAGAAATAAAGGCACGTGGAGAATGTGGGCATCAATCCCACTGCCTCTCGCATGCAAAGCAAGCGCTCTACCACTTGAGCTAATTCCCCTGATTTTCACACATCGTTGCAGAACACTTTACAGGTCAAGAGAAAGGGTGATGTACAAATCTGCATGTATGGGGTCGACTTCCATGTTTGTCGACGCTTCCAATTTCGCTGCCAATTATTGTAGTTGTTAATTATTGTAGTTCCTTGCTAAGCAAGCGCTCTACCATTTGAGCTAATTCCCCTGATTTCCAAGCATTGTCGCAAAACACTTTTCAGGTCAATAGGAGGGGTGATGTACAAATCTCTGCATGTATGGGGTCGACTTCCATGTTGGTCGACGCTTCCAATTTCGCTGCCAATTTTTGTAGTTGGGTATACGATACGTACACGACATTGATCCTAGATGCAAAACCTGCCTTATCGTGTTATGTACCACTGATTTAAGCATGCCACAGGGCAGAGCATTAGATCATGGTATAGTTCCATAGCTAAACTAGGTAGGTGTAAGAACGTTGCCAATGTGAGCTTCTTTGGAGAGAAAGGAAAGAAGCATTTAGTGGTACAGGGTTTTGTTCAATTTAAGGAGCAAATGAAGCCCACCAGAGCACCAAGTGAAGTGTTTTCATTCGGTAAAGTATCATACACGAGCTCCCCAGGCGCTGCACTACAGCCGCAGGGGATGGGTGAACATGCAGAGATTAATTTCCACAACGAGGGTTCAATATAGGCAAACCTGGCTATGGATAGTTTGGACAGTAGGCTATTTGACATGCAGACCACTTCAAAAGACAACCATTAGTGAGAAGAAATAAAGGCACATGGAGAATGTGGGCATCGATCCCATTGCCTCTCGCATGCAAAGCAAGCGCTCTACCACTAGAGCTAATTCCCCTGATTTCGAAGTCTTGTCACAAAACACTTTTCAGGTCAATAGGAGGGGTCATGTACAAATCTCTGCATGTATGGGGTCGACTTCCATGTTGGTCGACGCTTCCAATTTCGCTGCCAATTTTTGTAGTTGGGTATACGATACGTACACGGCATTGATCCTAGATGCAAAACCTGCCTTATCGTGTTATGTACCACTGGTTTGAGCATGCCACAGGGCAGAGCATTAGATCATGGTATAGTTACATAGCTAAACTAGGTAGGTGTAATAACGTTGCCAATGTAAGCTTCTTTGGAGAGAAAGGAAAGAAGCATTTAGTGGTACAGGGTTTTGTTCAATTTAAGGAGCAAATGAAGCCTACCAGAGCACCAAGTGAAGTGTTTTCATTCTGTAAAGTATCATACACGAGCCCGCCAGGCGCTGCACTACAGCCGCAGCGGATGGGTGAACATGCAGAGATTAATTTCCACAACGAGGGTTCAATATAGGCAAACCTGGCTATGGATAGTTTGGACAATAGGCTATTTGAGATGCAGACCACTTCAAAAGACAACCAGTAGTGAGAAGAAATAAAGGCACGTGGAGAATGTGGGCATCGATCCCACTGCCTCTCGCATGCAAAGCAAGCGCTCTACCACTTGAGCTAATTCCCCTGATTTTCACTCATCGTTGCAGAACACTTTACACGTCAAGAGTAGGGGTGATGTACAAATCAGCATGTATGGGGTCGACTTCCATGTTTGTCGACGCTTCCAATTTCGCTGCCAATTATTGTAGTTGGGTATACGATACGTACACGACATTGATCCTAAATGTAAAACCTGCCTTATTGTATTATGTACCACTGATTTAACCATGCCGCAGGGCAGAGCATTAGATCATGGTATTGTTACATAGCTAAACTAGGTAGGTGTAATAACGTTGCCAATGTGAGCTTCTTTGGAGAGAAAGGAAAGAAGCATTTAGTGGTACAGGGCTTTGTTCAATTTAAGGAGCAAATGAAGCCCACCAGAGCACCAAGTGAAGTGTTTTCATTCTGTAAAGTATCATACATGAGCCCGCCAGGCGCTGCACTGCAGCCGCAGGGGATGGGTGAACATGCAGAGAATAATTTCCACAACGAGGGTTCAATACAGGCAAACCTGGCTATGGATACTTTGGACAGTAGGCTATTTGACATGCAGACCACTTCAAAAGACAACCATTAGTGAGAAGAAATAAAGGCACGTGGAGAATGTGGGTATCGATCCCACTGCCTCTCGCATGCGAAGCAAGTGCTCTACCACTTGAGCTTATTCCCCTAATTTTCAAAAATTGTTGCTAGACACTTTTCAGGTCAATAGGAGGGGTGATGTACAAATCTCTAAATGTATGGGGTCGACTTCCATGTTTGTCGACGCTTCCAATTTCGCTGCCACTTATTGTAGTTGGGTATACGATACGTACACGACATTGATCCTTGATGCAAAACCTGCCTTATCGTGTTATGTACCACTGATTTAAGCATGCCACAGGGCAGAGCATTAGATCATGGTACTGTTACATAGCTAAACTAGGTAGGTGTAATAACGTTGCCAATGTGAGCATCTTTGGAGAGAAAGGAAAGAAGCATTTTAGTGGTACAGGGCTTTGTTCAATTTAAGGAGCAAATGAAGCCCACCAGAGCACCAAGTGAAGTGTTTTCATTCGGTAAAGTATCATACACGAGCTCCCCAGGCGCTGCACTACAGCCGCAGGGGATGGGTGAACATGCAGAGATTAATTTCCACAACGAGGGTTCAATATAGGCAAACCTGGCTATGGATAGTTTGGACAGTAGGCTATTTGACATGCAAACCACTTCAAAAGACAACCATTAGTGAGAAGAAATAAAGGCACATGGAGAATGTGGGCGTCGATCCCACTGCCTCTCGCATGCAAAGCAAGCGCTCTACCACTAGAGCTAATTCCCCTGATTTCGAAGTCTTGTCACAAAACACTTTTCAGGTCAATAGGAGGGGTAATGTACAAATCTCTGCATGTATGGTGTCGACTTCCATGTTGGTCGACGCTTCCAATTTCGCTGCCAATTTTTGTAGTTGGGTATACGATACGTACACGACATTGATCCTAGATGCAAAACCTGCCTTATCGTGTTATGTACCACTGGTTTAAGCATGCCACAGGGCAGAGCATTAGATCATGGTATAGTTACATAGCTAAACTAGGAAGGTGTAATAACGTTGCCAATGTGAGCTTCTTTGGAGAGAAAGGAAAGAAGCATTTAGTGGTACAGGGTTTTGTTCAATTTAAGGAGCAAATGGAGCCTACCAGAGCACCAAGTGAAGTGTTTTCATTCGGTAAAGTATCATACAGGAGCTCCCCAGGCGCTGCACTGCAGCCGCAGGGGATGGGTGAACATGCAGAGATTAATTTCCACAACGAGGGTTCAATATAGGCAAACCTGGCTATGGATACTTTGGACAGTAGGCTATTTGACATGCAGACCACTTCAAAAGACAACCATTAGTGAGAAGAAATAAAGGCACGTGGAGAATGTGGGTATCGATCCCACTGCCTCTCGCATGCGAAGCAGGTGCTCTACCACTTGAGCTTATTCCCCTAATTTTCAAACATTGTTGCTAGACACTTTTCAGGTCAATAGGAGGGGTGATGTACAAATCTCTGCATGTATGGGGTCGACTTCCATGTTTGTCGACGCTTCCAATTTCGCTGCCACTTATTGTAGTTGGGTATACGATACGTACACGACATTGATCCTTGATGCAAAACCTGCCTTATCGTGTTATGTAAAACTGATTTAAGCATGCCACAGGGCAGAGCATTAGATCATGGTACTGTTACATAGCTAAAATAGGTAGGTGTAATAACGTTGCCAATGTGAGCATCTTTGGAGAGAAAGGAAAGAAGCATTTTAGTGGTACAGGGCTTTGTTCAATTTAAGGAGCAAATGAAGCCCACCAGAGCACCAAGTGAAGTGTTTTCATTCGGAAAAGTATCATACAGGAACTCCCCAGGCGCTGCACTACAGCCGCTGCGGATGGATGAACATGCAGAGATTAATTTCCACAACGAGGGTTCAATATAGGCAAACCTGGCTATGGATAGTTTGGACAATAGGCTATTTGAGATGCAGACCACTTCAAAAGACAACAATTAGTGAGAAGAAATAAAGGCACGTGGAGAATGTGGGCATCAATCCCACTGCCTCTCGCATGCAAAGCAAGCGCTCTACCACTTGAGCTAATTCCCCTGATTTTCACACATCGTTGCAGAACACTTTACAGGTCAAGAGAAAGGGTGATGTACAAATCTGCATGTATGGGGTCGACTTCCATGTTTGTCGACGCTTCCAATTTCGCTGCCAATTATTGTAGTTGTTAATTATTGTAGTTCCTTGCTAAGCAAGCGCTCTACCATTTGAGCTAATTCCCCTGATTTCCAAGCATTGTCGCAAAACACTTTTCAGGTCAATAGGAGGGGTGATGTACAAATCTCTGCATGTATGGGGTCGACTTCCATGTTGGTCGACGCTTCCAATTTCGCTGCCAATTTTTGTAGTTGGGTATACGATACGTACACGACATTGATCCTAGATGCAAAACCTGCCTTATCGTGTTATGTACCACTGATTTAAGCATGCCACAGGGCAGAGCATTAGATCATGGTATAGTTCCATAGCTAAACTAGGTAGGTGTAATAACGTTGCCAATGTGAGCTTCTTTGGAGAGAAAGGAAAGAAGCATTTAGTGGTACAGGGTTTTGTTCAATTTAAGGAGCAAATGAAGCCCACCAGAGCACCAAGTGAAGTGTTTTCATTCGGTAAAGTATCATACACGAGCTCCCCAGGCGCTGCACTACAGCCGCAGGGGATGGGTGAACATGCAGAGATTAATTTCCACAACGAGGGTTCAATATAGGCAAACCTGGCTATGGATAGTTTGGACAGTAGGCTATTTGACATGCAGACCACTTCAAAAGACAACCATTAGTGAGAAGAAATAAAGGCACATGGAGAATGTGGGCATCGATCCCACTGCCTCTCGCATGCAAAGCAAGCGCTCTACCACTAGAGCTAATTCCCCTGATTTCGAAGCCTTGTCACAAAACACTTTTCAGGTCAATAGGAGGGGTCATGTACAAATCTCTGCATGTATGGGGTCGACTTCCATGTTGGTCGACGCTTCCAATTTCGCTGCCAATTTTTGTAGTTGGGTATACGATACGTACACGGCATTGATCCTAGATGCAAAACCTGCCTTATCGTGTTATGTACCACTGGTTTGAGCATGCCACAGGGCAGAGCATTAGATCATGGTATAGTTACATAGCTAAACTAGGTAGGTGTAATAACGTTGCCAATGTAAGCTTCTTTGGAGAGAAAGGAAAGAAGCATTTAGTGGTACAGGGTTTTGTTCAATTTAAGGAGCAAATGAAGCCTACCAGAGCACCAAGTGAAGTGTTTTCATTCTGTAAAGTATCATACACGAGCCCGCCAGGCGCTACACTACAGCCGCAGGGGATGGGTGAACATGCAGAGATTAATTTCCACAACGAGGGTTCAATATAGGCAAACCTGGCTATGGATAGTTTGGACAGTAGGCTATTTGACATCCAGACCACTTCAAAAGACAACCATTAGTGAGAAGAAATAAAGGCACATGGAGAATGTGGGCATCGATCCCACTGCCTCTCGCATGCAAAGCAAGCGCTCTACCACTTGCTCTAATTCACCTGATTTTCACACATCGTTGCAGAACACTTTAGAGGTCAAGAGTAGGGGTGATGTACAAATCAGCATGTATGGGGTCGACTTCCATGTTGGTCGACGCTTCCAATTTCGCTGCCAATTATTGTAGTTGGGTATACGATACGTACACGACATTGATCCTAGATGCAAAACCTGCCTTATCGTTTTATGTACCACTGATTTAAGCATGCCACAGGGCACAGCATTAGATCATGGTATAGTTCCATAGCTAAACTAGGTAGGTGTAATAACGTTGCCAATGTGAGCTTCTTTGGAGAGAAAGGAAAGAAGCATTTAGTGGTACAGAGTTTTGTTCAATTTAGGGGCAAATGAAGCCCACCAGAGCACAAAGTGAAGTGTTTTCATTCTGTAAAGTATCATACACGAGCCCGCCAGGCGCTGCACTACAGCCGCAGCGGATGGGTGAACATGCAGAGATTAATTTCCACAACGAGGGTTAAATATAGGCAAACCTGGCTATGGATAGTTTGGACAATAGGCTATTTGAGATGCAGACCACTTCAAAAGACAACCAGTAGGGAGAAGAAATAAAGGCACGTGGAGAATGTGGGCATCGATCCCACTGCCTCTCGCATGCAAAGCAAGCGCTCTACCACTTGAGCTAATTCCCCTGATTTTCACTCATCGTTGCAGAACACTTTACACGTCAAGAGTAGGGGTGATGTACAAATCTCTGCATGTATGGGGTCGACTTCCATGTTTGTCGACGCTTCCAATTTCGCTGCCAATTATTGTAGTTGGGTATACGATACGTACACGACATTGATCCTAGATGCAAAACCTGCCTTATCGTGTTATGTACCACTGATTTAAGCATGCCGCAGGGCAGAGCATTAAATCATGGTATTGTTACATAGCTAAACTAGGTAGGTGTAATAACGTTGCCAATGTGAGCTTCTTTGGAGAGAAAGGAAAGAAGCATTTAGTGGTACAGGGCTTTGTTCAATTTAAGGAGCAAATGAAGCCCACCAGAGCACCAAGTGAAGTGTTTTCATTCTGTAAAGTATCATACACGAGCCCGCCAGGCGCTGCACTGCAGCCGCAGGGGATGGGTGAACATGCAGAGAATAATTTCCACAACGAGGGTTCAATACAGGCAAACCTGGCTATGGATACTTTGGACAGTAGGCTATTTGACATGCAGACCACTTCAAAAGACAACCATTAGTGAGAAGAAATAAAGGCACGTGGAGAATGTGGGTATCGATCCCACTGCCTCTCGCATGCGAAGCAAGTGCTCTACCACTTGAGCTTATTCCCCTAATTTTCAAAAATTGTTGCTAGACACTTTTCAGGTCAATAGGAGGGGTGATGTACAAATCTCTAAATGTATGGGGTCGACTTCCATGTTTGTCGACGCTTCCAATTTCGCTGCCACTTATTGTAGTTGGGTATACGATACGTACACGACATTGATCCTTGATGCAAAACCTGCCTTATCGTGTTATGTACCACTGATTTAAGCATGCCACAGGGCAGAGCATTAGATCATGGTACTGTTACATAGCTAAACTAGGTAGGTGTAATAACGTTGCCAATGTGAGCATCTTTGGAGAGAAAGGAAAGAAGCATTTTAGTGGTACAGGGCTTTGTTCAATTTAAGGAGCAAATGAAGCCCACCAGAGCACCAAGTGAAGTGTTTTCATTCGGAAAAGTATCATACAGGAGCCCCCCAGGCACTGCACTACAGCCGCAGCGGATGGATGAACATGCAGAGATTAATTTCCACAACGAGGGTTCAATATAGGCAAACCTGGCTATGGATAGTTTGGACAATAGGCTATTTGAGATGTAGACCACTTCAAAAGACAACAATTAGTGAGAAGAAATAAAGGCACGTGGAGAATGTGGGCATCGATCCCACTGCCTCTCGCATGCAAAGGAAGCGCTTTACCACTTGAGCTAATTCCCCTGATTCTCACACATCGTTGCAGAACACTTTACAGGTCAAGAGTAGGGGTGATGTACAAATCTGCATGTATGGGGTCGACTTCCATGTTTGTCGACGCTTCCAATTTCGCTGCCAATTATTGTAGTTGTTAATTATTGTAGTTCCTTGCTAAGCAAGCGCTCTACCACTTGAGCTAATTCCCCTGATTTCCAAGCATTGTCGCAAAACACTTTTCAGGTCAATAGGAGGGGTGATGTACAAATCTCTGCATGTATGGGGTTGACTTCCATGTTGGTCGACGCTTCCAATTTCGCTGCCAATTTTTGTAGTTGGGTATACGATACGTACACGACATTGATCCTAGATTCAAAACCTGCCTTATCGTGTTATGTACCACTGGTTTAAGCATGCCACAGGGCAGAGCATTAGATCATGGTATAGTTACACAGCTAAACTAGGTAGGTGTAATAACGTTGCCAATGTGAGCTTCTTTGGAGAGAAAGGAAAGAAGCATTTAGCCGTACAGGGTTTTGTTCAATTTAAGGAGCAAATGAAGCCTACCAGAGCACCAAGTGAAGTGTTTTCATTCTGTAAAGTATCATACACGAGCCCGCCAGGCGCTGCACTACAGCCGCAGGGGATGGGTGAACATGCAGAGATTAATTTCCACAACGAGGGTTCAATATAGGCAAACCTGGCTATGGATAGTTTGGACAGTAGGCTATTTGACATCCAGACCACTTCAAAAGACAACCATTAGTGAGAAGAAATAAAGGCACATGGAGAATGTGGGCATCGATCCCACTGCCTCTCGCATGCAAAGCAAGCGCTCTACCACTAGAGCTAATTCCCCTGATTTCGAAGTCTTGTCACAAAACACTTTTAGGTCAATAGGAGGGGTCATGTACAAATCTCTGCATGTATGGGGTCGACTTCCATGTTGGTCGACGCTTCCAATTTCGCTGCCAATTTTTGTAGTTGGGTATACGATACGTACACGACATTGATCCTAGATGCAAAACCTGCCTTATCGTGTTATGTACCACTGGATTTAAGCATGCCACAGGGCAGAGCATTAGATCATGGTATAGTTACATAGCTAAACTAGGTAGGTGTAATAACGTTGCCAATGTGAGCTTCTTTGGAGAGAAAGGAAAGAAGCATTTAGTGGTACAGGGTTTTGTTCAATTTAAGGAGCAAATGAAGCCCACCAGAGCACCAAGTGAAGTGTTTTCATTCGGTAAAGTATCATACACGAGCTCCCCAGGCGCTGCACTGCAGCCGCAGGGGATGGGTGAACATGCAGAGATTAATTTCCACAACGAGGGTTCAATATAAGCAAACCTGGCTATGGATAGTTTGGACAGTAGGCTATTTGACATGCAGACCACTTCAAAAGACAACCATTAGTGAGAAGAAATAAAGGCACATGGAGAATGTGGGCATCGATCCCACTGCCTCTCGCATGCAAAGCAAGCGCTCTACCACTTGAGCTAATTCCCCTGATTTCCACACATCGTTGCAGAACACTTTAGAGATCAAGAGTAGGGGTGATGTACAAATCAGCATGTATGGGGTCGACTTCCATGTTGGTCGACGCTTCCAATTTCACTGCCAATTATTGTAGTTGGGTATACGATACGTACACGACATTGATCCTAGATGCAAAACCTGCCTTATCGTTTTATGTACCACTGATTTAAGCATGCCACAGGGCAGAGCATTAGATCATGGTATAGTTCCATAGCTAAACTAGGTAGGTGTAATAACGTTGCCAATGTGAGCTTCTTTGGAGAGAAAGGAAAGAAGCATTTAGTGGTACAGGGTTTTGTTCAATTTAGGGGCAAATGAAGCCCACCAGAGCACCAAGTGAAGTGTTTTCATTCTGTAAAGTATCATACAGGAGCTCCCCAGGCGCTGCACTACAGCCGCAGCGGATGGGTGAACATGCAGAGATTAATTTCCACAACGAGGGTTCAATATAGGCAAACCTGGCTATGGATAGTTTGGACAGTAGGCTATTTGACATGCAGACCACTTCAAAAGACAACCATTAGTGAGAAGAAATAAAGGCACGTGGAGAATGTGGGCATCGATCCCACTGCCTCTCGCATGCGAAGCAAGCGCTCTACCACTTGAGCTAATTCCCCTGATTTCCAAGCATCGTTGCAGAACACTTTACAGGTCAATAGGAGGGGTGATGTACAAATCTCTGCATATATGGGGTCGACTTCCATGTTTGTCAACGCTTCCAATTTCACTGCCAATTATTGTAGTTGGGTATACGATACGTACACGACATTGATCCTAGATGCAAAACCTGCCTTATCGTGTTATGTACCACTGGTTTAGGCATGCCACAGGGCAGAGCATTAGATCATGGTATAGTTCTATAGCTAAACTAGGTAGGTGTAAGAACGTTGCCAATGTGAGCTTCTTTGGAGAGAAAGGAAAGAAGCATTTAGTGGTACAGGGTTTTGTTCAATTTAAGGAGCAAATGAAGCCCACCAGAGCACCAAGTGAAGTGTTTTCATTCGGTAAAGTATCATACACGAGCTCCCCAGGCGCTGCACTACAGCCGCAGGGGATGGGTGAACATGCAGAGATTAATTTCCACAACGAGGGTTCAATATAGGCAAACCTGGCTATGGATAGTTTGGACAGTAGGCTATTTGACATCCAGACCACTTCAAAAGACAACCATTAGTGAGAAGAAATAAAGGCACATGGAGAATGTGGGCATCGATCCCACTGCCTCTCGCATGCAAAGCAAGCGCTCTACCACTAGAGCTAATTCCCCTGATTTCGAAGTCTTGTCACAAAACACTTTTAGGTCAATAGGAGGGGCCATGTACAAATCTCTGCATGTATGGGGTCGACTTCCATGTTGGTCGACGCTTCCAATTTCGCTGCCAATTTTTGTAGTTGGGTATACGATACGTACACGACATTGATCCTAGATGCAAAACCTGCCTTATCGTGTTATGTACCACTGATTTAAGCATGCCACAGGGCAGAGCATTAGATCATGGTATAGTTACATAGCTAAACTAGGTAGGTGTAATAACGTTGCCAATGTGAGCTTCTTTGGAGAGAAAGGAAAGAAGCATTTAGTGGTACAGGGTTTTGTTCAATTTAAGGAGCAAATGAAGCCTACCAGAGCACCAAGTGAAGTGTTTTCATTCGGTAAAGTATCATACAGGAGCTCCCCAGGCGCTGCACTGCAGCCGCAGGGGATGGGTGAACATGCAGAGATTAATTTCCACAACGAGGGTTCAATATAAGCAAACCTGGCTATGGATAGTTTGGGCAGTAGGCTATTTGACATGCAGACCACTTCAAAAGACAACCATTAGTGAGAAGAAATAAAGGCACATGGAGAATGTGGGCATCGATCCCACTGCCTCTCGCATGCAAAGCAAGCGCTCTACCACTTGAGCTAATTCCCCTGATTTCCACACATCGTTGCAGAACAATTTAGAGGTCAAGAGTAGGGGTGATGTACAAATCAGCATGTATGGGGTCGACTTCCATGTTGGTCGACGCTTCCAATTTCACTGCCAATTATTGTAGTTGGGTATACGATACGTACACGACATTGATCCTAGATGCAAAACCTGCTTTATCGTTTTATGTACCACTGATTTAAGCATGCCACAGGGCAGAGCATTAGATCATGGTATAGTTCCATAGCTAAACTAGGTAGGTGTAATAACGTTGCCAATGTGAGCTTCTTTGGAGAGAAAGGAAAGAAGCATTTAGTGGTACAGGGTTTTGTTCAATTTAGGGGCAAATGAAGCCCACCAGAGCACCAAGTGAAGTGTTTTCATTCTGTAAAGTATCATACACGAGCCCGCCAGGCGCTGCACTACAGCCGCAGGGGATGGGTGAACATGCAGAGATTAATTTCCACAACGAGGGTTCAATATAGGCAAACCTGGCTATGGATAGTTTGGACAGTAGGCTATTTGACATCCAGACCACTTCAAAAGACAACCATTAGTGAGAAGAAATAAAGGCACATGGAGAATGTGGGCATCGATCCCACTGCCTCTCGCATGCAAAGCAAGCGCTCTACCACTAGAGCTAATTCCCCTGATTTCGAAGTCTTGTCACAAAACACTTTTAGGTCAATAGGAGGGGTCATGTACAAATCTCTGCATGTATGGGGTCGACTTCCATGTTGGTCGACGCTTCCAATTTCGCTGCCAATTTTTGTAGTTGGGTATACGATACGTACACGACATTGATCCTAGATGCAAAACCTGCCTTATCGTGTTATGTACCACTGGTTTAAGCATGCCACAGGGCAGAGCATTAGATCATGGTATAGTTACATAGCTAAACTAGGTAGGTGTAATAACGTTGCCAATGTGAGCTTCTTTGGAGAGAAAGGAAAGAAGCATTTAGTGGTACAGGGTTTTGTTCAATTTAAGGAGCAAATGAAGCCTACCAGAGCACCAAGTGAAGTGTTTTCATTCGGTAAAGTATCATACAGGAGCTCCCCAGGCGCTGCACTGCAGCCGCAGGGGATGGGTGAACATGCAGAGATTAATTTCCACAACGAGGGTTCAATATAAGCAAACCTGGCTATGGATAGTTTGGACAGTAGGCTATTTGACATGCAGACCACTTCAAAAGACAACCATTAGTGAGAAGAAATAAAGGCACATGGAGAATGTGGGCATCGATCCCACTGCCTCTCGCATGCAAAGCAAGCGCTCTACCACTTGAGCTAATTCCCCTGATTTCCACACATCGTTGCAGAACAATTTAGAGGTCAAGAGTAGGGGTGATGTACAAATCAGCATGTATGGGGTCGACTTCCATGTTGGTCGACGCTTCCAATTTCACTGCCAATTATTGTAGTTGGGTATACGATACGTGCACGACATTGATCCTAGATGCAAAACCTGCCTTATCGTGTTATGTACCACTGATTTAAGCATGCCACAGGGCAGAGCATTAGATCATGGTATTGTTACATAGCTAAACTAGGTAGGTGTAATAACGTTGCCAATGTGAGCTTCTTTGGAGAGAAAAGAAAGAAGCATTTAGTGGTACAGATGGAGCGGTTCATTTTCGCTGATTTCAGTCGACTGTCAGTCACCTTTCTGACGCTGATCACACACTTATCACACCCTCATCAGCCGACTGTCAGCAGCCCCCCTCCTTGGTCTGTTTGGGGAAGGTGTTAAAAATGTTAATGAGGCCACCCCCATTTTAGCACCAAAGACGCAATTCCAGGTTAAAACCAAAAGGTGGAGCTTTAGTATCTGACCTGTAGAGTTAGGTTTAAACAGCAAGTATAGGCACAGTTCTGAGAACAGGACATAGATCTGATAACGTCAGTTCTACACTGTTTGCTAGGGCAGACAGACAAACAGACAGACAGACAATAGTCTGTCTAAACAGTCAACTAAAAGGTTGAGAAAACTCGAAAAGTTGACTTCATTTCAGAATTGAATGTTGTACTAACTTTTTTTAATCATAGATAAGCATCGGCAGCTCATGCTGCCACAGCTGCCAAACTACCTTCAGGGTTTTGTTCAATTTAACCCTCACGCAGCTCTCATTTTTAGACCCCACGAGGGCAACGGAGGAGGGTTTTACATCTGACCCCACAAGTGGGTAGGATGTGCTGGGAGGAGAGAGGTGGGGGTCACGCTCGACCCCACGAGGACACAGAACGTGCAGGTTGGGAGGAGGGAGGAGGGGGTCACGCCGGACCCCAAGAGGAAAGCGAACGTGCAGGTTAGGAGGAGGTAGGTGGGGGTCACGCCGGACCCCAGGAGGAAAGCAAACGTGCAGGTTAGGAGGAGGGAGGAGGGGGTCACGCCGGACCCCCACCTCCCTCAGGTTGGAGGGAGGAGGAGGTTGGAGGATGGAGAATCTCTGTCTGGAGAAACTCTGTGTGTGTGTGTGTGTGTGTGTGTGTGTGTGTGTGTGTGTGTGTGTGTGTGTGTGTGTGTGTGTGTGTGTGTGTGTGTGTGTGTGTGTGTGTGTGCGTGTGTGTGTGTGTGTGGGAATACAAGGAGGACTGTGACGTTGTGTGTTCCCAAGTTGGAAACTTGTTGTCTCCAGGTTGGAGAAAATCCCAGGTTGGAGAAAAAAAAACAAAACACCCAAATTCAAATGCTTTTGCTTTATTTTATTAATTATTTTTCTTTTTCATATTACACTTTGTTTGTAAATAGTGTTACTACACTGACAACAACAAAAACATCAACAATAGTATAAATTACACGGAATATTATTAGTATTATGATTATTATTATTATTATTTCATTTTTTAATGAACAAACAAATTATCTTCAGGAGCGAGGGGCGCAGTCTGAACAGCAGAAGAGCAAATGTCTGTGGCAGATGTATCTCTCGCACCGATGGCAAACGTTGTTTGTTTTGCGGTCCCTCGCGCGCGGACAAATTTGACACCTTTTCCTCTTGCCCTTTTGCGCCCGGTCGCTAGCGGCGGAACCGAGGACGTCGTGTTCTCCTCCGTCACCCTCATCGTCCCCGTCTTCACCCCAGACGAGGTCTGCGGTGAGGGCCTCCTGCCGCTGCTGCCGCTGCTGCCGCTGCTGCTGCTCCTGCTCCTGCTGCTGCTGCTGCTGCTGCTGCTGCTGCTGCTGCTGCCCCGAGTCCGGAAGAGCAGGACAGGGAGCGGGAGGAGGACCCGCACGGGGGTCCCGAACCCCCTTCTGAAGCGTCCGCACGAGCGAGGCGGACGCTTCGCCGCAAGGCGGATGGCGCCTTCTGCGGATGGCGCCTTCTGCGGATGAGAGGAGTCACGAGCGCCTTGCCCAGCTGCTCTAGAAACACCCTCCTCTTGCTGCGGTTGCCGGGCATCCAGTCCGGGTGGGCCTCCCGCCACACGACGAAAGCGTTGTAGCAAGACACGTCTAGGACGTTGTGAAACACTGCCACGGGCCAGCGCGCCGTCTTTCTCCTGCAGCTGTAGATTCCTATCACCTTGTCCAGGTTGTCTACGCCTCCCTTGGTGGCGTTGTAGTCTAGGACGGCAAAGGGCTTTTTGTCCCGCCGTCCTGCGTCGACGAGGAGGACATCGTCGGCAGCCGTGGCGGCCGAGTGTAGCGTGCTCATCAGGATCACGTTTTTGTTTTTCTTGGGCACATAGGACACCAGGACGGTGCTGGGAGTGAAGGCAAACACGGAGGAGAAGGCGCTCCTTCCCTTGATCGAGAGGAGCGCCGGCGGCAATTCCGGCTTGTTCTTGCGAACCGTACCGAGCATGGTGAGCTCCCTGCGCAGGAGCCGCTGGCCCAGTTCGTAGGAAGTGAAAAAGTTGTCGCACGTCACGTTGCGAGGCCCGGCGAGCCCTTCTGTGACGTCCAGCACGACCCGCTGGCCCTGCTTTTTTTCAGAAGCTCTCTTTTCTCCTCCTCCTCCTCCTCCTCCTCCTCCTCCTCCTCCTGGCTTGCCTGTGTAAAGCTGCATCTTCCAAGCGTAGCTGGACTTGGCGTCGCACGCCACCCAAAACTTGAGGCCGTATTTTGCTGGCTTGCTAGGCATGTACTCTCTGAAAGAGCAACGACCTACAAAAAAATAAAGGTGAGATTTTTAAAAATATATATTTTTTACAGAGGTAAAAAAAGAAAGCCTGCGTGCTACGTGTTTTCTGCATGTCTGCGTGTGTGTGTGTGTGTGTGTGTGTGTGTGTGTGTGTGTGTGTGTCTATGTGCCTGTGTGTGTATGTGTGTGTGTCTGTGCCTGTGTCTGCATGTCTGCGTGTGTGTGTGTGTGTGTGTGTCTGTCTGTGTTTGTGTGTCTGTGTCTGCATGTTTTTTTGTTTTTTTTTTGCTTTACCTCTGAAAGGTACCAGTTGCTCGTCCACCGTCACGTTAGGACCCGGGTCGTAGAGGCTGGGCAGCCGCTCCACCCACGCGTCCCAGACCTCTCTCACGGCTGCCAGTTTGTCCGTTGCTCGCCTGGCGGGTCTAGTTTGGCGATCGTCGAAACGCAACAGCTTCGAGTAAGCGTGAAACACCTTGAGCGACATCGTGGCGCGAAAAATGGCCGCTCTCGACGTCCCACAGGCTGGCCACGGCCTCCCCTCGGGACCTGTAGACGCCGGACAAAATCAAGAGGCCTAAGTAGGCTCGCAGGTCGACCTCGTCCATGCCCTTCCAGGCACTCCCGAGCTTTCGAGAGCCCTCCAGGTTGGTGTTCTCCAGGACGATCCTTTCCACCGCCGGGGTCACAAACATGTGGAAGGTTGATTCAAAGTCGACCGCCTGAGCCGCCGCGTACTCTGTGGGTCCCTGGGCAGAAAGAGGACTAAGAGGGACGTTCCTCGCTTCCTCGCCATTGCGAAACGCAGCGGAGGACCATTTTATTTTCTCGTCTTTAGAGATAAAAGTTTTATCTTCTTCTTCTTTTTCTTCTTCTTCATCCTCCTCCTCATCCTCGAGTTCTATTTGCTCCAGTCTTTGCACATTTTCTATTATTTCATCATCATCTTCATCATCAACATCATCATCATCATCATCATCATCATTATATTCTTCATCATCAACTTCTTCATCTGAAGTGTCCAGCCTTAGATCACATCCCTCGCTGTCTTCTTGTCCTTCATCTGTTTCTGGTCCTGCTGTATCTGCTTCTCCTTTTTCTTTCTCTTCTTCACTTGACACGTCTTCCTCAGATTCCTCTTCTGGTTCAGAGTCGTCATTTGATTGGCTTAAAAAAATCTGCTCTAGAACCTGTGCGGCGGTGAAACGAGCAGCGGCCATGAAGAGAGAGCGCAAAGCTGGCAGACAAGCTGGCAGGCAGGCAAGCTGTCAGGCAGGCAGGCAGGTAGGCCAATGAGCAGGGGGTCAGGCACGCAAGCATGCAGGAAACGCGGGCACGCAAGCATCTCCCTAACACCAACTCATAAGTAAGACCAGTTTTCTCTTTTTTTGTTTGTTTTTAGTCCAAGCTACGTGAGGGTGGTGAAATAATTTGCAGGTGAAAGCACACACAAACACAAGTTTCCAAGTTGGAGGAATCTCCACCCCCTGGTGGGATAAACTGCCGTGTTGGAGAAATCCTTCTGGTGGGATAAACTTGGAGGAGCTTGGAGGATTTTTCACGTTGGATAAAGTGGAGAACGGCTCCGAGTTCTTTCGTGGTGAGATGATTTTGGTTTGATGCCTCTGGCAGCGATGGAGATGTGGTGCCAGAGAATACGAAAAAACAAAACAAAACAAAAACAAGGTTAGGGTCGGGGATCGGACCCCCGGTCAGACCTGCCACCTTCCCACGGTCGGTGTCATATAAACCCCACAGAAGACAGAAGAGGATGGCTACTCTTCCCGTCCCTCTAAACTGAACAGAGCTCACCGACATGGATGCAGAGACCTCTAACTTCTCTAACGGACCGGAGCTCGTCGCCGTCGCTCAGATCTTAGAGACCTTCTCTAAAGGCACTGGAAAAGCCAGACACAATGACAAGTTCGCTGTCTGGCGAGACGCGCATCCTGACGTGCAATCAAGACCGTGAGGGGTCTGAAATTTTTCTCTCTGGTGGTTTACAATGGAGTCTACCGGATCCTCTTCGAGCCGGTGGCTCACGACGACACGGTCATGGATGCCACCGCCCCAATTTTGTCCGACCCTTACGGGACGGCGTTGGACCCCGTGAGGCTGATCGGCAAAGTTATCGCCAAGGACCGCGCCAGGCTTCTGAGTCCCCCCCAGGAAGACAGAGTGCACTTTGAGGATCTGTCTGCCACGAGGTTGCTGAGTGAGGTGCGCGGGGCGATAACGGCACTGGGCGACACCTGGTGGGGGCTGTACGCCTATCCGGAAAAGCTGCCCGAGGTGAAGCCGAACGCGGGGATAGTCTTTTGTTATATGGGCGGCTACGACGCGGGATACCTGTTTGACATCGCTACCGACGAGTGTACTCGGAGCGTTTTGTTTTGTTCGACCCCGTGCGTTTTCCAATACGTGCTCGTGAATGGCACTAGGAGAGTCCCGTTCAAGTCTGTCTCTGAACTCTTGGCTCGCATCACAATTTTTTTTTTATTTTACATGTATGGGGAGCGTGGCTGCTGCGGGCACGGAGGTCTGCGCTATTGTGTCAACGCTATTCCACCGGTCTCAATGTAAGGAGCGCTGCGGCGGAACCTATTGACCAGTCGCCGCCTCATTTCCAATTTTTACACAAGTTTACACAAGTTTTCCCTCGATTTCCCAGGTTTCCCAGGATTTTTCCGAGTTGGAAGATCCTCCTGGTGGGAATAAATTGCCCCGGTCGGAGGACTTTTTCCACGTTGGACAAAGTGGAGGACGGTTCAGGAGGAGTTGTCTGGCGGTGAGATGACGATGAGCCGATTGGAGGATCCCTCGCTGGTTCAGATTTTGGGTTGGGTGCCTGTGTGCGGGGGGGGGGTGCGGCGAACCTTAAAAGTCGCAGAGAGAATACGTCGCAGTACCACTTCACCTGACAAGCTTGGAACGAGCGTTTATCCACAGTCTCGTCGAAAGGTTCCAACGCTATGGCCTCTCAAGAAGAAGGTGACCTGCAAACCGACGGCTGCGCGGTGTTCGAGCCGCGGCTCGAGCGGACCACAGACTGTCTGCGCCTTCGCGTAGAAGAAGAGGGAACCCCGTGCCCGTTGGATCATAGCGGATTCCCAGACCCGGAAGGAGGCCTAGGCGAAGGTCTGGAGTGCGACTGTTTGTGTGGGAACGCTCTGGCCGCTGAGGGTGCCTTGAGGGACTTGTTGGACAAACACATCCTGGCCAGCGACGGACGGTGTGCTCGTGTCAAGGCTCATTACAGACACCGCCACCTGCCACCGGATCAATTGGCCTTGGACCTGGGCGAACTCAGGTTCGCCCACGGCATGGTGGCGTTTCCGGACGCCCTCTTATTTGCCAGCGGTGGCAAATGTTACCTGCTAAACGTAAAGCGATGCGTCATCTGTGCCGGCGCGGGGAGACGACACCGCGACAGATGAAAAGAAGTTTGCGAGAGATTCACGGCGTACCTGACCGACACCAAGCTGGACGACGACTACGGGCGCAAGCCTCTGCTGTACACGAAAAGGCCGAGCGAGAGGAGCGTGGTCGGCCCTCGCACTGCGGACAACCTGTTCAGGGAGCTGGGCAGCCGTGAGGGCATGTCGTATGAGCTGGACACCGTAGACACTCATGTGTGTGATGCGTGCGGCGTCAGGCTTTCCCGTTTCGTAGCGGGTGACAACATGCTGAGAGAGCATGTGTATCACGTGCACGTTGCCGGAGTGGAGGAGTGCGACTTCCTGGCGAAAAAGTTCTCTGGCAAAGAAAGCATCCGGAAAGCAATGATAGGCAAGGAGCGTTACAGAAGGGGCTACGTGGCGTTCCCCGAGTTGATGCTGAAGGAGGCCGTGGAAGGCCATGTCGGCTTTGGCTACGATATGCCCTGCGTCGTGTGCGGCTCGCGGCGGAGCGAGAGCCACAACCAACGCTGCGGGATACTGATGCTGGCGCTGCTGCGAAAGTTGCTTCGCGTCAAGTTTTGATGAGCCGAGAATCCCGTTGATGAAGATTAAAAAAATCAAAAAAGGGCCCTATTCAATTTCTTTCTACGCCTGCCTCTGTTGCTTTACGCGTACCGATTAAATTATACTGTACGGAATGCGCCTTGTACTCCTTTATTTCCTAACTGTTTTATATTATTAAATAAACTTTTGGCATTTAATCAAATGTTTTTGCCTGTTTGGTCTGTTTTATTTTTCGTTTAAAATGGTCAGCCCTTGCACGCAGCTGTCTGCTTGCATCATCATCATCATCATCATCATCATGTTCATCATCAGTGGGCCTGTGGCACGGGTGGAGGTAAAGGGGAGGAAAGGAGAAGGAAAAATAAAAAACAAAAAATAGGGGTCGCGCCGGACCCCGGCAAGACGCCTGACGGGGAGGTACAGGGGGCTGGGGTAGCGCCTGACCCCGGGAGGATGCGGGACGGGGACGTATAGGGGGCTGGGGTCGCGCCGGACCCCGGCAGGACGAGGGACGGGGAGGTTCCGTGGGCTGGGGTCGCGCCGGACCCCGGCAGGACGAGGGACGGGGAGGTTCCGTGGGCTGGGGTCGCGCCGGACCCCGGCAGGACGAGGGACGGGGAGGTACAGGGGGCTGGGGTCGCGCAGTTCATCTGAACTCCATGATCGTGCAGCCTCCTGCTGAGGGATGTTGGCCAGGAAGCAACACTGAACATAACCTGCAGGAGATAAAAAAAAACTATTTAAAGGGCTTTGTAGTTAAAAATAGTAAAGCCCCACTGAATCGTTAATACGTTACTGCTCAACGTATGCCCTCAGACTGATGGCAGGAATTAATGTAGAAACATCAAAGGGAGGTAAACAATGATTCATAGTCATGATCGTAGATGTTCGTACTCGTACATGGTGGTTAAAAGAAGGCAGATTGCAACTAGTCGCTGTCGCTTCGTTCTGCTTTTTGCAAGACGCGCTTCTTTCCACTGGACGGCAGCAGTTCCTTAGAAGCCCTGGTTTTGTTTTTACTGTGGAGAGAGGAAACAAACAGTGACCATGCAGAACAGAGATGGGACACGTCTGGTTTAAGGGAAAAGTATTTAACACTACAGCTATGCAATGCTGAAAGTCTCATGCAACTGTTACGTAGCAGCTAATGTTTATCAAAGTGACATCCGATCACAGTTTCTGTGTGTGTGTGTGTGTGTGTGTGTGTGTGTGTGTGTGTGTGTGTGTGTGTGTGTGTGTGTGTGTGTGTGTGTGTGTCTTGTAGTTTAAAGATACTTACGCCTCTTTTTCAGCCAGTTCTAATGCATCATTTATCTTTTTTAACATGTTATAGCGCTCACGGCCTTTAACCTGCAGAAAAAAAAAGGATTTAAATTGAGAGCTGCAATTCTGTGACAACACTAGTTTTTTTAAATACTTTGTGTGTGTACTAACTGGCAACATAAATACTTCCTCCTCGTCTGTGCTTGAGCCAGACTTCCTTTTGCACATATTAGGATCTGTTGCTGGGGCACTTTCTAGAAAAGCAAAACGTGATCCGTAAGATAGAAGACAGCCAAGGTGCGAAGACAAACCCAGCATTAATAAACAAACACATACTTCTTTTCTTCACTTGTTTGGCCCCTGTCTGAAGTTTGGCACTATTTGCCTCCTCTGTTTTACGATCCCTGCCGGGACACGCGCAGACACGCACCTCGAAGCATCTTCGGCCCAAAAGTTGTCCGCTAAAAGACAGTAGAAAAACATTTACTAAGGCTGCAAAAGCTATCTTTGAGGTGGGATAACAGTGATGCACAACTTCAACTTCAAGTTACATTTAGAAACAAAATAAACATAAAACAGGCAAATACATAAAGCAGGAGATCAAGTTACACCACGTCGACCCTCGGTTTCCATGTAACACTACTCTTTATCCAGCAAATACATTTCAGCTCACACCAATCCTGGTAGATGAAACCATACGTACTCTGAAGTCTCAAGGGTCAGGATGGTGAGGATGGGTCTGCGGTTCATGCCTCCCATGCAGGAGCTGTTGCACATGAAGTTGAACAGGATTGTGGTGATCTCTGAGCCCGGCTGAAACACATGCAGGATAGTAGTCGTTTAGTGCACAGGTAATTTCAGGGATGACAAACCGTGAAAGCAGAATGAGAGGCACAACAGAATGATAACATTTAATTGCTACGTTAGGGGAAAGGTCAGAAGTGAGAGGCAGTGATACCTGGGGCGGCTCATAGGGAACAGTCACACTGTGCCTTTTTGTGTTGTAATCCTCAAGATACTGAGGCCTTTGGCTGCCCTCCACTCTGATCAAATGACTGCGATGGTCTGCAGCTGAAAAGGAAAAACAAAGCCAAAGCATCTCTCTCTCTCGTTTTCTTTTAACAAACATTTTAAAACAGAAGGTATTATTTCACTGAAACGCTTTTCTTACCGTCTCCATTCTGGTGATGTGGACACCTGCGGACCACATCTGCCAGATGTTCCGTCTTCTTGTAGACAGCCATTACTCTGAGAACCGCACCGTGTGGAGGTTTACAACCAGGCTCAACTCCCCCGCAGACCGGTGGACAAGTCGCAGGGGGCGGGAGCTCCTCGACAGACCACCCTAACCTCAACTAAACCTGCCAACAACAGCGCGCTGATCAGTGACTCGCTGTGGAAACATCGATGCCACTGGCTCTTCACACGCAGCGACTCGCTCTGGGCACGAAATTTTAGCAAATGGCCACAATGAACAAGGCTGCACACGAACGCCACAATGACAGCTACGAAAGAATGGGTTTCTAACGCGGCGCCAAGACCCCGGCAGGACGCTTGACGGGGAGGTTCCGTGGGCTGGGGTCGCGCCGGACCCCGGGAGGACGCCTGACGGGGAGGTACAGGGGGCTGGGGTCGCGCCGGACCCCGGGAGGACGCGGGACGGGGAGGTTCCGTGGGCTGGGGTCGCGCCAGATCCCGGGAGGACACGGGACGGGGAGGTTCCGTGGTCTGGGGTCGCGCCGGACCCCGGGAGGACGCGGGACGGGGAGGTTCCGTGGGCCAGGGTCGCGCCGGACCCCGGCAGGACGAGGGACGGGGAGGTACAGCGAGCTGGGGTCGCGCCGGAGCCCGGGAGGATGCGGGACGGGGAGGTACAGCGGGCTGGGGTCGCGCCGGACCCCGGGAGGACGCGGGACGGGGAGGTACAGGGAGCTGGGGTCACGCCGGACCCTGGCAAGACGCAGGACGGGGAGGTACAGCGAGCTGGGGTCGTGCGGGACCCCGGGAGGACGCGGGACGGGGAGGTACAGGGAGCTGGGGTCGTGCCTGACCCCGGGAGGATGCGGGACGAGGAGGTACAGGGAGCTGGGGTCGCGCCGGACCCCGGGAGGACAAGGGTCGGGCCTGTGACGAAGAAGAAGGGAGGGGTGACCGAGCCGCAGCGGATCCTGCAACGCGTAGGTGCCTTGTGGCCAAAAAACGTAAAAAAAATCAAAAGTTTCATAGTTTGTCTCGTGGGGTCAGACTGACCCCCTCGAAGGCTGCGTGAGGGTTAAGGAGCAAATGAAGCCCACCAGAGCACCAAGTGAAGCGTTTTCATTCGGTAAAGTATCATACACGAGCTCCCCAGGCGCTGCATTGCAGCCGCAGGGGATGGGTGAACATGCAGAGATTAATTTCCACAAGGAGGGTTCAATATAGGCAAACCTGGCTATGGATAGTTTGGACAGTAGGCTATTTGACATGCAGATCACTTCAAAAGACAACCATTAGTGAGAAGAAATAAAGGCACATGGAGAATGTGGGCATCGATCCCATTGCCTCTCGCATGCTAAGCAAGCGCTCTACCACTTGAGCTAATTTCCCTAATTACAAAACATTGTCGCAAAACACTTTTCAGGTCAATAGGAGGGGTGATGTACAAATCTCTGCATGTATGGGGTCGACTTCCATGTTGGTCGACGCTTCCAAATTCGTTGCCAATTATTGTAGTTGGGTATACGATACGTACACGACATTGATCCTAGATGCAAAACCTGCCTTATCGTGTTATGTACCACTGATTTAAGCATGCCACAGGGCAGAGCATTAGATCATGGTATTGTTACATATCTAAACTAGGTAGGTGTAATAACGTTGCCAATGTGAGCTTCTTTGGAGAGAAAGGAAAGAAGCATTTAGTGGTACAGGGTTTTGTTCAATTTAAGGAGAAAATGAAGCCCACCAGAGCAGCAAGTGAAGTGTTTTCATTCGGTAAAGTATCATACACGAGCCCGCCAAACGCTGCACTGCAGCCGCAGGGGATGGGTGAACACGCAGAGATTAATTTCCACAACGAGGGTTCAATATAGACAAACGTGGCTTGGATAGTTTGGACATTATGATATTTGACATGCAGACCACTTCAAAAGACAACCATTAGTGAGAAGAAATAAAGGCACATAGAGAATGTGGGCATCGATCCCACTGCCTCTCGCATGCTAAGCAAGCGCTCTAGAACTTGAGCTAATTCCCCTGATTTCCAAGCATTGTCGCAAAACACTTTTCAGGTCAATAGGAGGGGTGATGTACAAATCTCTGCATGTATGGGGTCGACTTCCATGTTGGTCGGCGCTTCCAATTTCACTGCCAATTATTGTAGTTGGGTATATGATACGTACACGACATTGATTCTAGATGTAAAACCTGCCTTATCGTGTTTTGTACCACTGATTTAAGCATGCCACAGGGCAGAGCATTAGATCATGGTATTGTTACATAGCTAAACTAGGTAGGTGTAATAACGTTGCCAATGTAAGCTTCTTTGGAGAGAAGGGAAAGAAGCATTTAGTGGTACAGGGTTTTGTTCAATTTAAGGAGCAAATGAAGCCCACCAGAGCACCAAGTGAAGTGTTTTAATTGGGTAAAGTATCATACACGAGCCGGCCAGGCGCTGCACTGCAGCCGCAGGGGATGGGTGAACACGCAGAGATTAATATCCACAACGAGGGTTCAATATAGGCAAACCTGGCTTGGATAGTTTGGACATTATGATACTTGACATGCAGACCACTTCAAAAGACAACCATTAGTGAGAAGAAATAAAGGCACATAGAGAATGTGGGCATCGATCCCACTGCCTCTCGCATGCTAAGCAAGCGCTCTAGAACTTGAGCTAATTCCCCTGATTTCCAAGCATTGTCGCAAAACACTTTTCAGGTCAATAGGAGGGGTGATGTACAAATCTCTGCATGTATGGGGTCGACTTCCATGTTGGTCGGCGCTTCCAATTTCACTGCCAATTATTGTAGTTGGGTATATGATACGTACACGACATTGATTCTAGATGTAAAACCTGCCTTATCGTGTTATGTACCACTGATTTAAGCATGCCACAGGGCAGAGCATTAGATCATGGTATTGTTACATAGCTAAACTAGGTAGGTGTAATAACGTTGCCAATGTGAGCTTCTTTGGAGAGAAGGGAAAGAAGCATTTAGTGGTACAGGGTTTTGTTCAATTTAAGGAGCAAATGAAGCCCACCAGAGCACCAAGTGAAGTGTTTTAATTGGGTAAAGTATCATACACGAGCCGGCCAGGCGCTGCACTGCAGCCGCAGGGGATGGGTGAACACGCAGAGATTAATATCCACAACGAGGGTTCAATATAGGCAAACCTGGCTTGGATAGTTTGGACATTATGATACTTGACATGCAGACCACTTCAAAAGACAACCATTAGTGAGAAGAAATAAAGGCACATGGAGAATGTGGGCATCGATCCCACTACCTCTCGCATGCTAAGCAAGCACTCTACCACTTAAGCTAATTCCTCTGATTTCCAAGCATTGTCGCAAAACACTTTTCAGGTCAATAGGAGGGGTGATGTACAAATCTCTGCATGTATGGCGTCGACTTCCATGTTGGTCGACGCTTCCAATTTCGCTGCCAATTATTGTAGTTGGGTAGACGATACGTACACGACATTGATCCTAGATGCAAAACCTGCCTTATCGTGTTATGTACCACTGATTTAAGCATGCCACAGGGCAGAGCATTAGATCATGGTATTGTTACATAGCTAAACTAGGTAGGTGTAATAACGTTGCCAATGTGAGCTTCTTTGGAGAGAAGGGAAAGAAGCATTTAGTGGTACAGGGTTTTGTTCAATTTAAGGAGCAAATGAAGCCCACCAGAGCACCAAGTGAAGTGTTTTCATTGGGTAAAGTATCATACACGAGCCCGCCAGGCGCTGCACTGCAGCCGCAGGGGATGGGTAAACACGCAGAGATTAATTTCCACAACGAGGGTTCAATATAGGCAAACGTGGCTTGGATAGTTTGGACATTATGATATTTGACATGCAGAACACTTCAAAAGACAACCATTAGTGGGAAGAAATAAAGGCACATGGAGAATGTGGGCATCGATCCCACTACCTCTCGCATGCTAAGCAAGCACTCTACCACTTAAGCTAAATCCCCTGATTACCAAAGATTGTCGCAAAACACTTTTCAGGTCAATAGGAGGGGTGATGTACAAATCTCTGCATGTATGGGGTCGACTTCCTTGTTGGTCGACGCTTCCAATTTCGCTGCCAATTATTGTAGTTGGGTATACGATACGTACACGACATTGATCCTAGATGCAAAACCCGCCTTATCGTGTTATGTACCACTGATTTAAGCATGCCACAGGGCAGAGCATTAGATCATGGTATTGTTACATAGCTAAACTAGGTAGGTGTAATAACGTTGCCAATGTGAGCTTCTTTGAAGAGAAGGGAAAGAAGCATTTAGTGGTACAGGGTTTTGTTCAATTTAAGGAGCAAATGAAGCCCACCAGAGCACCAAGTGAAGTGTTTTCATTCTGTAAAGTATCATACACGAGCCCGCCAGGCACTGCACTACAGCCGCAGCGGATGGATGAACATGCAGAGATTAATTTCCAGAACGAGGGTTCAATATAGGCAAACCTGGCTATGGATAGTTTGGACATTATGATATTTGACATGCAGACCACTTCAAAAGACAACCAATAGTGAGAATAAATAAAGGCACGTGGAGAATGTGGGCATCGATCCCACTGCCTCTCGCATGCTAAGCAAGCGCTCTACCACTTGAGCTAATTCCCCTGATTTTCACACATCGTTGCAGAACACTTTACAGGTCAAGAGTAGGGGTGATGTACAAATCTGCATGTATGGGGTCGACTTCCATGTTTGTCGACGCTTCCAATTTCGCTGCCAATTATTGTAGTTGTTAATTATTGTAGTTCCTTGCTAAGCAAGCGCTCTACCACTTGAGCTAATTCCCCTGATTTCCAAGCATTGTCGCAAAACACTTTTCAGGTCAATAGGAGGGGTGATGTACAAATCTCTGCATGTATGGGGTTGACTTCCATGTTGGTCGACGCTTCCAATTTCGCTGCCAATTTTTGTAGTTGGGTATACGATACGTACACGACATTGATCCTAGATGCAAAACCTGCCTTATCGTGTTATGTACCACTGATTTAAGCATGCCACAGGGCAGAGCATTAGATCATGGTATAGTTCCATAGCTAAACTAGGTAGGTGTAATAACGTTGCCAATGTGAGCTTCTTTGGAGAGAAAGGAAAGAAGCATTTAGTGGTACAGGGTTTTGTTCAATTTAAGGAGCAAATGAAGCCCACCAGAGCACCAAGTGAAGTGTTTTCATTCGGTAAAGTATCATACACGAGCCCGCGAGGCGCTGAACTGCAGCCGCAGGGGATGGGTGAACATGCAGAGATTAATTTCCACAACGAGGGTTCAATATAGGCAAACCTGGCTATGGATAGTTTGGACAATAGGCTATTTGACATGCAGACAACTTCAAAAGACAACCATTGGTGAGAAGAAATAAAGGCACGTGGAGAATGTGGGCATCGATCCCACTGCCTCTCGTATGCAAAACAAGCGCTCTACCACTTGAGCTAATTCCCCTGATTAACAGTTATTGTCGCAAAACACTTTTCAGGTCAATAGGAGGGGTGATGTACAAATCTCTGCATGTATGGGGTCGACTTCCATGTTTGTCGACGCTTCCAATTTCACTGCCAATTATTGTAGTTGGGTATACGATACGTACACGACATTGATCCTAGATGCAAAACCTGCCTTATCGTGTTATGTACCACTGATTTAAGCATACCACAGGGCAGAGCATTAGATCATGGTATTGTTACATAGCTAAACTAGGTAGGTGTAATAACGTTGCCAATGTGAGCTTCTTTGGAGAGAAAGGAAAGAAGCATTTAGTGGTACAGGGTTTTGTTCAATTTAAGGAGCAAATGAAGCCCACCAGAGCACCAAGTGAAGTGTTTTCATTCTGTAAAGTATCATACACGAGCCCGCCAGGCGCTGCACTGCAGCCGCAGCGGATGGGTGAACATGCAGAGATTAATTTCCACAACGAGGGTTCAATATAGGCAAACCTGGCTATGGATAGTTTGGACAGTAGGCTATTTGACATGCAGACCACTTCAAAAGACAACCATTAGTGAGAAGAAATAAAGGCACGTGGAGAATGTGGGCATCGATCCCACTGCCTCTCGCATGCGAAGCAAGCGCTCTACCACTTGAGCTAATTCCCCTGATTTTCAAGACTCGTTGCAAAACACTTTTCAGGTCAATAGGAGGGGTGATGTACAAATCTCTGCATGTATGGGGTCGACTTCCATGTTTGTCGACGCTTCCAATTTCGCTGCCAATTATTGTAGTTGGGTATACGATACGTACACGACATTGATCCTAGATGCAAAACCTGCCTTATCGTGTTATGTACCACTGATTTAAGCATGCCACAGGGCAGAGCATTAGATCATGGTATTGTTACATAGCTAAACTAGGTAGGTGTAATAACGTTGCCAATGTGAGCTTCTTTGGAGAGAAAGGAAAGAAGCATTTAGTGGTACAGGGTTTTGTTCAATTTAAGGAGCAAATGAAGCCCACCAGAGCACCAAGTGAAGTGTTTTCATTCGGTAAAGTATCATACACGAGCTCCCCAGGCGCTGCACTGCAGCCGCAGGGGATGGGTGAACATGCAGAGATTAATTTCCACAACGAGGGTTCAATATAGGCAAACCTGGCTATGGATAGTTTGGACAGTAGGCTATTTGACATGCAGACCACTTCAAAAGACAACCATTAGTGAGAAGAAATAAAGGCACGTGGAGAATGTGGGCATCGATCCCACTGCCTCTCGCATGCTAAGCAAGCGCTCTACCACTTGAGCTAATTCCCCTGATTTCCAAGCATTGTCGCAAAACACTTTTCAGGTCAATAGGAGGGGTGATGTACAAATCTCTGCATGTATGGGGTCGACTTCCATGTTGGTCGACGCTTCCAATTTCACTGCCAATTATTGTAGTTGGGTATACGATACGTACACGACATTGATCCTAGATGCAAAACCTGCCTTATCGTGTTATGTACCACTGATTTAAGCATGCCACAGGGCAGAGCATTAGATCATGGTATTGTTACATAGCTAAACTAGGTAGGTGTAATAACGTTGCCAATGTGAGCTTCTTTGGAGAGAAGGGAAAGAAGCATTTAGTGGTACAGGGTTTTGTTCAATTTAAGGAGCAAATGAAGCCCACCAGAGCACCAAGTGAAGTGTTTTCATTCGGTAAAGTATCATACACGAGCCCGCCAGGCGCTGCACTGCAGCCGCAGGGGATGGGTGAACACGCAGAGATTAATTTCCACAACGAGGGTTCAATATAGGCAAACCTGGCTATGGATAGTTTGGACATTAGGCTATTTGACATGCAGACCACTTCAAAAGACAACCATTAGTGAGAAGAAATAAAGGCACATGGAGAATGTGGGCATCGATCCCACTGCCTCTCGCATGCTAAGCAAGCGCTCTACCACTTGAGCTAATTCCCCTGATTTCAAAGCTTGTCGCAAAACACTTTTCAGGTCAATAGGAGGGGTGATGTACAAATCTCTGCATGTATGGGGTCGACTTCCATGTTTGTCGACGCTTCCAATTTCACTGCCAATTATTGTAGTTGGGTATACGATACGTACACGACATTGATCCTAGATGCAAAACCTGCCTTATCGTGTTATGTACCACTGATTTAAGCATGCCACAGGGCAGAGCATTAGATCATGGTATTGTTACATAGCTAAACTAGGTAGGTGTAATAACGTTGCCAATGTGAGCTTCTTTGGAGAGAAGGGAAAGAAGCATTTAGTGGTACAGGGTTTTGTTCAATTTAAGGAGCAAATGAAGCCCACCAGAGCACCAAGTGAAGTGTTTTCATTCGGTAAAGTATCATACACGAGCCCGCCAGGCGCTGCACTGCAGCCGCAGCGGATGGGTGAACATGCAGAGATTAATTTCCACAACGAGGGTTCAATATAGGCAAACCTGGCTATGGATAGTTTGGACATTATGATATTTGACATGCAGACCACTTCAAAAGACAACCATTAGTGAGAAGAAATAAAGGCACGTGGAGAATGTGGGCATCGATCCCACTGCCTCTCGCATGCTAAGCAAGCGCTCTACCACTTGAGCTAATTCCCCTGATTTTCAAGCATCGTCGCAAAACACTTTTCAGGTCAATAGGAGGGGTGATGTACAAATCTCTGCATGTATGGGGTCGACTTCCATGTTGGTCGACGCTTCCAATTTCACTGCCAATTATTGTAGTTGGGTATACGATACGTACACGACATTGATCCTAGATGCAAAACCTGCCTTATCGTGTTATGTACCACTGATTTAAGCATGCCACAGGGCAGAGCATTAGATCATGGTATTGTTACATAGCTAAACTAGGTAGGTGTAATAACGTTGCCAATGTGAGCTTCTTTGGAGAGAAAGGAAAGAAGCATTTAGTGGTACAGGGTTTTTTTTCAATTTAAGGAGCAAATGAAGCCCACCAGAGCACCAAGTGAAGTGTTTTCATTCTGTAAAGTATCATACACGAGCTCCCCAGGTGCTGCACTGGAGCCGCAGGGGATGGGTGAACATGCAGAGATTAATTTCCACAACGAGGGTTCAATATAGGCAAACCTGGCTATGGATAGTTTGGACAGTAGGCTATTTGACATGCAGACCACTTCAAAAGACAACCATTAGTGAGAAGAAATAAAGGCACGTGGAGAATGTGGGCATCGATCCCACTGCCTCTCGCATGCGAAGCAAGCGCTCTACCACTTGAGCTAATTCCCCTGAGTCCAAGGAGCGTTGCAAAACACTTTTCAGGTCAATAGGAGGGGTGATGTACAAATCTCTGCATGTATGGGGTCGACTTCCATGTTGGTCGACGCTTCCAATTTCACTGCCAATTATTGTAGTTGGGTATACGATACGTACACGACATTGATCCTAGATGCAAAACCTGCCTTATCGTGTTATGTACCACTGATTTAAGCATGCCACAGGGCAGAGCATTAGATCATGGTATTGTTACATAGCTAAACTAGGTAGGTGTAATAACGTTGCCAATGTGAGCTTCTTTGGAGAGAAAGGAAAGAAGCATTTAGTGGTACAGGGTTTTGTTCAATTTAAGGAGCAAATGAAGCCCACCAGAGCACCAAGTGAAGTGTTTTCATTCTGTAAAGTATCATACACGAGCCCGCCAGGCGCTGCACTGCAGCCGCAGCGGATGGGTGAACATGCAGAGATTAATTTCCACAACGAGGGTTCAATATAGGCAAACCTGGCTATGGATAGTTTGGACATTATGATATTTGACATGCAGACCACTTCAAAAGACAACCATTAGTGAGAAGAAATAAAGGCACGTGGAGAATGTGGGCATCGATCCCACTGCCTCTCGCATGCGAAGCAAGCGCTCTACCACTTGAGCTAATTCCCCTGATTTCCAAGTAATGTCACAAAACAGTTTTCAGGTCAATAGGAGGGGTCATGTACAAATCTCTGCATGTATGGGGTTCGACTTCCATGTTGGTCGACGCTTCCAATTTCGCTGCCAATTATTGTAGTTGGGTATACGATACGTACACGACATTGATCCTAGATGCAAAACCTGCCTTATCGTGTTATGTACCACTGATTTAAGCATGCCGCAGGGCAGAGCATTAGATCATGGTATTGTTACATAGCTAAACTAGGTAGGTGTAATAACGTTGCCAATGTGAGCCTCTTTGGAGAGAAAGGAAAGAAGCATTTAGTGGTACAGGGCTTTGTTCAATTTAAGGAGCAAATTAAGCCCACCAGAGCACCAAGTGAAGTGTTTTCATTCTGTAAAGTATCATACACGAGCCCGCCAGGCGCTGCACTGCAGCCGCAGGGGATGGGTGAACATGCAGAGATTAATTTCCACAACGAGGGTTCAATATACATGTAGGCAAACCTGGCTATGGATAGTTTGGACAGTAGGCTATTTGACATGCAGACCACTTCAAAAGACAACCATTAGTGAGAAGAAATAAAGGCACATGGAGAATGTGGGCATCGATCCCACTGCCTCTCGCATGCGAAGCAAGCGCTCTACCACTTGAGCTAATTCCCCTGATTTCCAGGTATTGTCGCAAAACACTTTTCAGGTCAATAGGAGGGGTGATGTACAAATCTCTGCATGTATGGGGTCGACTTCCATGTTTGTCGACGCTTCCAATTTCACTGCCAATTATTGTAGTTGGGTATACGATACGTACACGACATTGATCCTAGATGCAAAACCTGCCTTATCGTGTTATGTACCACTGATTTAAGCATGCCACAGGGCAGAGCATTAGATCATGGTATTGTTACATAGCTAAACTAGGTAGGTGTAATAACGTTGCCAATGTGAGCTTCTTTGGAGAGAAAGGAAAGAAGCATTTAGTGGTACAGGGCTTTGTTCAATTTAAGGAGCAAATGAAGCCCACCAGAGCACCAAGTGAAGTGGTTTCATTCGGTAAAGTATCATACACAAGCTCCCCAGGCGCTGCACTGGAGCCGCAAGGGGATGGGTGAACTGCAGAGATTAATTTCCACAACGAGGGTTCAATTACATGTAGGCAAACCTGGCTATGGATAGTTTGGGACAGTAGGCTATTTGACATGCAGACCACTTCAAAGACAACCATTAGTGAGAAGAAATAAAGGCACGTGGAGAATGTGGGCATCGATCCCACTGCCTCTCGCATGCAAAGCAAGCGCTCTACCACTTGAGCTAATTCCCCTGAATTTCAAGCATCGTTGCAGAACACTTTACAGGTCAATAGGAGGGGTGATGTATAAATCTCTGCATGTATGGGGTCGACTTCCATGTTGGTCGACGCTTCCAATTTCACTGCCAATTATTCCCTGATTTCCAAGCATTGTCGCAAAACACTTTTCAGGTCAATAGGAGGGGTGATGTACAAATCTCTGCATGTATGGGGTTGACTTCCATGTTGGTCGACGCTTCCAATTTCGCTGCCAATTTTTGTAGTTGGGTATACGATACGTACACGACATTGATCCTAGATGCAAAACCTGCCTTATCGTGTTATGTACCACTGATTTAGGCATGCCACAGGGCAGAGCATTAGATCATGGTATAGTTACATAGCTAAACTAGGTAGGTGTAATAACGTTGCCAATGTGAGCTTCTTTGGAGAGAAAGGAAAGAAGCATTTAGTGGTACAGGGTTTTGTTCAATTTAAGGAGCAAATGAAGCCTACCAGAGCACCAAGTGAAGTGTTTTCATTCTGTAAAGTATCATACACGAGCCCGCCAGGCGCTGCACTGCAGCCGCAGGGGATGGGTGAACATGCAGAGATTAATTTCCACAACGAGGGTTCAATATACATGTAGGCAAACCTGGCTATGGATAGTTTGGACAGTAGGCTATTTGACATGCAGACCACTTCAAAAGACAACCATTAGTGAGAAGAAATAAAGGCACGTGGAGAATGTGGGCATCGATCCCACTGCCTCTCGCATGCGAAGCAAGCGCTCTACCACTTGAGCTAATTCCCCTGATTTTCAAGAATCGTTTCAAAACACTTTTCAGGTCAATAGGAGGGGTGATGTACAAATCTCTGCATGTATGGGGTCGACTTCCATGTTGGTCGACGCTTCCAATTTCACTGCCAATTATTGTAGTTGGGTATACGATACGTACACGACATTGATCCTAGATGCAAACCTGCCTTATCGTGTTATGTACCACTGATTTAAGCATGCCACAGGGCAGAGCATTAGATCATGGTATTGTTACATAGCTAAACTAGGTAGGTGTAATAACGTTGCCAATGTGAGCTTCTTTGGAGAGAAAGGAAAGAAGCATTTAGTGGTACAGGGTTTTGTTCAATTTAAGGAGCAAATGAAGCCCACCAGAGCACCAAGTGAAGTGTTTTCATTCGGTAAAGTATCATACACGAGCTCCCCAGGCGCTGCACTGCAGCCGCAGCGGATGGGTGAACATGCAGAGATTAATTTCCACAACGAGGGTTCAATATAGGCAAACCTGGCTATGGATAGTTTGGACAATAGGCTATTTGACATGCAGACCACTTCAAAAGACAACCATTAGTGAGAAGAAATAAAGGCACGTGGAGAATGTGGGCATCGATCCCACTGCCTCTCGCATGCAAAGCAAGCGCTCTACCACTTGAGCTAATTCCCCTTACTTTCAAGAATGTTTCGCAAACACTTTTACAGGTCAATAGGAGGGGTGATGTACAAATCTCTGCATGTATGGGGTCGACTTCCATGTTGGTCGACGCTTCCAATTTCACTGCCAATTATTGTAGTTGGGTATACGATACGTACACGACATTGATCCTAGATGCAAAACCTGCCTTATCGTGTTATGTACCACTGATTTAAGCATGCCACAGGGCAGAGCATTAGATCATGGTATTGTTACATAGCTAAACTAGGTAGGTGTAATAACGTTGCCAATGTGAGCTTCTTTGGAGAGAAGGGAAAGAAGCATTTAGTGGTACAGGGTTTTGTTCAATTTAAGGAGCAAATGAAGCCCACCAGAGCACCAAGTGAAGTGTTTTCATTCTGTAAAGTATCATACACGAGCCCGCCAGGCACTGCACTACAGCCGCAGCGGATGGATGAACATGCAGAGATTAATTTCCACAACGAGGGTTCAATATAGGCAAACCTGGCTATGGATAGTTTGGACATTATGATATTTGACATGCAGACCACTTCAAAAGACAACCATTAGTGAGAAGAAATAAAGGCACGTGGAGAATGTGGGCATCGATCCCACTGCCTCTCGCATGCGAAGCAAGCGCTCTACCACTTGAGCTAATTCCCCTGATTTTCAAGAATCGTTGCAAAACACTTTTCAGGTCAATAGGAGGGGTGATGTACAAATCTCTGCATGTATGGGGTCGACTTCCATGGTGGTCGACGCTTCCACTTTCACTGCCAATTATTGTAGTTGGGTATACGATACGTACACGACATTGATCCTAGATGCAAAACCTGCTCTATCGTATTATGTACCACTGATTTAACCATGCCGCAGGGCAGAGCATTAGATCATGGTATAGTTACATAGCTAAACTAGGTAGGTGTAATAACGTTGCCAATGTGAGCTTCTTTGGAGAGAAAGGAAAGAAGCATTTAGTGGTACAGGGCTTTGTTCAATTTAAGGAGCAAATGAAGCCCACCAGAGCACCAAGTGAAGTGTTTTCATTCTGTAAAGTATCATACACGAGCCCGCCAGGCGCTGCACTGCAGCCGCAGGGGATGGGTGAACATGCAGAGATTAATTTCCACAACGAGGGTTCAATATAAGCAAACCTGGCTATGGATAGTTTGGACAGTGGGCTATTTGACATGCAGACCACTTCAAAAGACAACCATTAGTGAGAAGAAATAAAGGCACGTGGAGAATGTGGGCATCGATCCCACTGCCTCTCGCATGCGAAGCAAGCGCTCTACCACTTGAGCTAATTCCCCTGATTTTCAAGAATCGTTGCAAAACACTTTTCAGGTCAATAGGAGGGGTGATGTACAAATCTCTGCATGTATGGGGTCGACTTCCATGTTGGTCGACGCTTCCAATTTCACTGCCAATTATTGTAGTTGGGTATACGATACGTACACGACATTGATCCTAGATGCAAAACCTGCCTTATCGTGTTATGTACCACTGATTTAAGCATGCCACAGGGCAGAGCATTAGATCATGGTATTGTTACATAGCTAAACTAGGTAGGTGTAATAACGTTGCCAATGTGAGCTTCTTTGGAGAGAAAGGAAAGAAGCATTTAGTGGTACAGGGTTTTGTTCAATTTAAGGAGCAAATGAAGCCCACCAGAGCACCAAGTGAAGTGTTTTCATTCGGTAAAGTATCATACACGAGCCCGCCAGGCGCTGCACTGCAGCCGCAGCGGATGGGTGAACATGCAGAGATTAATTTTCCACAACGAGGGTTCAATATAGGCAAACCTGGCTTGGATAGTTTGGACATTATGATATTTGACATGCAGACCACTTCAAAAGACAACCATTAGTGAGAAGAAATAAAGGCACGTGGAGAATGTGGGCATCGATCCCACTGCCTCTCGCATGCGAAGCAAGCGCTCTACCACTTGAGCTAATTCCCCTGATTTCCAAGTATTGTCGCAAAACACTTTTCAGGTCAATAGGAGGGGTGATGTACAAATCTCTGCATGTATGGGGTCGACTTCCATGTTGGTCGACGCTTCCAATTTCACTGCCAATTATTGTAGTTGGGTATACGATACAGTACACGACATTGATCCTAGATGCAAAACCTGCCTTATCATGTTATGTACCACTGATTTAAGCATGCCACAGGGCAAGAGCATTAGATCACTGGTATAGTTCCATAGCTAAACTAGGTAGGTGTAATAACAGTTGCCAATGTGAGCTTCTTTGGAGAGAAAGGAAAGAAGCATTTAGTGGTACAGGGTTTTGTTTCAATTTAAGGAGCAAATGAAGCCCACCAGAGCACCAAGTGAAGTGTTTTCATTCTGTAAAGTATCATACATGAGCCCGCCAGGCGCTGCACTACAGCCGCAGCGGATGGGTGAACATGCAGAGAATAATTTCCACAACGAGGGTTCAATACAGGCAAACCTGGCTATGGATACTTTGGACAGTAGGCTATTTGACATGCAGACCACTTCAAAAGACAACCATTAGTGAGAAGAAATAAAGGAACGTGGAGAATGTGGGTATCGATCCCACATGCCTCTCGCATGCGAAGCAAGTGCTCTACCACTTGAGCTTATTCCCCTAATTTTCAAAATTGTTGCTAGAACACTTTTAGGTCAATAGGAGGGGTGATGTACAAATCTCTGCATGTATGGGGTCGACTTCCATGTTTGTCGACGCTTCCAATTTCGCTGCCACTTATTGTAGTTGGGTATACGATACGTACACGACATTGATCCTTGATGCAAAACCTGCCTTATCGTGTTATGTACCACTGATTTAAGCATGCCACAGGGCAGAGCATTAGATCATGGTACTGTTACATAGCTAAACTAGGTAGGTGTAATAACGTTGCCAATGTGAGCATCTTTGGAGAGAAAGGAAAGAAGCATTTTAGTGGTACAGGGCTTTGTTCAATTTAAGGAGCAAATGAAGCCCACCAGAGCACCAAGTGAAGTGTTTTCATTCGGAAAAGTATCATACAGGAGCTCCCCAGGCGCTGCACTACAGCCGTAGCGGATGGATGAACATGCAGAGATTAATTTCCACAACGAGGGTTCAATATAGGCAAACCTGGCTATGGATAGTTTGGACAATAGGCTATTTGAGATGCAGACCACTTCAAAAGACAACAATTAGTGAGAAGAAATAAAGGCACGTGAAGAATGTGGGCATCGATCCCACTGCCTCTCGCATGCAAAGCAAGCGCTCTACCACTTGAGCTAATTCCCCTGATTTTCACACACCGTTGCAGAACACTTTTCAGGTCAATAGGTGGGGTGATGTACAAATCTCTGCATGTATGGGGTCGACTTCCATGTTGGTCGACGCTTCCAATTTCGCTGCCAATTTTTGTAGTTGGGTATACGATACGTACACGACATTGATCCTAGATGCAAAACCTGCCTTATCGTGTTATGTAAAACTGGTTTAGGCATGCCACAGGGCAGAGCATTAGATCATGGTATAGTTACATAGCTAAACTAGGTAGGTGTAATAACGTTGCCAATGTGAGCTTCTTTGGAGAGAAAGGAAAGAAGCATTTAGTGGTACAGGGTTTTGTTCAATTTAAGGAGCAAATGAAGCCTACCAGAGCACCAAGTGAAGTGTTTTCATTCGGTAAAGTATCATACAGGAGCTCCCCAGGCGCTGCACTGCAGCCGCAGGGGATGGGTGAACATGCAGAGATTAATTTCCACAACGAGGGTTCAATATAAGCAAACCTGGCTATGGATAGTTTGGACAGTAGGCTATTTGACATGCAGACCACTTCAAAAGACAAGCATTAGTGAGAAGAAATAAAGGCACATGGAGAATGTGGGCATCGATCCCACTGCCTCTCGCATGCAAAGCAAGCGCTCTACCACTTGAGCTAATTCCCCTGATTTTCACACATCGTTGCAGAACACTTTACAGGTCAAGAGTAGGGGTGATGTACAAATCAGCATGTATGGGGTCGACTTCCATGTTTGTCGACGCTTCCAATTTCACTGCCAATTATTGTAGTTGGGTATACGATACGTACACGACATTGATCCTAGATGCAAAACCTGCCTTATCGTATTATGTACCACTGATTTAACCATGCCGCAGGGCAGAGCATTAGATCATGGTATAGTTACATAGCTAAACTAGGTAGGTGTAATAACGTTGCCAATGTGAGCTTCTTTGGAGAGAAAGGAAAGAAGCAATTAGTGGTACAGGGCTTTGTTCAATTTAAGGAGCAAATGAAGCCCACCAGAGCACCAAGTGAAGTGTTTTCATTCTGTAAAGTATCATACACGAGCCCGCCAGGCGCTGCACTGCAGCCGCAGGGGATGGGTGAACATGCAGAGATTAATTTCCACAACGAGGGTTCAATATAAGCAAACCTGGCTATGGATAGTTTGGACAGTGGGCTATTTGACATGCAGACCACTTCAACAGACAACCATTAGTGAGAAGAAATAAAGGCACGTGGAGAATGTGGGCATCGATCCCACTGCGTCTCGCATGCGAAGCAAGCGCTCTACCACTTGAGCTAATCACCCTGGTTTTTAAAAATCGTTGCAAAACACTTTTCAGGTCAATAGGAGGGGTGATGTACAAATCTCTGCATATGGGGTCGACTTCCATGTTGGTCGACGCTTCCAATTTCACTGCCAATTATTGTAGTTGGGTATACGATACGTACACGACATTGATCGTAGATGCAAAACCTGCCTTATCGTGTTATGTACCACTGATTTAAGCATGCCACAGGGCAGAGCATTAGATCATGGTATTGTTACATAGCTAAACTAGGTAGGTGTAATAACGTTGCTAATGTGAGCTTCTTTGGAGAGAAAGGAAAGAAGCATTTAGTGGTACAGGGTTTTGTTCAATTTAAGGAGCAAATGAAGCCCACCAGAGCACCAAGTGAAGTGTTTTCATTCTGTAAAGTATGATACATGAGCCCGCCAGGCGCTGCACTACAGCCGCAGCGGATGGGTGAACATGCAGAGAATAATTTTCACAACGAGGGTTCAATATAGGCAAACCTGGCTATGGATAGTTTGGACATTATGATATTTGACATGCAGACCACTTCAAAAGAGAACCAGTAGTGAGAAGAAATAAAGGCTCGTGGAGAATGTGGGCATCGATCCCACTGCCTCTCGCATGCGAAGCAAGCGCTCTACCACTTGAGCTAATTCCCCTGATTTCCAAGTAATGTCACAAAACAGTTTTCAGGTCAATAGGAGGGGTCATGTACAAATCTCTGCATGTATGGGGTTGACTTCCATGTTGGTCGACGCTTCCAATTTCACTGCCAATTATTGTAGTTGGGTATACGATACGTACACAACATTGATCCTAGATGCAAAACCTGCCTTATCATGTTATGTACCACTGATTTAAGCATGCCACAGGGCAAAGCATTAGATCACGGTATAGTTCCATAGCTAAACTAGGTAGGTGTAATAACATTGCCAATGTGAGCTTCTTTGGAGAGAAAGGAAAGAAGCATTTTGTGGTACAGGGTTTTGTTTAATTTAAGGAGCAAATGAAGCCCACCAGAGCACCAAGTGAAGTGTTTTCATTCTGTAAAGTATGATACATGAGCCCGCCAGGCGCTGCACTACAGCCGCAGCGGATGGGTGAACATGCAGAGAATAATTTCCACAACGAGGGTTCAATACAGGCAAACCTGGCTATGGATACTTTGGACAGTAGGCTATTTGACATGCAGACCACTTCAAAAGACAACCATTAGTGAGAAGAAATAAAGGCACGTGGAGAATGTGGGTATCGATCCCACAGCCTCTCGCATGCGAAGCAAGTGCTCTACCACTTGAGCTTATTCCCCTAATTTTCAAAAATTGTTGCTAGACACTTTTTAGGTCAATAGGAGGGGTGATGTACAAATCTCTGCATGTATGGGGTCGACTTCCATGTTTGTCGACGCTTCCAATTTCGCTGCCACTTATTGTAGTTGGGTATACGATACGTACACGACATTGATCCTTGATGCAAAACCTGCCTTATCGTGTTATGTACCACTGATTTAAGCATGCCACAGGGCAGAGCATTAGATCATGGTACTGTTACATAGCTAAACTAGGTAGGTGTAATAACGTTGCCAATGTGAGCATCTTTGGAGAGAAAGGAAAAAAGCATTTTAGTGGTACAGGGCTTTGTTCAATTTAAGGAGCAAATGAAGCCCACCAGAGCACCAAGTGAAGTGTTTTCATTCGGAAAAGTATCATACAGGAGCTCCCCAGGCGCTGCACTACAGCCGTAGCGGATGGATGAACATGCAGAGATTAATTTCCACAACGAGGGTTCAATATAGGCAAACCTGGCTATGGATAGTTTGGACAATAGGCTATTTGAGATGCAGACCACTTCAAAAGACAACAATTAGTGAGAAGAAATAAAGGCACGTGAAGAATGTGGGCATCGATCCCACTGCCTCTCGCATGCAAAGCAAGCGCTCTACCACTTGAGCTAATTCCCCTGATTTTCACACATCGTTGCAGAACACTTTACAGGTCAAGAGTAGGGGTGAGGTACAAATCTGCATGTATGGGGTCGACTTCCATGTTTGTCGACGCTTCCAATTTCGCTGCCAATTATTGTAGTTGTTAATTATTGTAGTTCCTTGCTAAGCAAGCGCTCTACCACTTGAGCTAATTCCCCTGATTTCCAAGCATTGTCGCAAAACACTTTTCAGGTCAATAGGAGGGGTGATGTACAAATCTCTGCATGTATGGGGTCGACTTCCATGTTGGTCGACGCTTCCAATTTCGCTGCCAATTTTTGTAGTTGGGTATACGATACGTACACGACATTGATCCTAGATGCAAAACCTGCCTTATCGTGTTATGTACCACTGATTTAAGCATGCCACAGGGCAGAGCATTAGATCATGGTATAGTTCCATAGCTAAACTAGGTAGGTGTAATAACGTTGCCAATGTGAGCTTCTTTGGAGAGAAAGGAAAGAAGCATTTAGTGGTACAGGGTTTTGTTCAATTTAGGGGCAAATGAAGCCCACCAGAGCACCAAGTGAAGTGTTTTCATTCTGTAAAGTATCATACACGAGCCCGCCAGGCGCTGCACTACAGCCGCAGCGGATGGGTGAACATGCAGAGATTAATTTCCACAACGAGGGTTCAATATAGGCAAACCTGGCTATGGATAGTTTGGACAATAGGCTATTTGAGATGCAGACCACTTCAAAAGACAACCAGTAGTGAGAAGAAATAAAGGCACATGGAGAATGTGGGCATCGATCCCACTGCCTCTCGCACGTGATGCACGCGCTCTACCATTTGAGCTAATTCCCTTGATTTTGAAGAATCGTTGCAAAACACTTTTCAGGTCAATAGGAGGGGTGATGTACAAATTTCTGCATGTATGGGGTCGACTTCCATGGTGGTTGACGCTTTCAATTTCACTGCCAATTATTGTAGTTGGGTATACGATACGTGCACGACATTGATCCTAGATGCAAAACCTGCCTTATCGTGTTATGTACCACTGATTTAAGCATGCCACAGGGCAGAGCATTAGATCATGGTATTGTTACATAGCTAAACTAGGTAGGTGTAATAACGTTGCCAATGTGAGCTTCTTTGGAGAGAAAAGAAAGAAGCATTTAGTGGTACAGATGGAGCGGTTCATTTTCGCTGATTTCAGTCGACTGTCAGTCACCTTTCTGACGCTGATCACACACTTATCACACCCTCATCAGCCGACTGTCAGCAGCCCCCCTCCTTGGTCTGTTTGGGGAAGGTGTTAAAAATGTTAATGAGGCCACCCCCATTTTAGCACCAAAGACGCAATTCCAGGTTAAAACCAAAAGGTGGAGCTTTAGTATCTGACCTGTAGAGTTAGGTTTAAACAGCAAGTATAGGCACAGTTCTGAGAACAGGACATAGATCTGATAACGTCAGTTCTACACTGTTTGCTAGGGCAGACAGACAAACAGACAGACAGACAATAGTCTGTCTAAACAGTCAACTAAAAGGTTGAGAAAACTCGAAAAGTTGACTTCATTTCAGAATTGAATGTTGTACTAACTTTTTTTAATCATAGATAAGCATCGGCAGCTCATGCTGCCACAGCTGCCAAACTACCTTCAGGGTTTTGTTCAATTTAACCCTCACGCAGCTCTCATTTTTAGACCCCACGAGGGCAACGGAGGAGGGTTTTACATCTGACCCCACAAGTGGGTAGGATGTGCTGGGAGGAGAGAGGTGGGGGTCACGCTCGACCCCACGAGGACACAGAACGTGCAGGTTGGGAGGAGGGAGGAGGGGGTCACGCCGGACCCCAAGAGGAAAGCGAACATGCAGGTTAGGAGGAGGTAGGTGGGGGTCACGCCGGACCCCAGGAGGAAAGCGAACGTGCAGGTTAGGAGGAGGGAGGAGGGGGTCACGCCGGACCCCCACCTCCCTCAGGTTGGAGGGAGGAGGAGGTTGGAGGATGGAGAATCTCTGTCTGGAGAAACTGTGTGTGTGTGTGTGTGTGTGTGTGTGTGTGTGTGTGTGTGTGTGTGTGTGTGTGTGTGTGTGTGTGTGTGTGCGTGTGTGTGTGTGTGTGTGGGAATACAAGGAGGACTGTGACGTTGTGTGTTTCCAAGTTGGAAACTTGTTGTCTCCAGGTTGGAGAAAATCCCAGGTTGGAGAAAAAAAAAACAAAACACCCAAATTCAAATGCTTTTGCTTTATTTTATTAATTATTTTTCTTTTTCATATTACACTTTGTTTGTAAATAGTGTTACTACACTGACAACAACAAAAACATCAACAATAGTATAAATTACACGGAATATTATTAGTATTATGATTATTATTATTATTATTTCATTTTTTAATGAACAAACAAATTATCTTCAGGAGCGAGGGGCGCAGTCTGAACAGCAGAAGAGCAAATGTCTGTGGCAGATGTATCTCTCGCACCGATGGCAAACGTTGTTTGTTTTGCGGTCCCTCGCGCGCGGACAAATTTGACACCTTTTCCTCTTGCCCTTTTGCGCCCGGTCGCTAGCGGCGGAACCGAGGGCGTCGTGTTCTCCTCCGTCACCCTCATCGTCCCCGTCTTCACCCCAGACGAGGTCTGCGGTGAGGGCCTGCTGCCGCTGCTGCCGCTGCTGCCGCTGCTGCCGCTGCTGCAGCTGCTGCCGCTGCTGCCGCTGCTGCCGCTGCTGCCGCTGCTGCCGCTGCTGCCGCTGCTGCCGCTGCTGCCGCTGCTGCCGCTGCTGCCGCTGCAGCCGCTGCAGCCGCTGCTGCCGCTGCTGCCGCTGCTGCCGCTGCTGCCGCTGCTGCCGCTGCTGCCGCTGCTGCCGCTGCTGCCGCTGCTGCCGCTGCTGCCGCTGCTGAAGACCAGGACAGGGAGCGGGAGGAGGACCCGCACGGGGGTCCCGAACCCCCTTCTGAAGCGTCCGCACGAGCGAGACGGACGCTTCGCCGCGAGGCGGATGGCGCCTTTTGCGGATGAGAGGAGTCACGAGCGCCTTGCCCAGCTGCTCTAGAAACACCCTCCTCTTGCTGCGGTTGCCGGGCATCCAGTCCGGGTGGGCCTCCCGCCACACGACGAAAGCGTTGTAGCAAGACACGTCTAGGACGTTGTGAAACACCGCCACGGGCCAGCGCGCCGTCTTTCTCCTGCAGCTGTAGATTCCTATCACCTTGTCCAGGTTGTCTACGCCTCCCTTGGTGGCGTTGTAGTCTAGGACGGCAAAGGGCTTTTTGTCCCGCCGTCCTGCGTCGACGAGGAGGACATCGTCGGCAGCCGTGGCGGCCGAGTGTAGCGTGCTCATCAGGATCACGTTTTTGTTTTTCTTGGGCACATAGGACACCAGGACGGTGCTGGGAGTGAAGGCAAACACGGAGAAGAAGGCGCTCCTTCCCTTGATCGAGAGGAGCGCCGGCGGCAATTCCGGCTTGTTCTTGCGAACCGTACCGAGCATGGTGAGCTCCCTGCGCAGGAGCCGCTGGCCCAGTTCGTAGGAAGTGAAAAAGTTGTCGCACGTCACGTTGCGAGGCCCGGCGAGCCCTTCTGTGACGTCCAGCACGACCCGCTGGCCCTGCTTTTTTTCAGAAGCTCTCTTTTCTCCTCCTCCTCCTCCTCCTCCTCCTCCTGGCTTGCCTGTGTAAAGCTGCATCTTCCAAGCGTAGCTGGACTTGGCGTCGCACGCCACCCAAAACTTGAGGCCGTATTTTGCTGGCTTGCTAGGCATGTACTCTCTGAAAGAGCAACGACCTACAAAAAAATAAAGGTGAGATTTTTAAAAATATATATTTTTTACAGAGGTAAAAAAAGAAAGCCTGCGTGCTACGTGTTTTCTGCATGTCTGCGTGTGTGTGTGTGTGTGTGTGTGTGTGTCTATGTGCCTGTGTGTGTATGTGTGTGTGTCTGTGCCTGTGTCTGCATGTCTGCGTGTGTGTGTGTCTGTCTGTCTGTGTTTGTGTGTCTGTGTCTGCATGTTTTTTTGTTTTTTTTTCGCTTTACCTCTGAAAGGTACCAGTTGCTCGTCCACCGTCACGTTAGGACCCGGGTCGTAGAGGCTGGGCAGCCGCTCCACCCACGCGTCCCAGACCTCTCTCACGGCTGCCAGTTTGTCCGTTGCTCGCCTGGCGGGTCTAGTTTGGCGATCGTCGAAACGCAACAGCTTCGAGTAAGCGTGAAACACCTTGAGCGACATCGTGGCGCGAAAAATGGCCGCTCTCGACGTCCCACAGGCTGGCCACGGCCTCCCCTCGGGACCTGTAGACGCCGGACAAAATCAAGAGGCCTAAGTAGGCTCGCAGGTCGACCTCGTCCATGCCCTTCCAGGCACTCCCGAGCTTTCGAGAGCCCTCCAGGTTGGTGTTCTCCAGGACGATCCTTTCCACCGCCGGGGTCACAAACATGCGGAAGGTCGATTCAAAGTCGACCGCCTGAGCCGCCGCGTACTCTGTGGGTCCCTGGGCAGAAAGAGGACTAAGAGGGACGTTCCTCGCTTCCTCGCCATTGCGAAACGCAGCGGAGGACCATTTTATTTTCTCGTCTTTAGAGATAAAAGTTTTATCTTCTTCTTCTTTTTCTTCTTCTTCATCCTCCTCCTCATCCTCGAGTTCTATTTGCTCCAGTCTTTGCACATTTTCTATTATTTCATCATCATCTTCATCATCAACATCATCATCATCATCATCATCATCATCATCATCATCATTATATTCTTCATCATCAACTTCTTCATCTGAAGTGTCCAGCCTTAGATCACATCCCTCGCTGTCTTCTTGTCCTTCATCTGTTTCTGGTCCTGCTGTATCTGCTTCTTCTGCTTCTCCTTTTTCTTTCTCTTCTTCACTTGACACGTCTTCCTCAGATTCCTCTTCTGGTTCAGAGTCGTCATTTGATTGGCTTAAAAAAATCTGCTCTAGAACCTGTGCGGCGGTGAAACGAGCAGCGGCCATGAAGAGAGAGCGCAAAGCTGGCAGGCAAGCTGTCAGGCAGGCAGGCAGGTAGGCCAATGAGCAGGGGGTCAGGCACGCAAGCATGCAGGAAACGCGGGCACGCAAGCATCTCCCTAACACCAACTCATAAGTAAGACCAGTTTTCTCTTTTTTTGTTTGTTTTTAGTCCAAGCTACGTGAGGGTGGTGAAATAATTTGCAGGTGAAAGCACACACAAACACAAGTTTCCAAGTTGGAGGAATCTCCACCCCCTGGTGGGATAAACTGCCGTGTTGGAGAAATCCTTCTGGTGGGATAAACTTGGAGGAGCTTGGAGGATTTTTCACGTTGGATAAAGTGGAGAACGGCTCTGAGTTCTTTCGTGGTGAGATGATTTTGGTTTGATGCCTCTGGCAGCGATGGAGATGTGGTGCCAGAGAATACGAAAAAACAAAACAAAACAAAAACAAGGTTAGGGTCGGGGATCGGACCCCCGGTCAGACCTGCCACCTTCCCACGGTCGGTGTCATATAAACCCCACAGAAGACAGAAGAGGATGGCTACTCTTCCCGTCCCTCTAAACTGAACAGAGCTCACCGACATGGACGCAGAGACCTCTAACTTCTCTAACGGACCGGAGCTCGTCGCCGTCGCTCAGATCTTAGAGACCTTCTCTAAAGGCACTGGAAAAGCCAGACACAATGACAAGTTCGCTGTCTGGCGAGACGCGCATCCTGACGTGCAATCAAGACCGTGAGGGGTCTGAAATTTTTCTCTCTGGTGGTTTACAATGGAGTCTACCGGATCCTCTTCGAGCCGGTGGCTCACGACGACACGGTCATGGATGCCACCGCCCCAATTTTGTCCGACCCTTACGGGACGGCGTTGGACCCCGTGAGGCTGATCGGCAAAGTTATCGCCAAGGACCGCGCCAGGCTTCTGAGTCCCCCCCAGGAAGACAGAGTGCACTTTGAGGATCTGTCTGCCACGAGGTTGCTGAGTGAGGTGCGCGGGGCGATAACGGCACTGGGCGACACCTGGTGGGGGCTGTACTCCTATCCGGAAAAGCTGCCCGAGGTGAAGCCGAACGCAGGGATAGTCTTTTGTTATATGGGCGGCTACGACGCGGGATACCTGTTTGACATCGCTACCGACGAGTGTACTCGGAGCGTTTTGTTTTGTTCGACCCCGTGCGTTTTCCAATACGTGCTCGTGAATGGCACTAGGAGAGTCCCGTTCAAGTCTGTCTCTGAACTCTTGGCTCGCATCACAATTTTTTTTTATTTTACATGTATGGGGAGCGTGGCTGCTGCGGGCACGGAGGTCTGCGCTATTGTGTCAACGCTATTCCACCGGTCTCAATGTAAGGAGCGCTGCGGCGGAACCTATTGACCAGTCGCCGCCTCATTTCCAATTTTTACACAAGTTTACACAAGTTTTCCCTCGATTTCCCAGGTTTCCCAGGATTTTTCCGAGTTGGAAGATCCTCCTGGTGGGAATAAATTGCCCCGGTCGGAGGACTTTTTCCACGTTGGACAAAGTGGAGGACGGTTCAGGAGGAGTTGTCTGGCGGTGAGATGACGATGAGCCGATTGGAGGATCCCTCGCTGGTTCAGATTTTGGGTTGGGTGCCTGTGTGCGGGGAAGGGTGCGGCGAACCTTAAAAGTTGCAGAGAGAATACGTCGCAGTACCACTTCACCTGACAAGCTTGGAACGAGCGTTTATCCACAGTCTCGTCGAAAGGTTCCAACGCTATGGCCTCTCAAGAAGAAGGTGACCTGCAAACCGACGGCTGCGCGGTGTTCGAGCCGCGGCTCGAGCGGACCACAGACTGTCTGCGCCTTCGCGTAGAAGAAGAGGGAACCCCGTGCCCGTTGGATCATAGCGGATTCCCAGACCCGGAAGGAGGCCTAGGCGAAGGTCTGGAGTGCGACTGTTTGTGTGGGAACGCTCTGGCCGCTGAGGGTGCCTTGAGGGACTTGTTGGACAAACACATCCTGGCCAGCGACGGACGGTGTGCTCGTGTCAAGGCTCATTACAGACACCGCCACCTGCCACCGGATCAATTGGCCTTGGACCTGGGCAAACTCAGGTTCACCCACGGCATGGTGGCGTTTCCGGACGCCCTCTTATTTGCCAGCGGTGGCAAATGTTACCTGCTAAACGTAAAGCGATGCGTCATCTGTGCCGGCACGGGGAGACGACACCGCGACAGATGAAAAGAAGTTTGCGAGAGATTCACGGCGTACCTGACCGACACCAAGCTGGACGACGACTACGGGCGCAAGCCTCTGCTGTACACGAAAAGGCCGAGCGAGAGGAGCGTGGTCGGCCCTCGCACTGCGGACAACCTGTTCAGGGAGCTGGGCAGCCGTGAGGGCATGTCGTATGAGCTGGACACCGTAGACACTCATGTGTGTGATGCGTGCGGCGTCAGGCTTTCCCGTTTCGTAGCGGGTGACAACATGCTGAGAGAGCATGTGTATCACGTGCACGTTGCCGGAGTGGAGGAGTGCGACTTCCTGGCGAAAAAGTTCTCTGGCAAAGAAAGCGTCCGGAAAGCAATGATAGGCAAGGAGCGTTACAGAAGGGGCTACGTGGCGTTCCCCGAGTTGATGCTGAAGGAGGCCGTGGAAGGCCATGTCGGCTTTGGCTACGATATGCCCTGCGTCGTGTGCGGCTCGCGGCGGAGCGAGAGCCACAACCAACGCTGCGGGATACTGATGCTGGCGCTGCTGCGAAAGTTGCTTCGCGTCAAGTTTTGATGAGCCGAGAATCCCGTTGATGAAGATTAAAAAAATCAAAAAAGGGCCCTATTCAATTTCTTTCTACGCCTGCCTCTGTTGCTTTACGCGTACCGATTAAATTATACTGTACGGAATGCGCCTTGTACTCCTTTATTTCCTAACTGTTTTATATTATTAAATAAACTTTTGGCATTTAATCAAATGTTTTTGCCTGTTTGGTCTGTTTTATTTTTCGTTTAAAATGGTCAGCCCTTGCACGCAGCTGTCTGCTTGCATCATCATCATCATCATCATCATCATCATGTTCGTCATCATCATCATGTTCATCATCAGTGGGCCTGTGGCACGGGTGGAGGTAAAGGGGAGGAAAGGAGAAGGAAAAATAAAAAACAAAAAATAGGGGTCGCGCCGGACCCCGGCAAGACGCCTGACGGGGAGGTACAGGGGGCTGGGGTAGCGCCTGACCCCGGGAGGATGCGGGACGGGGACGTACAGGGGGCTGGGGTCGCGCCGGACCCCGGCAGGACGAGGGACGGGGAGGTTCCGTGGGCTGGGGTCGCGCCGGACCCCGGCAGGACGAGGGACGGGGAGGTTCCGTGGGCTGGGGTCGCGCCGGACCCCGGCAGGACGAGGGACGGGGAGGTACAGGGGGCTGGGGTCGCGCAGTTCATCTGAACTCCATGATCGTGCAGCCTCCTGCTGAGGGATGTTGGCCAGGAAGCAACACTGAACATAACCTGCAGGAGATAAAAAAAAACTATTTAAAGGGCTTTGTAGTTAAAAATAGTAAAGCCCCACTGAATCGTTAATACGTTACTGCTCAACGTATGCCCTCAGACTGATGGCAGGAATTAATGTAGAAACATCAAAGGGAGGTAAACAATGATTCATAGTCATGATCGTAGATGTTCATACTCGTACATGGTGGTTAAAAGAAGGCAGATTGCAACTAGTCGCTGTCGCTTCGTTCTGCTTTTTGCAAGACGCGCTTTCCACTGGACGGCAGCAGTTCCTTAGAAGCCCTGGTTTTGTTTTTACTGTGGAGAGAGGAAACAAACAGTGACCATGCAGAACAGAGATGGGACACGTCTGGTTTAAGGGAAAAGTATTTAACACTACAGCTATGCAATGCTGAAAGTCTCATGCAACTGTTACGTAGCAGCTAATGTTTATCAAAGTGACATCCGATCACAGTTTGTGTGTGTGTGTGTGTGTGTGTGTGTGTGTGTGTCTTGTAGTTTAAAGATACTTACGCCTCTTTTTCAGCCAGTTCTAATGCATCATTTATCTTTTTTAACATGTTATAGCGCTCACGGCCTTTAACCTGCAGAAAAAAAAGGATTTAAATTGAGAGCTGCAATTCTGTGACAACACTAGTTTTTTTAAATACTTTGTGTGTGTACTAACTGGCAACATAAGTACTTCCTCCTCGTCTGTGCTTGAGCCAGACTTCCTTTTGCACATATCAGGATCTGTTGCTGGGGCACTTTCTAGAAAAGCAAAACGTGATCCGTAATAGAAGACAGCCAAGGTGCAAAGACAAACCCAGCATTAATAAACAAACACATACTTCTTTTCTTCACTTGTTTGGCCCCTGTCTGAAGTTTGGCACTATTTGCCTCCTCTGTTTTACGATCCCTGCCGGGACAGCAGACACGCACCTCGAAGCATCTTCGGCCCAAAAGTTGTCCGCTAAAAGACAGTAGAAAAACATTTACTAAGGCTGCAAAAGCTATCTTTGAGGTGGGATAACAGTGATGCACAACTTCAACTTCAAGTTACATTTAGAAACAAAATAAACATAAAACAGGCAAATACATAAAGCAGGAGATCAAGTTACACCACGTCGACCCTCGGTTTCCATGTAACACTACTCTTTATCCAGCAAATACATTTCAGCTCACACCAATCCTGGTAGATGAAACAATACGTACTCTGAAGTCTCAAGGGTCAGGATGGTGAGGATGGGTCTGCGGTTCATGCCTCCCATGCAGGAGCTGTTGCACATGAAGTTGAACAGGATTGTGGTGATCTCTGAGCACGGCTCAGAGATCACCACAATCCTGTCAGAATCGACAGATCATGTGTCATGTATTTCTAGTATATAGATATTTTGAACATGGCTACAGTGGCATAAAAATTGCCCCTGCATGGAGAAAGTTGAAAAGAAAAACTTACCTTTTTTGGCATGACATCAACAAGGGACCTCTTGCGTGTGAGGCAAACGTGATAACACCTACATAAGAGAAACCCATGTCATGTTGCACATTGACTTCCTCTTTAAGCAGAATCTTCGACTCACTTTTTGAACAACATGACTTTGAATTGCTCTTGCCTTGTCAGCAAGACGCGGAGGTTCCTGGACAAAAAATGATCTAGTGCAGCCTAAAACCCTAACATGTCTATGACCTGCATTCCAACACACGCTGCTCTGGCCAGACACACCAACAATGGCAGCCACCCAAGATGGCTGCAACAGCTGACTGCTCTCTTCTCAAGACCCTTTTGCCCCCTTAAGGATAATTTCTTCTCAAGTCCAATTTAGCATGCATGAGCATGCTAGCAAAAAGTGGAGCCATTGACAACCCTCCTCTGCAGTGTCTCTATGAGCCTTGGAGTCCTGCCAGGTCAGCATTTTGTGTTTAGGTGCGTTTAAAAGTGAAAAGCAACCAATGATAGCCTGTCTTTTTGAAATGTTGACAGGACAGTCCTTTAGTGAACATAGACTTGCCAGTGCACTTTGCCATATCCTGGGACTCTTTCACAGGAAATGCAGTACCGACTGGCCATCTTGTGAACGCTCATGGACTGTCACACACATTGATTATCTACAATCGGACAAAAGATTACTTTAAAGTTTCTACCTGGTTTCGTACCAGGGGCCTTTTGCGTGTTAGGCAAACGTGATAACCACTACACTACAGAAACCTCAAAAGGCCAGTAGACAGTTCTTGAGGAAGGAGCGTTTCAAAAAAACTTGTTGCAAGTGCCAACTATGCCTTCCATGGGTACATGTGAATCAATGGAGCTAAAGCGGAGCCTCCAAGGGTTTTGGTCACTTTGGAAAATACTTGAACCACAAACTTGCTATGTTGCAGCTAAAATTCCACACATAAGTTATGTGTCTCTTGTGACTTGGTGTTCCGCAGACCACAAGATGGCAAATTTGGTCCTCGTTAGTATAGTGGCCAGTATCTCCGCTTGTCATGCGGAGGCAAGTTGTGCATAGCTGGCATGAGCTGCCAGCCAATGACATTGCAGCTGCCCAACATGCTGAGCAGCTGCAACATTCCGCTGACTTAATTCTAAGGACTGAAGTACTTATTCTGCAATAAATCCAAGGACACATTCATACAACATTAATTAAAAGTGTTTAATGAACTAAAATATAGTATAAAAGCAGGGTGACATATTTCCAAAGAAAAAAATAAATATTTATAAATAAGAAAAATGTAACAAAGTGTTTGATGAACTAAAATATAGTATAAAAGCAGCATAACTATTTACAATGGAAACAAGTATATATATATATATATATATATATATATATATATATATATATATATATATATATCTATATATATATATATATATATATATATATATATATATATATATATATCAATTAGAAAAATGCCAAGAAGTGACAGAAACATTATTACAAAAAAGAACTATTGTGCAAAAGTGACTGAATATCTCACCTCCTTCCCTTCTCTACTGTCCATCTCTCTCTTTCCATATTAGCGTTTCCCTGCCATCGTTTCCACCAAATAAGAAATGAATTCTTAACCTCAGGAACAGCAGCGAACAAACAGGACCAGAGTGTGGTCAACTTGAACATAAGAGGCATAGGAGGCATGCTTTGGTTCGGTAAACTTAATTGTCCCAGAGCTGGGAGAGCAGTTTATTATTCTACAGCTGGCAGTTGGTTGTGTCATATGTAGAACCTTCTTTACATGATCATCCTAAGGCTGGAGGTGCAGCAGCATCAACGACTGTAAAACAAATAACACCTAAGTGGTAGAGTGTTTGCAAAACTTTGCTGGAGAGCAAGTGGAACTTTTTAAATGACAATAAATGTTGACTTACCGTTCTGGAAATCCTGTCTGGGAGGTGAAATACAGAGCATAGCCGCCTCCAGCTCTGTATCTTCATCCATCTGTGTGTCAAAGACTGAAATTTAGCTGTAGTATACATGTGTATATTTGTGTATTTTACACAAAAGATAGCAGAAAGGACATTACTAAAGACACTAAACACTCACGCATGGCTTTCTGGGAAAGACACGGGGAAGGAGTCTCCACGGAAGCACAGCTTTGCTTGTTAGGCAGGTATTGCTGGAGTTTATGCATTTTCAAACCTGGAACACAGCTTTTCTTCAGGATGAAGGCTGTATAGCCATCCTTCCTGCTGTCCCACATCTGTCTCCAGGTCTGGTCCCCACGGGAGCCAAAACCAACGAGCTGGTCGTCCTCCGGCACGACTTCTGATGGGACTGTCTTTTTAGCTTCAAAGCTCAGAAGATCCTGTTTTTCCCTGAAGCTGAGGGCATATCTCAGGAATGACATGAGACTGTCCTTGTTGTGGCCCTCTGCCTTGAAGACACCCGCCGCTTCTTCTTTACGCTGGTGTTTGATGAGGTAGATGGTGTAAACAATGTCATTTTCAAGGAGCCAGCGGAAAGACTTGTTTTTATATTCGCCAAATTGGAGAATGTATTCTCCCAGCAGTTCTTTGTCCATTGTTGCGTCCCCTCCTCTCTGACGGACGACAGTCAGGGCATTCTGTCTGACCAGCTCCTCCTTCATCCTTGCAGGAAAGGTCTGCACCGGTCTGATGCTTGGCTGCATCTGAGGGATCTTGTCGCAGGTAGCCATGTGGTCCCTTTCTAAACACTACATTGACTCTCCTAGGGAAAAAGATGTTTCTTTTCTGCATTTTACCTGTTGGGATAGGATATAATTAAGTATAAATATAAAAAGATAATGAAACATAGATCGACAGTGATAACAAACCAAGAATAATTATAGTTCCTTTACAAATGCTGAAACCTATCAGTTCAAGGTTTTCACATGTAAAAAACACTGTGTCAACTACTGTAACAAAGACACAGCCTGTGTTATATGCATTTGAATTAATTCCTCTACTAAAATAACATGCATTACCGTGCTGGAGCATGTTACTTGGAGCTGTTTGTCTGTTTTACTGTCTTTGTGTTTGTTGTTTATTACATGACCAGTGAGCTCAGTCAGCGTCTTTGTCCTGCAGCCTGGCCTACGTGTTCTTCATTGTTCATGGCTTGTGTGTCCACTTTGTTTTGCTACCTGGTTCAGCATTGTATTAGACGGTCATTAACTGTCAACACACCTAATGAAACCGTAATACACGTTTCGATGGCCGAAGAAACGGACAACACATCAAGTTTGCATTTAAATGAGGAAACATCGTCCTGAAATAAATGCCTAGAAACGTGTTAAGTCGCCTGAAAATGCCGAACCCCCACCTACAATCCGACACACAGTTTACTTTAAACCTTTACGTTGTTACCGCATGTAATTTATAAAACTATGAATGAAAGTCGTATCAAAATCCGCCATTACGTCATTTCGCTGACATGTTTTAATTCGCCAACTATTAAATAAAAACTTACCGTTTGTTCTCGATCAGATCGCCTCCTCGTTCTGCTTCTCTCGCTACCGCTCACTATGCAGTGTCTGAGAATAAGGACGTCCTTATGTGTCAAATTATGTGTCTCTTGTGACTTGGTGTTCCGCAGGCGACAAGATGGCAAATTTGGTCCTCGTTAGTATAGTGGCCAGTATCTCTGCTTGTCATGCGGAACACCAGGGTTCGATTCACTGACGTGGAGTGTTTTTCTTTGTCATCCCTCCACACGACGCATGAATTTACTTTCTTTTATAAATAACAGCTGAGGATTGCTGCTTATGACCACCACAAAGTACCTCGTTTTTGCTGGAGTAGCTCAGGCAGGAAGAGTGTTAGACTGAAGATCTGATGCCTTCGGTCCATCCCAGGTTTCAGCAACAGATGTCCAAACTCTGAGATGCAAAGCGCAACCATGTCCTCACGTTTCATTTGTTGCTTTTCAGAAGAATCAACAGATCATATGTCATGCATTTCTACTACAGATGGAGCGGTTCATTTTCGCTAATTTCAGTCGACTGTCAGTCACTCTTCTGACGCTGATCAAACACTTATCACACCCTCATCAGCTGACTGTCAGCAGCCCCCCTCTTTGGTCTGTCTGGGGAAGGTGTTAAAAATGTTAATGAGGCCACCCCCATTTTAGCACCAAAGACGCAATTCCAGGGTAAAACCAAAAGGTGGAGCTTTAGTATCTGACCCGTAGAGTTAGGGTCAAACAGCAAGTATAGGCACAGTTCTGAGAACAGGACATAGATCTGATAACGTCAATTCTACACTGTTTGCTAGGGCAGACAGACAGACAGACAGACAATAGTCTGTGTAAACAGTGAACTAAAAAGTTAAGAAAACTGGAACAGTTGACTTCATTTCAGAATTAAATGTTGTACTAACTTTTTTTTAATCATAGATAAGCATCAGCAGCTCACGCTGCCAAAGCTGCCAAACTACCTTCTGAAGGTTTATCAGTTACTGGCTGTATTAGGTTGAGTTGGATTTTACAAATGAAATTATTAAATTCTCATTCTATATATTATTCTTATTCACTTGAATGTAGTGTGTATCAGTCTGCCTGCTTCATGAGCTGTTTTAAATTAAAAAAAGAACATTTCAATGTTCTAATCAAGCTTAGATGAACATAACAATAGAGAGCCTCTTTTCAGACAGAACGACCATCCACAGCACCAGTTAGACTGGTTTCACACCACCCCCTTCTCCCCAAAGCACCAGAGTCCTGCAGTGTTGTTACCTGATGTAACCAGATACATTTGTGAACTACTTCATCCATCCATCATTTATAAGAGCCTAGTGGTTAAAGCACACAACTTCTCACCCACAGTTTTTAATTAAACTGTTTTTGTTAGTTGGTGGTTTAAAATAAGAAACTTTTATATCCTAAAGCCATAGACGTAACACTTTCTTTTTAACAAGTTTTATTCACAGATTTTATAAACGTCCAGTTCATTTGACCATTTTCTAAACCAAGTTGTCTGAAAGTTGGGTCACTACATTCTTTTAGAGCAGAAATGTTTCTGTCATGTTTCACGCCATGTCTTGTTGTCACGCCATGTCTTGTTGTCACGCCACATCCTGTTTTATTTTGTAAACTTCCTGTTTCAGTCAGTCGTTTCACTAACCGGTTCTCAGTATCCACACCTGTCCGTAATTAGCAATCACTCATTAGTATATAACCTCCAGCTCTCACAGACTCAAGCCGCCAGATTGTCGTGTTTCTTGTGAGTCCCCGAGTTTCGTTCGTGTTTCTTGTGAGTGCCCGAGTTCCGTTCGTGTTTCTTGTGAGTCCCCGAGTTTCATGAGTGTTCTGAGTTTCCCGAGTTTCATTAGTGTCCTGAGTTTCCTCGTTCTAGTGTTTCGTGTTCCGTGACCGTCACGTTTTGTTCCTGTTTTTCTTTGAACCGTGTACCTATGCCTGATCCTCGGTTGTACCGCCATCTGTTACCGAACCTGGACTAACTAACTGACCGTGAGTTTGCCTGATCCCTGAGCCTGTATTTTTGCCGTGACCCTTTTGTGTATGACCTGGACCGTCTGACCCTGCCGTGGAAAATAAACCTCTGTTTGATCATAATCCTGCCTCCGTGCTGTGCATGTGGGTCCGCCGCCTGCCCGAGTCCTGACAGTTTCTCAAGCAGCTTCTACATTATATGTCCTTCATGGGGGACATGGTCTTCACACCTTCTCACAGTCCTTTGTTCAACTGATGAGCCAGTTCTTTACAGGTGTGAAGTGAAGCCTAATGTAAATAGAGGATAGTGCCTTTACTCAGACTGAAGGTTCCTGCACTTTTGGTAATGTTTCTGCTTTAAGAAAAAGTCTGTAAATTAACTTGAAAATTATTGAACAGTCACAATCCGCCGATTGCTGTGACATTTGGCAGTAAAAGTTGACTGAAATAACAAAGAACTGAAAGAATATCAGCTGGCATAACTCATAACACATATGTATGCAGATCTCTTTATTTTGTGTCACTTGAATTTGTGTGGTAAACGAAAGACACCAGAGGCAAGGCAGAGGCACCTGGTGCATGAATGTGCAATTGCAAGTCATTTATTAAAAAAGGTTTAGGGGGCGTTAACAAGGCAGCCACGCATTAAGTATATCACAGTGGTGGGTCATGACTGGTGTAGGGGGGCTTGGTGGAATGATACCTAAGTCATGCTAATGTCATGACAAGATCAGTGTGAAATCCTGCAGCAACGAGGCAACGAAAATTTGCCGCTCCATCTGTATATAGATATTTTGAACATGGCTACAGTGGCATAAAACTTGCCCCTGCATGGAGAAAGTTAAAAGAAAAACTTACCTTTTTCGGCCTGGCATCAAACAAGGGACCTTATGCGTGTGAAGCAAATGTGATAACCACTACATGACAGAAACCCATGCCATTTTGCACATTGAATTCCTCTTTAAGCAGAATCTTCGACACTTTTTGAACAACATGACTTTGAATCTCTCTTGCCTCATCAGCAAGACGTGGAGGTTCCTGGACAGAAAATGATCTAGTGCAACCTAAAACCCTAACAGGTCTACGACCTGCATTTCAACACACACAGCTCTGGATAGACACACCAACAATGGCAGCCACCCAAGATGGCTGCAACAGCTGACTGCTCTCTTCTCAAGACCCTTTTGCCCCCTTAACCCTCACACAGCCTTCGATGGGGTCAGTCTGACCCCACGAGACAAAATATGAAACTTTTGATTCTTTTTTTTTTGGCCACGAGGCAGCAGGATCCACGGCGGCTTGGGTCACCTCTCTTCGTCTTTGTCACAGGCCCATCCTTCGTCCGCCCGGGGTCCGGTGCGACCCCAGACCCCGGAATCTCTCCGTCCCGCGTCCTTCCGGGTCCCGGCGTGTCCCCAGCCCATGGAATCTGCCCGTCTCTCGTCCTCCCGGGGTCCGGCGCGACCCCAGCCCACGGAACCTCCCCGTCCCTCGTCCTCCCGGGGTCCGGCGCGACCCCATTTTTTCTTTTTTCTTTTTTTTTCCTTCTTCTTTCCTTCCTTCTATCTCCACCCGTCCCACAGGCCCACTGATGATGAACATGATGATGATGATGATGATGCAAGCAGACAGCTGCATGCAAGGGCTGACCATTTTAAAAGAAAAATAAAACACACCAAACAGGTAAAACATTTGATTACATGCCAAAAGTTTATTTAATAATATAAAAAAGTTATCAAAGAAAGGAGTACAAGGCGCATTCCATACAATATAATTTAATTGGTACATGTAAAGCAACAGAGGCAGGCGTAGAAAGAAATTGAATACAGCCCTTTTTAATCTTTAATCAACAGGATTCTCGGCAAAACTTGACACGAAGCAACTTTCACCGCAGCGCCAGCGCCAGCATTTCGCAGTGTCGGTCGTGGCTCTCGGTCCACAGCGATCCGCACACGACGCAGAGATTCTTGTAGCCCACCCCAATGTAGCCTTCCACAGCCTCCTCCAGCATCAACTCAGGGAACGGCACGTAGCCCCTTCTGTAACGCTCCTTGCCTACCATAGATTTCCGGTCGTTTTCTTTGCCAAAGAACTTTTTTGCTAGGAAGCCGCACTCCTCCACTCCGGCGACGTGCACGTGCTACACAAGCTCTCTCAGCATGTTCTCACCCGCTACGAAACGGGACAGCCGGATGCCGCACGCATCGCACACGTGAGTGTCTATGGTGTCCAGCTCATACGACATGCTCTCACGGCTGCCGAGCTCCTTGAACATGTTGTCTGCAGTGCGAGGGCCGACCACGCTCCTCTCGCTCTGCATTTTTGTGTACAGTCGAGCCTTGCGCCCGTAGTCGCCGTCCAGCTCAGTGTCAGTCAGGTACGCCGTGAATCTCTCACAAAGCTTTTTGCATCTGTTGCGGTGTCGTCCCTCCGCGCCGGCACAGATGACGCATCGGTTTACGTTTAGCCAATCAGCCTCACGGGGTCCAACGCCGTCCCGTAAGGGTGGGACCAAATTGAGGTGGTGTTGAGCCGCTGGCTCGAAGACTATCCAGTAGACTCCATTGTAAACCACCAGAGAGACAAATCTCAGACCCCTCACGGTCTTGATTGCACCCCAAAGAACAGCGCCGTCCCCCGACTCTTTCCCGGGATCTGGAATGTAGTCAGCCAGCAAAACGATTCCCTCGCGTGGTGTAACGCGCACGCAATACAGATGCACCAGCCCCTTGCCAGGCGAGGTCCAGATCTTTCCCTTGAGGACCTCCATTTTCTCCCAGGAGGCGTTCAGGAGCACCCACCAGAAGGATTCCTCCAACGTGGTGGAGATTCCTCCAACTTGGAAACTTGTGTTTGTGTGTGCTAACTAAAAACAAACAAAAAAAGAGACAATTAGTCTTACTTATGAGTTGGTGTTAGGGAGACGCCTGCGTGCTCGCGTCTCCTGCATGCTTGCGTGCCTGATGCCCTGATCATTGGCCTGCCTGCCTGCCCGCCCACCCGCCCGCCTGCCTGCCTGTCTTCCTGCCTGCCTGCCTGCCAGCTTGCCTGGAATTTTTTTAAGCCAATCAAAGGATGACCCTGAACCAGAATGTCATGAAGGCACAATGGTGGAAGGACCCAAATGCACAGTGATACTTGGATAAATGAATGTTTTAATACGAACGTAGTCAGACAGGCAAAGGTCATACACAGGTTTGGCGAAAGCAAGATCCGACAAGGCTTGAACAGAAACGTGGTCAAGAAACAGGCAGAGGTCATACACGCTAGGCAGGGTTATCATAGGCTGGGCAATAATCAAAAAGGTACCAAACAAGGTCATGCACGGAAACTGGAAACTCGATAACGCTGGAAGGCTGGTCATGGAATGAACGCAGACAATCTGGCAAGGTGCTGGGGTGAGAGGTGGTGCTTGAGTACTGAACTACTGATTACTGATTACATGGAGGTGGGGTAACAAGGGCCGGAAGTAAAGCTGGTCAGACTGGATATGGGAGCTAAACAGGAAATGGTTACAAAATATACAAAATAAAACCGGAACTGGGTAGATAGTGGAGTAATTGACTGAGGTTGTGACAGAACCCCCCCCGTCTAAAGTGGATTCCTAGACGGCCCAGGGAGGTCCGGGTGGGCTTGGTGGAATTCTTGGATGAGGCTGGGGTCCAGGATGTCCCGGGCGGGAACCCATGATCGTTCCTCCGGGCCATATCCCTCCCAGTCCACAAGGTACTGAAGTCTGCGACCACGGCGGCGACTATTTAGCATGGAACGAACAGTGTAGACTGGGCCGCCGTCGACTAGGCGGGGTGGAGGTGGTAGTGGAGTGGGCGGTACCATTGGGCTCGACAGAAACGGTTTGATTCGGCTGACGTGAAAGGTTGGATGAATTCTCATGGTCCTGGGAAGAGTAAGTCTCACCGATGCGGGATTAATAATGCGTTCGCCGGCAGCGCCTAAGCAGGGCATGAACTGAGAGTATGATTACTTATCTTTCCAGAGACGGAAACAGAGGAGATTGGTAGCCGTATGCACACTGGAAGGGTGACATTCCGGTGGATGTGCAAGGTAGCATGTTGTGTGCATACTCTACCCAGAGGAGCTGCTGGGACCACGTAGATGGGTTGGTTGAAGCCAGGAAACGAAGACCGGTTTCAAGTTGCTGGTTCGTGCGTTCTGTTTGGCCATTGGACTCGGGGTGATAACCGAATGTCAGGCTGACCTGGGCTCCCAATAAGTTGCAGAACTCGTTCCAGAAATGTGACACAAACTGTGGGCCTCGGTCAGACACAACATCTTTTGGGAACCCATGCAGCCGAAAGACTTGCTCCAGAACTGCTTGGGCGGTTCGCTTGGCTGTGGGCAATTTCGGAAGGGGTACAAAGTGGATGAGTCTGGAAAATCTGTCAATTACCGTGAGTACGACAGTGTTGCCTCTGGATGGGGGAAGTCCGGTCACGAAATCCAGGGCGAAGATGGGGGACCAAGAACGATGCGGGATGGGAAGCGGCTGGAGGAACCCAGGAGGTGGCCTGTGAGAGGGTTTGTGGGTTGAACAGGGCAGGCGGTTACATATTCTCGGACATCTTTAATTACCGATGGCCACCAAAACCGGCGGCCGATGACGAAAGCAGTCCGCTGGACCCCAGGATGGCAGCTGAACGAGGATGTGTGGGTCCAGTGGAATACCTCCCCCCGAAGCTCCGGAGGGACGAACAGCCGATTAGGTGGACAGGCTGGTGGAACTGGCAGACCCCTCATGGCTTCTTGGACTCTGCCCTCTATGGACCACGTAACTGCCCCTACAAGGCATGACGCTGGAAGGATGGTGGAGGGTTCTTGTGCTTTGGAACCGGCTTCATGAATACGGGACAAGGAATCGGGTTTGGCATTTCTCAGTCCAGGGCGATATGACAGGTGAAAGTTAAAACGGGCAAAGAATAGTGCCCACCGAGCTTGGCGGGAGTTCAGGCGTTTGGCGGTGTTAAGGTATTCTAAGTTCTTGTGGTCGGTAAATACGTGGAAAGGTTGTTCTGCCCCCTCCCGCCAATGACGCCACTCCTCCAGGGCCACCTTGACCGCCAGAAGTTCCTTATCTCCAATGTCGTAATTTCGCTCGGCAGGGGACAGTTTCCTGGACAAGAAAGCACAAGGATGTAATCGCCCACCTTCCGTGGTTCGCTGGGACAGGACTGCTCCGACTCCAGAGTCCGAGGCGTCCACTTCCACCACAAACTGCCTACGAGAGTCCGGCATCCAAAGGATGGGTGCTGTGGTGAAGGCTGCCTTGAGCTGCTGGAAGGAGGCCTCGGCCTCTAGCGTCCACTGAAAGGTAACTCGAGATGAAGTCAAAGTGTGAAGAGGTGATGCGATCGTGCTGAACCGATGGATAAAACGACGGTAGAAGTTTGCAAAACCAAGGAAACGTTGCACATCTCGACGACACTGTGGTTGTGGCCAATTTGCTACGGCCTCGGTCTTGGCTGGATCCATCTGGATCTCTTCGGGGTACACGATGAAACCCAGGAACAAGATAGTGGAGACGTGAAACTCACATTTCTCAGCTTTAACATACAGGTTATGTTCTAGGAGTTTCTTCAGCACCTGATGTACATGACTCTTATGCTCTTCTTCGTCTCGGGAGAAAACCAGGATGTCATCCAGGTACACAAACACAAATATATTTATCATGGGACTCAGGATGCCATTTACCATGGCTTGGAAAGTTGCTGGAGCATTGGTGAGGCTGAAAGGCATGACAAGATATTCATAATGACCAGTAGGGGTGTTGAAAGCTGTCTTCCATTCGTCGCCCTCACGAATGCGGACCAGGTGGTAGGCATTTCGAAGATCGAGCTTGGTGAATATCCTGGCATCTGCAAGGAGTTCGAAGGCCAATGACAGCAAAGGTAATGGGTAAGAGTCTCGTACCGTGATAGCGTTCAGTCCCCGGTAATCGATGCATGGGCGGAGTGACCCATCCTTCTTGCCAACAAAGAAGAAACCAGCTTCGGCGGGTGAGGACGAGTGTCGGATGATTCCTGCGGCCAGGGACTGCTCGATGTACTCTGACATGGCCTTGCGTTCTGGACCTGAGAGTGAAAACAATCTCCCCCTGGGGGGTGTGGTTTCCTAAACGTAGCTCAATGCAACAGTCATAAGATCGGTGCGGTGGTAAGGAGGAAGCCCTCACCTTGCTAAAAACTCGGCTGAGGTCATGATAACAGGACGGAACTGCAGATAGGTTGATCTCCTCCTCCGGTGGCGCAAGATCCGGGCAAGACGGGAGCTCTAGACTAGACGAAAAACATGAATCTTGGCAGGATGCCCCCCAACCCGTCACCTCCTCGGTCCTCCAGTCCAGGGTGGGGTTGTGACGTCTAAGCCAGGTATACCCCAATACAACCGGAAATGCAGAAGACTCAACCACGTGAAAATGGATCTGCTCGGCGTAAGGGTCCGGAAAAAGGTCATGGTGATTGGGCCGGTGCTGTGTGTTACCTTCCAGAGGTGATGACCATCTAGGGCTGTGGCCTCCATAGAAGTAGATAAGGGAACCAGGGGAACTCCCAGGCGTTTAACCAGGTCAGCGTCCATGAGACTAGCATCAGCGCCCGAATCCACGAGCACCGCCTGCTGGACAGACTGGTCACCTACACTGAAGGTGGCAACAGGTAACGGTCGGGCGGAGGCCTTACACATGGCTGACTGGCTCACCACTATCCTCCGTGCTAGTGGTGAGCGTTGTCTTTTACCGGGCATGACACGGCGATGTGACCAGGTTGGCCACAGTATAAACATAGGCCTGAGGTTCTTCGTCGCTCCTTCTCTGCATTGGTGAGGCGAATCCCTCCGAGCTCCATGGGTTGGGCCGCGGGGAAAGCATCGGCTGACTTTGCTGTCACTTCGGCTCGAGTGTGGGAAGGCGGCCTTTGTTGCCGGAAGGACTGTCCGGTGATGCGTTCAGGTGCGCTGGGAACTTCGGACATTGACTGAAGCTGTCAGGTACTCGGGCGGGCGGCGGACCCACATGCACAGCACGGAGACGATATTATAATTAACAAAAGATTTATTCCTTAAGACACGGTCAGGCGGTCCAGGTCAACACAAAAAGGCTCGGCAAGAGTACAGGCAGGGAACAGGCAAAAACTCACGGTAAGTAGGTAATCCGGGGTCGGGCAGGATACACGATGCGAACAGGAACAAAACACGAGAAGCACGAACATTCAGGAAACACAGGAAACAAGGATACACTCATGGGACTCGAAACGACAATCTGGCAAGTGACTACGGGAACAGGAGGTGACTAAATACACGGGTGAGTGATTACTGATGCAGCGCAGGTGAGGATAACGACCGGGTGAAACAAGAACAGCTGTGACGTGACATGACTCGGGAGTGAAGCTAGAACACAAAACAGAGACCGGGGGACTACCAAAATAAAACAGGAAACGGAACCTGGAACCAAAATAAGACAAGGAATCAGCTAGAACAAAAACACAGATCATGACAAGAACAAAAACACAGATCATGACAGTACCCCCCCCCCCCTATGGCGCCTTCCACGGCGCCTACGGAAGCCCCCCCCCCAAACCAGGGCGGGCGGAGGGTGGTCCCAGGCGGAGGGACCGAATCCCTACCCCTCAAGGTACATGAGCAGGGTGGGTGGAGGGAGGACCGGGGGAGGGCCAAAACAAGAGTCCACAACAAAGTCCGCGACCAGGGAAGACATGAAGTTCAGAGATTCCGTCACGGAGGGTGACGGCGTGGCGAGACCCTGCTCAGCAGCCGCTGAGCCAGGGTGGCACTCTTAGTGCCCTTGGGCTGGACCGATGTCCCCGGGAGCCACCCCGAATGGCAACGTCCTCCAGGCGGACGCTGATCCAATGGGCTGAGGAGTCGAGGCGGACGTCGCCGCAGGAGGCAGCGCCATCCGGGCAGCAGGAGGCGCCGAGGGCAAGACCACCAGTCCGGCGGCCGAGACGAGGACGAGGCAGGGACCAGCGGCGTCCTCCTTGGCCCACCGCGACGAGAGGCAGGAACCGATGCAGGCGCAGCCGGAACCGGGCCGCCAGGAACCGATGCCGGTGCGGCCGGAGCCGGGACGGGAGCGACCCCCTCCTGGAGGTCGGCAGGAACTACGACGGGAGCGACCCCCTCCTGGAGGTCGGCAGGAACTACGACGAGAGCGACCCCCTCCTGGAGGTCGGCAGGAACTACGACGGGAGCGACCCCCTCCTGGGGGTCCGCAGGAACTACGACGGGAGCGGCCCCCTCCTGGAGGTCGGCAGGAACTACGACGGGAGCGACCCCCTCCTGGAGGTTGGCAGGAACTACGACGGGAGCGACCCCCTCCTGGAGGTCGGCAGGAACTACGGCGGGAGCGACCCCCTCCTGGAGGTCGGCAGGAACTACGGCGGGAGCGGCCCCCTCCTGGAGGTCGGCAGGAACTACGACGGGAGCGACCCCCTCCTGGAGGTCGGCAGGAACTACGACGGGAGCGACCCCCTCCTGGAGGTCGGCAGGAACTACGGCGGGAGCGACCCCCTCCTGGAGGTCGGCAGGAACTACGGCGGGAGCGACCCCCTCCTGGAGGTCGGCAGGAACTACGACGGGAGCGACCCCCTCCTGGAGGTCGGCAGGAACTACGACGGGAGCGACCCCCTCCTGGAGGTCGGCAGGAACTACGACGGGAGCGACCCCCTCCTGGAGGTCGGCAGGAACTACGACGGGCGCGACCCCCTCCTGGAGGTCCGCCGGAGCTGCGACGGGAGCGACCCCCTCCTGGAGGTCGGCAGGAACTATGACGGGAGCGACCCCCTCCTGGGGTTCGGCAGGAACTGCGACGGGCGCGACCCCCTCCTGGGGGTCCGCCGGGACTGCGACGGGCGCGACCCCCTCCTGGGGATCCGCCGGGACTGCGGCTGACGCGACCCCCTCCTGGGGATCCGCCGGGACTGCGGCTGGCGCGGCCTCCTCCTGGAGGCGCCCAGGAACTGCGGCTGGCGCGGCCTCCTCCTGGAGGCGCGCAGGAACTGCGGCTGGCGCGGCCTCCTCCTGGAGGCGCGCAGGAGCTGCGGCTGGCGCGACCTCCTCCTGGAGGCGCGCAGGAACTGCGGCTGGCGCGACCTCCTCCTGGAGGCGCGCAGGAACTGCGGCTGGCGCGACCTCCTCCTGGAGGCGCGCAGGAACTGCGGCTGGCGCGACCTCCTCCTGGAGGCGCGCAGGAACTGCGACTGGCGCGACCTCCTCCTGGAGGTGCGCAGGAACTGCGACTGGCGCGACCTCCTCCTGGAGGCGCGCAGGAACTGCGGCTGGCGCGGCCTCCTCCTGGAGGCGCGCAGGAACTGTGGCTGGCGCGGCCTCCTCCTGGAGGCGCGCAGGAACTGCGGCTGGCGCGGCCTCCTCCTGGAGGCGCGCAGGAACTGCGGCTGGCGCGACCTCCTCCTGGAGGCGCGCAGGAACTGCGGCTGGCGCGACCTCCTCCTGGAGGCGCGCAGGAACTGCGGCTGACGCGACCTCCTCCTGGAGGTGCGCAGGAACTGCGACTAGCGCAACCTCCTCCTGGGGGCCGGCGGGCGCTACGGCTCCACGGGTGACGGGGACTGGAACGACCGCTACAGGGCCGACAGGAACGGGGACTGGAACGACCGCTACAGGGCCGACAGGAACGGGGACTGGAACGACCGCTACAGGGTCGACAGGAACGGGGACTGGAACGACCGCTACAGGGTCGACAGGAACGGGGACTGGAACGACCGCTACAGGGTCGACAGGAACGGGGACTGGAACGACCGCTACAGGGTCGACAGGAACGGGGACTGGAACGACCGCTACAGGGCCGGCAGGAACGGGGACTGGAACGACCGCTACAGGGTCGGCAGGAACGGGGTCAGAGACAGGGGTGACCCCTACTTGGCCTACGGGAACGCCCTCAACTTGGCCTACGGGAACGCCCTCAACTTGGCCTACGGGAACGCCCTCAACTTGGCCTACGGGAACGCCCTCAACTTGGCCTACGGGAACGCCCTCAACTTGGCCGACAGGAACAGGAACTGGAACGACCTCAATTTGGTCGACAGGGACAGGAACTGGAACGACCTCGACATGGCCGACAGGGACAGGAACTGGAACGACCTCGACATGGCCGACAGGGACAGGAACTGGAACGACCTCAATTTGGTCGACAGGGACAGGAACGACCTCAACATGGCCGACAGGAACAGGAACTGGAACGACCTCAACATGGCCGACAGGAACTGGAACGACCTCAACATGGCCGACAGGAACTGGAACGACCTCAGCATGGCCGACAGGAACTGGAACGACCTCAACATGGCCGACAGAAACTGGAACGACCTCAACATGGCCGACAGGAACTGGAACGACCTCAACATGGCCGACAGGAACTGGAACGGCCTCTACAGGGCCGACAGGAACAGGAACGACCTCAACATGGCCGACAGGAACTGGAACGACCTCTACGTGGCCGACAGGAACTAGAACGGCGTCCTCCTCTGAGGAGCCGACAGGAACTGGAACTAGAACGGCCTCAATATGGCCGACGGGAACAGGAACGGCGTCCTCCTCTGAGGAGCCGACAGGAACTAGAACGGCGTCCTCCTCTGAGGAGCCGACAGGAACTAGAACGGCCGCAACATGGCCGACAGGAGCTGGAACGGCCGCAACATGGCCGACAGGGACTGGAACGGCGTCAACTCCGGAGCTGGCATGACAGCTTACAGCTGCCGAGCTCGACGGGGAAGACGTCGGGCCTGATTGGGTGGGGTTAACAATCGTCAGACGGGCGGTGCCCTCTGACGGGGACAAGGACGGAACTGGGGTCTGGGCAACACACGACTGATCTGGGGGTCTGGGCGACACACGGCTGATCTGGGGTCTGGGCGACACACGGCTGATCTGGGGTCTGGGCGACACACGGCTGATCTGGGGTCTGGGTGACACACGGCTGATCTGGGGTCTGGGCAACACACGGCTGATCTGGGGTCTGGACTAGGTTCGACTGGGCTGGGGCCTGGAGGCGACAGGGCTGCACCAGGGCATGAGCATGGCGAGGCTGACCTGACTGAGAGGTGGGACATGAAGCGGCCGCTGGCTGCAGGCCCGGGAGTTGCAGGGCCTCACGCAGGACAGGCTCCCTCAGGACGAGAGCGGCTGCTTCCTGGAACAGTTGTTCTCTCGCGCCCTGGTCTGCTGCCGAATCGGCGGTGTTCATGAGGTGGGCGAAGAGAAACGCCACCGGAGGAGAGCAGAGGAGGTGGACCCGTCGGGCGACGCTGTCTGGGATGCCCGCTATCAGAGAGACACAGTCAGTTAGAGAATCAAGGGGCTCCTCTGTCGGAGAAGGAGACTGCTCGGTCCCCATGACCGAGACCGCGGGACCCGGAATCCTGGAACCGCGCCGCCGCCGGCGCCGTCCGGAGCAGCTGCGACTGTCCGTCGTTTGGGGCGCTGGGAGCGGTGTGGACCGGACCTCTGTACCGGGACCCGCATGGTGAACCGGGACCGCGGCGTCTGGAGCTTGGGCTGGAGACTGGGGAAAACACGACTGAACTGGAGATTGAACCGCGCGCGGCTGAACTGGGGACTGAGCAGCGCGCGGCTGAACTGGAGACTGAGCAGCGCGCGGCTGAACTGGAGACTGAGCAGCGCGCGGCTGACTTGGAGACTGAGCAGCGCGCGGCCGAACTGGAGACTGAGCAGCGCGCGGCCGAACTGGAGACTGAGCAGCGCGCGGCCGAACTGGAGACTGAGCAGCGCGCGGCTGACTTGGAGACTGAGCAGCGCGCGGCTGAACTGGCGACTGAGCAGCGCGCGGCTGAACTGGAGACTGAGGACCGCGTGAGAGCAGGAAATCCTCCCAGGGAAATAACCATGGAGCTGGGCAGGTTGGTGCAGGCACAACGATCCGACGAGGCGGAGAGGAGGAAACCGAAACCATACTTCCGCGGGAGAGTTATATTTGCCGAAAAAAAAAAACAAGGGAAAAACAGTCACTGACCTGACCGGAGGCTAAGTGCTGGCTGGGTCCAAGAGTGGCCAGATTGTTCTGTCAGGTACTCGGGCGGGCGGCGGACCCACATGCACAGCACGGAGACGATATTATAATTAACAAAAGATTTATTCCTTAAGACACGGTCAGGCGGTCCAGGTCAACACAAAAAGGCTCGGCAAGAGTACAGGCAGGGAACAGGCAAAAACTCACGGTAAGTAGGTAATCCGGGGTCGGGCAGGATACACGATGCGAACAGGAACAAAACACGAGAAGCACGAACATTCAGGAAACACAGGAAACAAGGATACACTCATGGGACTCGAAACGACAATCTGGCAAGTGACTACGGGAACAGGAGGTGACTAAATACACGGGTGAGTGATTACTGATGCAGCGCAGGTGAGGATAACGACCGGGTGAAACAAGAACAGCTGTGACGTGACATGACTCGGGAGTGAAGCTAGAACACAAAACAGAGACCGGGGGACTACCAAAATAAAACAGGAAACGGAACCTGGAACCAAAATAAGACAAGGAATCAGCTAGAACAAAAACACAGATCATGACAAGAACAAAAACACAGATCATGACAGAAGCACGGTTCTGGGACGTCGCGCTGACGCCGCACGTTCCTCTTCGCGACGTTCACTGACGCTGATCCACAACCGTCGATCGACTTTGATGGCCAGTGCGTTTAACTCGTCTAAACTGGCGGGAGGTTCAATTGCTGCTAAACTGTCCTTGACACGATGAGACAGACCCTTGATAAATACGTCACATAGCGCGGTGGAGTCCCAGCCTGCCTCCGCGGCGAGAGTGCAAAACTCAAAGGCATTAACTAAAGCAGACCGATCTCCCTGGTGGAGACGTACCAGTCTCTGGCCTGCTTCTCTGCCTAGCGTGACCTTTTGAAAGATGCGTTTTAGTGCAGTGGAAAAAACATCAAACGTTGCTAGGCAGGCGGATTTATTCTGCCATTCTGCCGTGGCCCATGCCTCTGCTTTTCCGGCAAGATGAGACACAGCAAACGCGACCTTAGCTCGCTCCGTGGGGAATGACGAAACGTGAAGTTCAAACTGGATTTCGCATTGAGTTAAGAAAGCTCTACAGTCACCTGTGTCGCCGAAAAAGTGGGTCGGAGCTCCCAGTTGGATATGAGGAGCGACTGAGGTGGGCGTTGGTGCGACGGGGACTGCAGGCGCTGGAGCTGGCTTCACTCGCTGGGTAAGTACAGCTAACTGCTCCCCATACGCCGTCATGAGGTTCTCCTGTCGGGCGGCGTATCTGGAGAGCTCCTGTAGTGCGTTCGAATCCGTGCCTCCTGAGCCTGCAACTCGGTCTTAATCGACTGGGCACCGGCTGGGTCCATGTTTGGCCAGATTGTTCTGTCACAAAGGCACAATGGTGTAAGGACCCAAATGCACAGCGATTCTTGGATAAATGAATGTTTTATCCAACGTAGTCAGACAGGCAAAGGTCATACACAGGTTTGGCAAAAACAAGATCCGACAAGGCTTGGGCAAAAACGTGGTCAAGAAACAGGCAGAGGTCATACACGCTAGGCAGGGTTATCATAGGCTGGGCAAGAATCAAAATGGTATTACCAAACAAGGTCATGCACGGAAACTGGAAACTCAACAACGCTGGAAGGCTGGTCATGGAATGAACACAGACAATCTGGCAAGGTGCTGGGGTGAGAGGTGGTGCTTAAGTACTGAACTACTGATTACTGAATACATGCAGGTGGGGTAACAAGGGCCAGAAGTAAAGCTGGTCAGACTGGATATGGGAACTAAACAGGAAATGGTTACAAAATAAAACCGGAACTGGCTAGATAGTGGAGTAATTGACTGAGGTTGTGACACAGAAAAGGAATTGGAGGAAGATGTGTCAAGTGAAGAAGAGGAAGAAGAAGGTGAAGCAGAAGCAGCAGATACAGCAGGACCAGAAACAGATGAAGGACAAGAAGACAGGGAGGGATGGGATCTAAGGCTGGACACTTCAGATGAAGACGTTGATGATGAAGAATATAATGATGATGATGATGTTGATAAAGAAGATGATGATGAAATAATAGAAAATGTAGACATGAGCAAATAGAACATGAGGAGGAGGAGGAGGATGAAAAAGAAGAAAAAGGTGGAGAAGAAGAAAAAGAAGGCTTTTAAGGTGGCTGTGGTCAAACCTTTATTGAAAAAAACAACCCTGGACCCTGGAGAACTAGCCAACTATAGACCCGTTTCAAATTTACCCTTTATTTCCAAGATTCTTGAAAAAATCGTGGCTAAAAAAATTATCTGACCACCTGAGTGGGATAACCTGTACGAAGATTTTCAGTCAGGATGTAGAAAACATCATAGCACAGAAATAGCTCTGGTTAGAGTGACTAATGATCTTCTATTAGCTTCGGACAATGGTCTAGTTTCTGTCCTTTTCCTGTTAGATCTTAGTGCTGCATTTGATACAATTGATCATAACATTCTATTACAGACACTAGAACATAGAATCGGAATTAAAGGAACAGCATTGAGATGGTTTAAATCCTATTTGTTGAACAGATTCCAGTTTGTTCATGTTAATGAGGAATTCTCCACATGCACAAGGATTAGTTATGGAGTACCACGGGGTTCTGTGCTTGGTCCAATTTTGTTTAGCCTATACATGTCTCCTCTAGGTGAGATTATTAGAAAGCATTCTATTAATTTTCATTGCTATGCAGATGATACTCAGCTATATATGTCCTTGGAACCAAATGAAACAGATCAACTAGTCAAAATTCAGGGTTTTTTAAAAGACATCAAATCCTGGATGTCCAAAAACTTCCTTCAATTAAATTCAGATAAAACTGAATTCTTATAGTTGGGCCTAAAAATCTGAGAGAGACACTATTGAGTCAGATAGCCACCCTGGATGGCATAACATTAGCTTCAGATTCTACTGTGAGGAACCTTGGTGTCATCTTTGACCAGGATCTCTCTTTTACATCATACATTAAACAAATCTCCAGAACCGCCTTCTTAAATCTTAGAAATATAGCTAAATTCAGAAGCCTCCTCTCTCAGAGTGATGCAGAGAAACTGATCCATGCATTTGTTACCTCTAGGCTGGACTACTGTAACTCCTTACTCATAGCATGTCCTAAAAGCTCCTTAAAAAGCTTACAGCTTATTCAAAATGCTGCAGCCAGAGTCCAGACACTGGCTGCCTGTAAAATGTAGGATAGAATTTAAAATTCTCCTACTCACCTACAAAGTACTCAATGATAAAGCTCCTTCTTATCTTGAAGACCTCATAGTTCCTTATGCTCCCAGCAGAACGCTTCGTTCTCAGAGCGCTGGGCTATTTGTGGTTCCTAGAGTCTTTAAATGTAGAACGGGGGGCAGAGCTTTTAGCTACCAAGCTCCTCTCCTCTGGAACCAGCTCCCTTCTCAGGTTCGAGAAGCTGACACACTCTCCACCTTTAAGATTAGGCTTAAAACCTTCCTTTATGATAAAGCTTATAGTTAGAGATGGTTCAGGTCAATGGCAATAATTGTTAGTCACAGGAACCATCTCTTAGTTAAGATGCAATAGACATAGACTGCTGGGGGACTTAATTTATACACTGAGCTCCTCTGTTTTCTTCTACGTCCTCTGTCCAATAACCTCCCATCATTGTCCCATGTTTAACTAACCTTGTCTCTTTCTCTCCAGTAGTTGTGCTTCTCTCCCTCTCCCCCCCCCCCCCCCCCCCCCCCCCCCCCCCCCCCACTCTCTCTCCTTCTCTGTCCTCACCTACAGATATCATAGAACTCAAAGTTTGGTGTCTGTGATGGGCAGCTGCGGATCCAACCATCCTGCCTGTATCCAGTCCCTGGTCCAACCATCCGGCCTGTGCTCTGTTGTTGCTTGTTGTTGCTTGTTGCTGTGCTTTTCTCTCTCTCTATCCTCTCACCCCAACCGGTCGAGGCAGATGGCCGCCCACATCCAGTCTGGTTCTGCTGGAGGTTTCTTCCTTGTTAGAGAGGGAGTTTTTCCTCTCCACTGTTGCTGTCAAATTAAAGGCTTGCTGTATGTGGGATTTGTTGGGTTTAGTTGTGTGAGGTTTTAAACCTTACTTTTTAAAGTGTCTTGAAATAACTTTGTTGTGATTTGGCGCTATATAAAAAAAATGTTTTCAGCTTTTCAACTTTTAACGTTATTCAACTTTTTTCTTCGTTTTTTTTAAAATGGTCGTCTATGGGAATCATCGTTCAACTTTTTTTAACCCTCTTTTCATCAGCGTCTATCATCGTCATACTTTGGCGTAGAAACGTCATTTAAACTTCAAAAGCGTCTATCATCGTTCAACTTTCTCCTTGTAAATCAGCGTTGTATCTTCTATACTTTTCGACTAGTGAGGGTTTAAATATGGTGTGGTTTTTGTTAAATTTTCAGCTTTTCCATTAGTTCGTATTGCATCAGTTAACGTGCATGATGTCACAGCTACAGTTTTTAAAGACAGAACTTCTGTCTTTAACTTGTCGCTACAGCCACAATTTTTACTCTATCAATGTAATTATCACACTAAATCGCAGTCATACTTTTCTTCTTTCTAATGATGTGTCTGGCTATACCCTCAGACATATACTTTAGTCGCTATTGACCTCAAAGCGCAAAGAGATCCTGAAATTCTCCCATAGAAACTAATGATAATTTTAGGCAGACGTCTGGGGGAAAAAAAACAGGAGGAGACATATTTTGTAATTGCGACTGTGGCTACAAACTTTTGTCCTGAAACATAAAATTCACACCATTTGCTCATTGAAGCCTTGGGACTCGTAAAATGAAATAATTTTTGTGATACCGATTATGGTTTAGCTGGAACATGCCTGTTTATACAGGGTGAAACTCTGCTTTTACAGAGCAGAGTGAGCCTGATTTTCCCGCCTTTCATCTCCATGGCGACGGTGCAGCTGCAGATTTCACTGACAGGTCAAACTCCTGATGCTCAGTGTAGACAGCAGTTCCATGCTTATTACTGATTACTCAACTACACTATTGGATTGTGTAGTAATTAAGCACACACTTTCTCCAAATCCTTTCAAAATAAAAGGCAAATTATTAGCTTTAATAGCAATTTTTCTGCTTTTAGATGGGTAGTTATGACTATTTAAAGATAGATTAACAGTTAAGTAATTACCCACACATGCTTCCTCTACATCCTTTCAAAATAAAAGCACCAAATGCAATTTATTAGCTTTAACTGTACTGTTTTTGCCTTTGAATGGTTGATTATGTTATTTAAGAACTAATTGACAGTTACACTATTACCCCCACACATTTCCTCTAAATCCTTTCGAAATAAAAGCACCAATTACAATTTATTACCTTTACTGGCAAGATTGATTAGAAAATTTCTGGTTCTGAATACTTACCAATCGTTAATGAGAGTATTTTAGAGTTCAGCAAATAACCACTCACACTTATTAAGGTGCTTTTATTCTGAAAGGGCTTCATTTAAATCTTTTGCTTTAATAAGGCTTTCTTTGCTATTGAATGATAAATTATGACTATCTAATGACAATTTTATAGTTTAGTAATCACTCACACACGACCTCTACGTCCTTTCAAAATAAAAGCACCAATGCAACTTATTAGCTTTAATAGCACTGTTTTTTCCTCTGACCTTCCCTGACAACATCAACTGAAAGAGTTGATGATTGACTGAATGACAGATCCTGATACACAGAGTGTGTTTTCCACTTTATTATATAAATATTATAATATATGATAAGTATTATGATTTTTCTAGAACAAGCCTGTTTAGTAGTGGTGAAACTCTGTAGATCAGGGGTCTCAGACTCGCGGCCCGCGAGCCGATAGTTTGTGGCCCCCACCTTATTATTAAAGTTTAATGTTAGTTCGGCCCGCAAGTTTGTTATGAACAGCACGGAACGGAAATGACGTACAGTGGCAGCGGTTCAAAGTGACTAGGGTTTTTACTGCAGTACCGACGCGTCGCCACAGTGCAGCGAGTGCGTCGCTGAAAGATTTTTAATCCTGCAGCCGGCTGAAAAAAATCAGGACGCTAGTCTCGTTTTAACCACCAGGTGGCGCAGCGTTGATTAGAAGCCTCCAAAGCACTACAGCGTAACTGAGGTCCGACTGTTCATTTCTACCTGTAACACACATATATTACACCAGACCTATTTCACTATTAGGTTTTTACTACTAAGTATCTGTTGTGTGCTAAAACATGGGGAGTGTGAAGGGCAACAACTTGTTGATGGCTTAGCTGTTTTCTGTTCACTGCGAAGTTATAATTGTTCTGTGTGGTTTAAAACAGGCAGCGCCACAGCAGCAACACATTCTTGTTTTTATTCTCCTCAGCTTTTTCGTGTCTTTAAATAGAAGGCGTCTCTTAAAAATTCGTACACACCCACTGCTCTAACATCTGATACAACATATTGGCTTCACATAATACCATGATTATGCGTCGCGGTTTAATTAATATAATTTGAATGCGCAAGTAAAGACGTAGAGCGCAGTCCATCTGCGACTACAGCCGGTTATTTAGGTTTTAAACTTCAACAACTTGTTAATGAAGGTTTTCCAATTGTCGTAGATTTTACGTAAATAACCGTAATAATCATAGGAATTTGTTTTACAGCAGTTGTCGATCGTAATTTTGACAGGACGCCAGAAATCAGCAGATCTACAGCGACGCATTACAGCAACATGTTTGTTCCTACGTGTTTACTCTGTGTCTGCAGAACTGCAGTTTGACTTGTTTTGACTGTGCGTGTCATTGTAACTGAGTGGCTGAGAGCACTTATTCGACCCGTGTACGTTTCAACATTTTCATTTCCCATCCGTCCATCCAACCACTTTTACCGGCGTTTTCGTTTCTTTCGATGAGCGGCAAACGGATTTTAATCAAAGCACCGCCTTACAAACCAATAAAACAGGCAAAAATATTTGTTTTTTACAAAAAGACACGGAATTGGAGTTAATATGTTTTTATTGTTTAGAGACAAACGGAAAACAAAAAGTCGTTCTATCGTTACCTCTGCTTATAATTTGGTGGCGACATCAACCTCTTACACAAACACGTGACGCGTTTCGGAGTCATGTGTCCAGACAGAGAGTGACCAATACACAAATGTGTGGATGTGCAAATGCAGGCTACGAGAGGAACGGTGGAGTGGCGCACTAGATGTAGCGAGAATTTGTTTTGACTGTGCGTGTCATTGTAACTGAATGAGTGGCTGATGTGACTTATTCGGCCGTGTATGTTTCAAAACTTTGATTTCCCACCCGTCTATCTATCCCGAATAAAAGCACCGCATTACACACCAATAAACCGAACAAAAATATTTTTAACAAAAACACACGGACTTGAATTTAAAGCTGTTTTTTTCGTTTAGAGAAAAACGAAAAACAAAAAACCTCTGCTTTTAATTTTTAATCGAAGCTCATCCGTGGATGGGTCGCGGGGCAGCAGTCTTAGCAGAGAGCTCCAGACTGCCGCTCGAATGAAACACGAGATCAAATGATATGTGATGTGTTTCGTACTCAGATGACTTGAATCTGAGTTCGACCAAGCTTTTGTTTGTCTCATGTTTGCTCACAGTCGCAAAGGCAAACATCTCATCCCTCCCCTCCCCCGCAGAGCCGCATAGACATGCTAATGTGTTGCTACTACTCGATCAGCAGGTGAGAAATACTTCAGCTTCAGGACAAAGCTCCGTGAGAGACTGGGCAGCATCAGGTGGCGTGATCAGCTGCAGGTCTAAGACTCATTAATGCAGCAAGTAGTTTGTTCTACATACGTTTACTCTGCAAAAATAAACGTATGTATTTATCGTAGCTTTCTGGTCTAATTTATTTGTAGCACTTCGACATTCGTTTAAAATATGCAGTGCATTTTAAAATGAAAATACTATTATTATTATTTATTACCTTTATTGTAAACACAGTATTAATTGCACAATATGGATTGGCGAAGATTTGCGCTTCTTTCATAATAATCATGGATAATCAAGGAAGAAACTGCAGTTCATAGATGTTATTCAGGCACGGTTCGTAAAGATTCAGTGTTTTTCAACTGAACTGTCAGCCAAGGTACGTGCATTATCAAATGAATGCGCCTGTCAGCGGGGAAGACATCAACTCTATTCAGTCGCTCTTCAGTCGCTGCTTCCGTCACATCATGCCTGTTTATACAGGGTGAAACTCTGCTTTTACAGAGCAGAGTAAGCCTGAATTTCCCGCCTTTCGTCTCCATGGCAACGGCGCAGCTGCCGATTTCACTGACAGGTCAAACTCCTGATGCTCAGTGTAGACAGCAGTTCCATGCTTATTTTTCTGCTTAGGACCTCTGCAGTGGGCACTAGCAAGGGAAACCTTGAAAAGATAAAAAAACGAGAAAGCTACATCATTAAAAACTGCCGGGTTACGGACTCTGGCTTTCTCAATTTCTTGAGAGACAGCAAAATTTTCCTGTAAGTAAGCTATTTGTGGTGAAAATATCAATATATTTTGTGCTGAGAATTGAATTGTTTTAATTAATTTAGTTTTGCAGTTCTCTCTCTCTCTCCCTCTCTCTCTCAGCCTTATTATTTAATTAAATTGTCAACACAGTCTATTTTGGTCAACACTCTTTCTGTCGGTGCAGGTCGAGCAAAATAGAAGTGCCACAGGACTAAATGGAACAGGTGGAAGCCATGTTGTTCCCCATCTCACCTCTGGTGGCTGTAGAGGACCTCGCCAATTCAGCCCCAGAGCTGTTTTCCTTAAGTGGAAAAATTGTAAAAGTAAGTATCTAGACCTAATCATAAAATACATTGTGCTACTAATGCTATTTAAAAAAAAAATACTTTTTGTCAACTTGTAGTTGAGCCAAATCATGTGTAAAGGGGACAATGTGCCATTGCGGGAGATCACAATAAATAATTCCATGGGAGAAGAGGTCCCACTTGCTATGTGGAGGGAGTGTGCTCTCGAAATACCTGAGCTGAACAGGCATTATACATTCAGCCACCTCCGTATGATGGATTATTTATCATACGGCAGAAAATGCTGCTCCACTGTTCACACCAGGATAACCGTAAGTTGCTTTCTTAAAAGGTTTAATCTTTGTTTTGAAAGCTGAATGTATGTACTTCTCTTATTAACTTCTCCCTCATTTAAATCCAGTGTCGGTAACCCACATACGGTACATTTTTTACCTTCTATCTTCAGGTGGCTGACAATGAAGAACAGGTGCAGGTAGAGGTGAAAGGCCTAGGGGAAGAAAACGGTTGTCTGCTCCTGGTCACCGAAATGGGAAAAGAGGTTTCCATTCCCAAGGAAGTGTGGAATGGAGAAATCCTTGAGTTACTGAAACACCTCCCCTTTTCAGTACATGTGTTTATGAAAGAAGGGGTTCCGAGTCAATGGACTGCCTGGATCAGAAGAATGTAAGTCTTTTTAAATTTTTTTAATATAGTTTAGTAAAATACATTGATTGTTGTTAGTCATATGAACCCATTTTTTGATTTCTTCAGAAAAGACCTGCCATCCACCTGTACCTGTACCTGTTCATGTTCTGCAAATCTTCAAACATATTATATATACACATACATGCATGCATGCGCACACACAGACGCACACTTTACATTTTTTCTGTATTTTTCTGAATTGTATAAATAAAGTAATTTTCTTGTAAATTATCAGTTTTATTATTACGTAAAGTAAAGTTACATACAACAACATACCAGAGTGAAGTAGTATGCAAGTGGACCACATTATCTAAACAAGGCCAGTAGAGACAGTAGAAGATGCCCAGGATAGAATTAGGTGGAAACAGATGATTTGCTGTGGCGACTCCTGATGGGAAGAAGACGATGCAACAAAGATGAAGATGATGAAAAGGAAAACAAGAACAGGCATAATATAGGTATAATATGTCACAGCCAAGCTGATGTTTTACCACAGATGTCACATGACCATGAGAATGAAGAGGAGTTTTTGTGCGTACCAGGCCTATCTCATGTTGACTATGTAGGTGAGTCAGGTCAGGATCCCATATGTGTGCTTGCATCTCGCAGTCAAGCTGCTATTAAATATGGGTATACCAGAAACAGCCAGTGTACCTGCAACTCTCTTATTTTTCTTGCCTTCTTTCATGAGAATGAACACGTTACCAGTGCAGATCTTGACCATGTTCTGGATAGTGGTAATGCATTGTACAAGAAAACCACAAAAAGGTTCCCTAAAAGTAATCACTTGTGTGTTGATGAACTGCCCACAAGAGTACCTGCACGACAACATGTGTACAAAGTGACCAAGCGACTTGCCACGTACGGCAGACTGAGAGAACCTTTGGATGGATCTTCAAGTTCATTCTTAGACCTACAGGCAGGACTCAGCTGTTTGTTGACAGATGTGCAGTACGCTTTGCTAATGATGAGTCAATTATGTATTGCAGTGTTCAGAAACAGGTCAGGCAAATATGGTTTCTTTGATCCTCATTATAGAGGAGCTAATGGTTTGCCTCGTGCGGTTGTGTGCACCTCAGGTACATCTGTGATGCTGACATTTACACGTCTCAGTGATATGATTGACAGGCTTTTAAGGTGTCATGAGATTCTAGGCACACCATTCTCAGGTGTTTATGAACACCTCTGGAGTTTACCAGCATGCGCATGACCAACCTCCCTGATGGAATAGCAGGAACAAGCTGTACAGCTCAAAGTGGTGCTTCATCTTCTGCAATACTTAATGAAGCTAATAATGCTCTACCACCAATGATTGATGTCATTGACGTTTCTGATGTGTCACAGGAAATCTTAACACAAAACATTGCTGGATCATCTGCTACAGTAGATGACAATGATGGTGGATTGGATAATGCAAGGTATCAAAATGTGACAAAATGGTTAAAATGTGACAAAAATAGAAGACAGAAATTAAAAAGGAAAACAGCGCAGACTTCAGATAGACAAAAATCACAGGGCAAACTAAAAAAAATAATTGATTCCAAACTTAAGAGAAGGGAAAGATTGAAACAACAGTACAAACAAGACAAAGAATACTGTTGTGTATTTTCTTTTCTTCAACCACGGCAGAGATTTCACACGAACTCAACTTTGAAGTTTAAATCAATAGCATACAGATTTAAATCTAGATCTAAAGAAAGCTCCTTTTTGACTCATCATACTGCATCATACAGATGGAGCGGCAAATTTTCGTTGCCTCGTTGCTGCAGGATTTCACACTGATCTTGAGAGAGAGAGAGAGAGAGAGAGAGAGAGAGAAAACAGAAATGAGCGTCTTAAATGTAAAGTAGTTTATAACTGAACTTAAAGTTATTAATGTCTAAGCAAGAAGTAGAAAACTACAGCTGTTATGAATACAATGCCCTTTAGTCAAACATTCAGTCAACATCTACATGGATATTTTATTTGTTTTAATTATACTGTATTGTATGTATTACTGTATTGTAATGTTTAGCTCTAAATTTACTGGCATTTTTTGACAACTGACAAAGACCAAAACCTTCCTCAGTCTGAGGGAAGTTCCATATTATCCTCCAGTTTGGCTTCACTTTACACTTGCAAAGAACTGGCTCGTTATGTGAACAAAAGACACAAAAGTGAGTAGGTGTGATGAACCCTCCCCCAAGAAGCACACCAGACTGAAAGAGTTGACATGACTCAACTTCCACACAACTTCACCTGAGCCATGAAAACCAGATATATTTGTAAACTGCTTAAAAAGAAAATTCTTCGTGGATCCATAACTTTAAAGGTTCCACTCAAATCAAGGCTCTGTTAACATAATGCTGTATGAAGGAATTTAGTTACTGTCCATACAGTAGGTCTCCCTCAGAGGACCAACAGCCTAGTGGTTAAGGCACAGAAGCTCCCAGCTAGAGACTCCTGGTGTAAACTTGCCTCTGGTGTCTTTCGTTTACCACACAAATTCAAGTGACACAAAATACAGAGATCTGCATACATATGTGTTATGAGTTATGCCAGCTGATATTCTTTCAGTTCCATGTCATTTTAGTCACCTTTTACTGCCAAATGTCACTGCAATCGGCTGATTGTGACTGCTCAATAATTTTCAAGTTAACTTACAGACTTTTCTTAAAGCAGAAACATTACCAAAAGTGCAAGAACCTTCAGTCTGAGTAAAGTTAGGCACTATCCTCTATTTACAATAGGCTTCACTTCACACCTGTAAAGAACTGGCTCATCAGTTGAACAAAGGACTGTGAGAAGGTGTGAAGACCATGTCCCCCATGAAGGACATAACGTAGAAGCTCCTTGAGAAACATTTCTGCTCTAAAAGAATGTAGTGACCCAACTTTCAGACAACTTGGTTTAGAAAAAGGTCAAATGAACTGGACGTTTATAAAATCTGTAAATAAAACTTGTTAAGTCTATGGCTTCAGGATATAAAAGTTTCTTATTTTAAACCACCAACTAACAAAAACAGTTTAATTAAAAACTGTGGGTGAGAAGTTGTGTGCTTTAACCACTAGGCTCTTATAAGTGATGGATGGATGAAGTAGTTCACAAATGTATCTGGTTACATCAGGTAACAGCACTGCAGGACTCTGGTGCTTTGGGGAGAAGGGGGTGGTGTGAAACCAGTCTAACTGGTGCTGTGGATGGTCGTTCTGGCTGAAAAGAGGCTCTCTATTGTTATGTTCATCTAAACTTGATTAGAACATTGAAATGTTCTTTTTTTAATTTAAAACAGCTCCTGAAGCAGGCAGACTGACACACACTACATTCAAGTGAATAAGAATAATATATAGTATGAGAATTTAATAATTTCATTTGTGAAGTCCAACTCAACCTAATACAGCCAGTAACTGATAAACCTCCAGAAGGTAGTTTGGCAGCTGTGGCAGCGTGAGCTGCCAATGGTAATCTATGATTAAAAAAAAGTTAGTACAACATTCAATTCTGAAATGAAGTCAACTTTTCAAGTTTTCTCAACTTTTTAGTTCACTGTTTAGTCAGACTATTGTCTGTCTGTCTGTTTGTCTGTATGCCCTAGCAAACAGTGTAGAACTGACATTATCAGATCTATGTCCTGTTCTCAGAACTGTGCCTATACTTGCTGTTTGACCCTAACTCTACGGGTCAGATACTAAAGCTCCACCTTTTGGTTTTACCCTGGAATTGCGTCTTTGGTGCTAAAATGGGGGTGGCCTCATTAACATTTTTAACACCTTCCCCAGACAGACCAAGGAGGGGGGCTGCTGACAGTCGGCTGATGAGGGTGTGATAAGTGTGTGATCAGCGTCAGAAAGGTGACTGACAGTCGACTGAAATCAGCGAAAATGAACCGCTCCATCTGTATTAAATAGACATGAACTTCAACATTAAAGCTCCCTGATCATACAGCTTTTCACTCTAAAGAATATTGGACTTTAATGTCTCAGTAAGGTCTCTGTAAATTTTCATTCCATAAAACTCTTTAGATCGTCCACACTGCCCCTGTCAATATGTTGTTTTCACTCCCCATCAGCAAACGCTGTGTTTTCTGGGCGTGTCGCAAGCGAAGCTGCTCGCCACACCTCTGTGCGGAAGCGCATACCTTTTTTGTTGTTGTTGTTTTTTGGCTCCATGGATACGAGCCACCGCACGGTTAGGATACTATAGGTGGCAGTAGTGCAACGTTGAGAATACAATCCACCGCCATCCTCCACAGAAGAAGACGACCCACTACAGAACTGCACGACGTTAGCCAGCCAGCTAGTTCGTAGCGTAGTAGAACCATACGTCTACGATCCCGAATCTGACCCTGAAGCTGAAGAGGAGGCTGTTGAAGTCGCCACATTTCGGCTGATGCAAGATGTGTCTCATTGGTAATGTCGCATTTACTTCAATTTAATTGATTTATGTAATTTGCAAAGTGACTAGCGGTTGCTAATGCGTATGCTAAATGGCGTGTGCAGCTTCAATATTCACAACACGACTTACCTGGAAAACTCTCGTTAATAGATAACACTACTTTAGCTCACGTTATACAAATAAATAAGTTTGAGAGCATAGCTGAAATAATAAATACATTTTACATTTACACATTTCACTGTTTTGTCTTACTTGTGCTGCTGCTCTGACATAATTTTATTTAAAAATGTGCATTAATATTTAGAGCAATCACTGCATGACCTTCCTGGGAACAAAAAGCATTGGTTCAAATTATATATTGACCTAACGTATTTTTACTGCTTTTAATTATGTTTTTTGTCATTCTTGTTAAATCTGACAGTAATATGTCTCTGTATCTGAAGTTGTTACAGGTATCTAATCTACAGAGGCTAGTGGGCTGGTGCTGAGGATTCCTAGGGTGAAGAATCTGAGTTGCCATCTCTTCATGCTTGGGTTGTAGATGAAGGCAGAGTTTCCTGATGGATAAAACACTAAAACACTCATTGTATGATGGATGTAAACCACCTGTGGAATAACTCCTTTACCATTTGAGTAAAAATGTGTTTTTTGTGAGTGCAATACTCAAAGAATTTTTTTTAATTTATATATAATTTATATGCTTTTTATTTATGGCCGCTTCAACTTTATAGCTTACCATATTAGAAAGAGAAAAAACATGTAATTTCAATACTATGATTTCCTGAATAAAAGTGTTTTCCCTTCAGAAACAGAGTTCAGTGAAATACATAATAGTTAAAGCCAACTTTATTGTAAACCAAAAAATGCACCACTACTCCAAAGCTAGAACAAACTGTTACCTTCACACTCCAATGTGCAATGTATAGGTTACTGAGTTAATTAAGAAGTCTGGGGGTTTGAGGACAGAAGCTTTTGCAGGGCCTTGCAGACGAAATGCATGAAAGTAGGGTAAACAGGGAGATGTGGTGATCCTTGTTCTCATCACTATTTGGAAGACTGAGCGGAAGCAGTCCTCTACCAGATGGAAGCTGTGGCTGTCCTCAACATCACCTCATCGAAACAAAAAGGTACTGCAATCAGAATTGTAGATTAGTGAAATGTTCATTACTATGTAGGTCAAAACCTTCTCTAATGTAAGAACACACAATACCAGAAAAAAAATTAAACCAAACAAGAGGACAGGTCTGTCTGTGCTAAAACAACAGATAAACAGTTGTTACAATTCAAATATAAAATCTAAACAATATATACCAATTAAAATCTTCTATTGCCTATCTTACTGTTGGTACATACAAACTTACATACCTTTACTCCTGAGCTGGGCAGCAGATGCCTGTGTACCAACAGTCTGCAGTGATTTCTCTGTTTGACAGCCTCCTTGCATGTAGGTAACTGGGATGTGGCTCCCTACAGTATAGAAAAGACTGTTACATTTACTGCAAATATAATGGCTATGGTACAAGCTGTAGGTTACTGACCAGATAAGCAGCAGTTATTGTAGAGATGTGACTAATTAGCAACTAAGCTTGCAACACAACACAGTAATCATTCCAACTAATCATGTTAGAATTTGATAGAACAATGACATAACCCCAAATCACAAGTTGATTTAGGCTCTGACACAGGACGGGGTAATAACAAACACAACCGCGTTCATCTGCAGGTTCTTTTTGTAGCGATTGACCAGCTGTAGCTCTAAAGTGCAAAGGCCTAAAGACATGCTAACGGCTAACGCAACACAAACAGGAGCGGCAGCACGTCAACAGGACAAAAGCTCGATCCACCGCTTCCTGCCTGTCGCCGATCGAAGGCCCATCACACACACACAGGTGCCAACTCAGAGTAGCACATTTGAAAGGGACAAAGGCTCGGTTGACTCACTGTAGCCGTTAGCGACGCTAGCGATTAGCTTGTCTCACACGTGGGTTACTGCATTTTAAACAGACCCAACTAACATATTTAGATATCACAAGTATCAAGCACAAACTTACTACAGCGAGCTAGATCCACCGCTTCCTGCCTGTCGCCGCTAGAAGGGCGATAACGATCAGCTGTTCCCCGCAGGTGTATGTGATTACAGAAAAAGGACAGACGCTATCCCACCGCTCCCTGCCTGTAGCCGCTCGATGCCGTTAGTCATTAGCTTTTCTCCACACAGGTGTGTGGCTGCAGGAGCCCACATGAGCACATTTGAAGGGGACAAAGGCGCGGTCGACTGGCTGTAGCCGTTAGCATCGCTAGCTAGTAACTTGCCCCACACATAGGTTACTACATTTAAACGGACAAACTAACATTTTAAAACATTATAAATATCAAGCATGTACTTACTTCAGTGAGTGGATGACGGACTGTAGGAATAGATCCTTTTTTTCCAACAGGAGCCGTTAAACAAATCCAGCATTGTACGCACCCTCGTTTGAAATGCACATACGTATAGGCAGTGTTTCTGGCACCGGTCCGTTAAAAATAAAAGTGACCCACAAATCCTCACTTGTTGATCCCTTGTTAAAGTGAATAGACTTTGGTGTTGGTTAGAACACCCAAGAACCGAACTATTTCTATGGGAGGACTTGAACGCTGCCGTGCTTGTCTGTTCACGGTGAGTGAGAGGGGGGAAATGGCGGAAGTCCAGTTTTGGTTCGGGATCATTGTGGGGGTGGTGGTTCAGGATTTGCAGGGAGAACTTCCGACCAAGGTGACGACAACTGGGACACGGCCTCAGAGTAGGTCGTGGTCTGTTTTCATTGGGTGAGAAAATTTACGTTTTCAAAATGTGAAAAAAGCAGGAAATGCATTTCTACCGTGCTCAGTGTGTGTATATGTGACCCATAGAGTCATAGGAATGCTCCAAAATGTCTAAAAAGTGGATTTTGCATGATATGAGCCCTTTAAGATAACAAAGCAAAGTTAAAGATTCACAAAATCTGTAGTAAATAGAACAGCTAAGCTCTTCTTTCAGCTCCAACAGGTGATCCTCCCACGCTGCCTGTAAACAAGTACATTCAGTAACAAACCTCACAGTTTTCATTCTACATAAGTGTCCTCTTTATCACAACAGATTATTCACAGACTCCACACCAACCACAGTCAATCATGAAGGTCTTTGCTCTCACGTCATCCAGCATCTGCAATTCAGCTCATGCACGTGCAAATTCAAACATCAGTGTATATCAACGATGCAGCTATGGGCGGCGCTCCGCCCACACCCTATAGCCGTGTTGGTCAGCGCAACCCCACAATATTAGGTGGGTGAGGATTCTTGGTGTAGCTGGAATTGGAATAATTGGACTCTCCACCAGCTCCTTTGGCTCCATCGACTCCTCCTTCGTCCGTCACGGTTGTACTGGAAGCTGTGGCACTGCACCCTCTGCCTTGTCCTCGGAACCTCATCTGATGCCCTGCCTTTTCGCTAGCGACCCAGTTGGCCCAGCTCGCGTTCCCGTAGAACACAGACTCCCTCATTTCTGGACAGTTCAGGGCTCCAGCACACTTCTTCAGCACCATCCTCTGTCCCCCTCAGACTGGTGCTCCAGCTGTGACCTGAGAGCTGATAGCTGAGATGCAGAAAGATCTGCACTAAAGTGCAGCATAACCATCCTACAGAGCTAGGGTTAGGGTTAGGCTGAATAGAACATATAGTTTGCTTTTTGTTCCAGGTCGTCGCTGTAGAAATCAAAAGATCAGAGAATATAAAAACCCACAGTCGTAGCAGGTCATAAGACACACCCTCCTCTGATACTGAAGTAACCTGTGGATGGAGGTTAAGAGTACAGTGGCAGCGGTTCAAAGTGACTAGGGTTTTTACTGCAGTACCGACGCGTCGCCACGGTGCAGCGAGTGCGTCGCTGACTGAAGATTTTTAATCCTGCAGCCGGCTGGAAAAAATCAGGACGCTAGTCTCGTTTTAACCACCAGGTGGCGCAGCGTTGATTAGAAGCCTCCAAAGCACTACAGCGTAACTGAGGTCCGACTGTTCATTTCTACCTGTAACACACATATATTACACCAGACCTATTTTACTATTAAGTTTTTACTATTAAGTATCTGTTGTGTGCTAAAACATGGGGAGTATGAAGGGCAACAACTTGTTGATGGCTTACTTATTTTCTGTTCACAGCAAAGTTATAATTGTTCTGTGTGGTTTAAAACAGGCAGCGCCACAGCAGCAACACATTTTTGTTTCCATTCTCCTCAGCTTTTTCGTGTCTTTAAATAGAAGGCGTCTCTTAAAAATATGTACACACCCACCGCTCTAACATCCGATAAAACACATTGACTTCACATAATACCATGATTATGCGTCGCGGTTTAATTAATATAATTTGAATGTGCAAGTAAAGACGTAGAGCGCAGTCCATCTGCGACTACAGCCGCTTATTTAGGTTTTAAACTTCCACAACTTGTTAATGAATGTTTTCCAATAGTCGTAGATTTTACGTAAATAACCGTAATAATCATAGGAATTTGTTTTACAGCAGTTGTCGGTCGTAATTTTGACAGGACGCCAGAAATCAGCAGATCTACAGCGACGCATTACAGCAACATGTTTGTTCCTACGCGTTTACTCTGTGTCTGCAGAACTGCAGTTTGACTTGTTTTGACTGTGCGTGTCATTGTAACTGAGTGGCTGAGATCACTTATTCGACCAGTGTACGTTTCAACATTTTCATTTCCCATCCGTCCATCCAGCCACTTTCACCGGCGTTTTCGTTTCTCGGAAACGGATTTTAATCAAAGCACCGCCTTACAAACCAATAAAACAGGCAAAAATATTTGTTTTTTTTGAAAAAAAAAACAGAATTGGAGTTAATATGTTTTTATTGTTTAGAGACAAACGGAAAACAAAAAGTCGTTCTATCGTTACCTCTGCTTATAATTTGTTGGAGACATCAACCTCTTACACAAACACGTGACGTGTTTCGGAGTCATGTGTCCAGACAGAGAGTGACCAATACACAAATGTATGGATGTGCAAATGCGGGCTACGAGAGAAACGGAGGAGTGGCGCACTAGATGTAGCGAGAATTTGTTTTGACTGTGCGTGTCACTGTAACTGAATGAGTGGCTGATGTGACTTATTCGGCCCGTGTACGTTTCAAAACTTTGATTTCCCATCCGTCCATCTATCACGAATAAAAGCACCGCATTACAAACCAATAAACCGAACAAAAATATTTTTTAACAAAAACACACGGACTTGAATTTTAAGCTGTTTTTTTCGTTTAGAGAAAAACGTAAAACTAAAAACCTCTGCTTTTAATTTTTAATCGAAGCTCATCCGTGGACGGGTCGCGGTGCAGCAGTCTTAGCAGAGAGCTCCCGACTGTCGCTTGACTGAAACACGAGATCGAATGATATGTGATGTGTTTCGTACTCAGATGACTTGAATCTGAGTTCGACCAAGCTTTTGTTTGTCTCATTTTTGCTCACAGTCGCAAAGGCAAACTTCTCATCCCTCCCCCTCCTTCGTAGAGGCGCATAGACATGCTAATGTGTTGCTACTACTCGATCAGCAGGTGAGAAATACTTCAGCTTCAGGACAAAGCTCCGTGAGAGACTGGGCAGCATCAGGTGGCGTGATCAGCTGCAGGGACACTGGGGGAAGGGGAAACGCGCATCAACACGCAGGACAAAGATCTGCGTTTCTCTGCCTGCTACAGCCTCGGCTGCGTTGGGTTGTTAGTGTCCCTTTCCCCCTTTACCATATGAAATGTGTTCCTACGAAGTTGATCAGCCGCTTTCAGAATCAGAATCTTTTTTATTCCCCAGGTTTGAACAGGGCAAACATTATTTTTATTTACAAAAAAAAATTAATACGTTTACAGATTGACCGGTGATGCTGCACGGGTTGCTCTCAGTTAAAACAGCTGTTTGAAGCAGGGAAAAGCTGTCCTTGTCGATGCCTTGACAATGTTTTATCATCGGTTAGATCTCTGAGCCCCGACTTTTATGTCTTATTTGGATTAAAAAACAAATGTTGAATGTTCTCAAATAATATAATATTGCCGCCCTCCGCGGCTCCCAGTGTTTGTTTTTTTTCATTTAAAACGTGGGTGTTACCGGTGGCCGACCTCTGGTCTAGATCATTCTTATTCACTTTTTAAATTGTAGTAGTACTATAATACTATAACGCGACCAGCGGTTCATGGTCTTGGCGATCCATGCACTAAGTAATACAACGTTGTCATCTCGTGATCACATGATGATGATGAGACGCTGTTTTTCCAATAATTAAAATAAAAAAACTGCTTCCACTCAGACTTGAACCCCGGACAAAAAAAAAAACGTTGTGGCCATGCACGTTTCCACTAGGCCACCCAAGACCTGATCATTGGTTGTTCTACAAGAGGCTATATGACGTAAGCAACTACGATGTTTTAGGACCAAAAGTGGGAGTCAATCGCCACCTACAGGCCAGAAGGACGTAGCACACTCATCCCGCAGTGCAAACCCGGCACTGACGCGGCAGATTTGAAACCCAAACACGGTGGGGGTAGACACTTTTACCGGCTGCCTCTGTAGGATAGAAGTTGGTTAGGAAAGAGGTTAGGAAAGAAAATTAGTTTAAGCGAGATGTTTATGCTGACACAGTTTCTCCACTGCTGCTCTGTGTAGAAAGAAGGGTTGAAGTTGTTAATGTGAGCTTCCTGTGTACAACAACACACTGAGATGCAGAATGAAAGTGGTTAAATCCTCATTATATAAAATCAACAACAATAAAACATCATCGAAACGTGTCATGGTCAGTCCGTAGAGCATACACAGTTTCAGTCAGTCATGTCATGAGCTCAGGGTTTTTGTCGTGCACGTGAGCTAAGAGAAACCTTTTGCTCTATGAGAACTATAATTTAGAAAGGCTAGCCTGTGACCTTGTTCTGCTAAATGAGTCAGCAGTGTCACTCAGGGCCCATCAGTGATTCGGAGTTTGATCTTCTTTGTCCTCTTCTTTCCTGCAATGGAACAACACAGCTTTCCTGCATATATTAATCATCTGTTTCACATAGAAACTTGGTTGATGCATTAAACACCATTTCGTCAAGCAAAGCTTCATGCAATGTTAGTCTATGCGTTTGGCATATTTTTACAAGCTACACACTGAAATGCAATGTTCACAGTACTTTTTCATCCTTCTATTGTCATTGTAACATTTACACTTTCCTTTTCATTCACTCCTTGACTTCCCTTAACTCCTTTTCTTCCTGACATACCCTGCTCCTGTCACTTTTCCTATTCCTCCACAATGAGTCCCGCTGTAAGATCATACTCCTCTGTAGCGCAAGCTATTTACAGTATATACCAAATCAAATTTTGTGCCAACTCAACCCCAACCTTTCCCCCATGGATTAAGTTCACCAACTTGGGATAAAACACAACAGAAACAGAATAGTCCATTCTCACAGCAGATGCCACACACACAAGTTCCCCAGTTACTAAGGACCGACATAAAGCAATAATCAAAAATTTTTTTTACAATACACTTTTCCCCCCTTAATAGACAGATAACTGTCCATTGAATTTGAAGCCGATTAAATCACTAAATTAAGATGGATGGATAAAAGAACACTAGCAAAACCCTTAAAAGTAATTTCCTACACTTATTTATCCTACGTATTTATCCTTACCAGGGATCATCATCAATCCCTGAATAAAACTGAGTGAATTTGAGGATGTCCGTTGAAAGTTGAACAAGAAGGATTAAGCTTCAGTAACTGCTGCAACGACACAAACTAACCCGATTACAAACACAGAGTCACTGCAATGTAGAAAACTTTACTGAATTCAAGAAGCATTGCGGATGCATGCATTAAGTGCCTTCATAAAAAAATTAACGTAGACTAAATAAACTGCATCCTCACAACTTATCAGAAGTGACACGTGGACAATAACACAACCTAGTGAGCTGTTGGAAGCGCAAAGCTATACCCTAGAAATACAAACAACCCCACAATTATTGCTACATCTGATTATAATTCCCCTGTGACTGTCAGAGTTTGTAGTGATAACAAAACAGCTGTGGACGATAACTGAAGTATTGTAACCTATTAAGAAAGTCCATATAAACCCACATACAGTCAAACCTCTTGGAGGATAAAGCACCGTCACTGTTGTTACTCAGTCTCTTCCCCAGACCTCCTCCTTCCATGCCGTAAAGAACACCACAGCCCTGTCACATTTGTTTAAGGGCTGCAGACTGATGACATCTATGTTAACTGTTTAGGAAAAGAATGGAAAGAAAAAATGAACTGAGACCTGGTTTACCCATTTGCTAAATGTGTCTTCTGCTCTGTTGGAATATATTAATGATAGTGATGATAAGAACTAAGTGGAACCTCATCAAAACATGTCAAGGTGATCATTAAAACTGCAGCCTCACTTATTTACATTGTTGCAACAGTTACACCTTGCGGGTTCTGAATGGTTTGGTTTTTCTATCTATTGGAGAACTGGCACAGTAGCAGTGAAAGGCACACCTGGTTTTAGTCACTTTAAGTTAGATGTTTTTTGTAACACATGAGAGCATGATGCATTATACTAGCTTACATATTGTAGAGATCAAACTGCTGTTTACTGTATGAGGGAAACATTTACACTCTCCTCAAATTCCCTTTTTAGCTGATTGACCTCCTCAGATACTTCACTCACTTTATGGTATGTGGGAGGCACTTCCTACAGTGTTGAGGCTTGTCTAGTGAAACTTTCTTACCTCAACATGAGACAACTGTCTACAGTTAGTGTTAGTTGGAGAGATGAAATGAGGCATGTCTCAAAGTCTGGTGCACACAGTCTCTTCATCCATACACTTCACATTCACATTGTTTGTAACACCGTCAACCACTGAGCATCAGGTGAAATAATTTGTCAGCAGAGTGATTGAATTGGGAACTTTATCTTGAAATATTCTCTATACCTTTGTCTTTCCCTTGCCTAGTAAAATTGGCATATTTTTAATCTTTGAATCTTTTGGCAGGTTTAAGGACTAAGTCATTCTCACCAGCCCGACTTGTTTATTTTGTTTCCAAATTTTAGATATTTGTCTGAGTCTCAAAGTACTAAAGTGTGCAGCAAGGTAAAGTCACAGATTCAGAGGCATCTGGTTTTTTGGCTTTTGATGGAGCCCATTAACAAAGTTCATGAATCCTGCAGGTGTCTGGTCCTCTCTAGTAACCAGCTGAGGGGCCTCCACATTGATCAGCGGACCCCTTTGGTCTGGGCACTCCTTGTGAGCCTCGTAGCCAATCAAAGCAATGGCTTCTTACGTGACCAGTCTTCCCACAGCAGTAGCATCTCACGCCTCCTTTGTGGCTGCCTCCTGTTCCTCTGCCTTTGTCTGCATGGAACCCTCCTCTCCTCATAGGAGGTCGTCTTGTCCACCCTCCTGGTAGAATGTACATCACCTGAGGTGTGGCCATGCCTGGTGGTGTAGGTGGGGTCTGAGGCACGCTGGCTGGTTGAGCAGAGACCATCCTCGTCTCTCTTTTCTCCCCCTCTTCCCGCTGCTGCTAGCGTGTTGCTTCTTTCACTGCCTCCTTTGCCTGCTTCTGACGCAGCTCAACAGCATGAATCACATGGTCAGTTATTTGTTCTAGTGACAAGTTGCACAGTTCCACAGTGTCAGTCAGATCATTCTGATCTGGTCTTGAAGGCCAGGGCAGATTTTGATGCCCTGCCCCTTTGACCAGCAGAGGAAGTCCATCAGAAACCTCATTTACCCGTTCATCACCCACACACACTAATTCCTCATCTGACTCAACCTACAGTGATCTAACTGCTCTGTCATGCATATCACTTTTACTGCATGGGTTCCAATTGAGATTTTCCTCTGTTTTTAAAAAAACGCCGGGCAGTTCTAACAACTCATCCCTTTCCACTGCCCTGTCTGTCCCTTCTAGATCAGCTACAGGGTGAACTGGCTTCTTTGTCCGTAATGGTTTTGTTTCTTCTGCATCCATCTGGGACGGATCTGAAAGAGACTTAATTATAGAGATCTGATTAAATTGATTATCACAACATTGAGCCGTCTTTTTGCCCATAATTTTAGCACAGTTAATAAACAATTGCAACACTGCATTTTCTCTTTCCCGTTTAAGGCCTCGCTTTACAGATTTGTCTTTTATCTTGTAAAACCCTGCATCTCTGCACACTGCCTCAGATCAAATGTCCCCTCTGAAGGCCAGGGCGACGTGGATTCATGTGTCCGCTTGCTCCATTTGTCTGAGCATTTTTGAATTTCCTTCATCAACACCTTGACTGGAGACATGTTCCCATCCACAGATCTCATTATTGAATATGTACCCTTACTGAAGATATGATTTCAACCCCTAATTACACCTAATTATACTTGTAACTGAACTAATCTAAATCAGTGTTCATAACTGAAGTAAGTTCCCTGTCTTTACAACCCATAGTTAGTGAAAAGCAACATAGGTATTAAACAGTTAAATTGTAATTAGACGCTCTTCCTTTCTGGGTATCTTGGTTTTACCTCTGTTTTAAGCAACTGGCCCGATAATCATTCCTAGTGACCGTTGAGCTGACAAGTTTTGATTTGTTCTGAACAGACGAGTAAGTCTGATGCAAAGATAAACCAAACCACTGCAGAAACGCCCACTTCAAAGCAACTTCTGAAGAAAAATTATTAGCGTCTTATTGGAGCTGATCATGTGCTTTGTTTATGTTACTAGGCTTATACAAAATCAGCGTAATTGAAACCCTTGATTTAACGTGATAGTGATGTCCCATGCTGTGCCTAACCCACATTAGGGCCCACATGGTGGTCTTGCTCATGAGAATGCAGCTGCTACAGCCGCATAAGCAAAGAAAGACCTTTGATATAAATGGAGGAATGTTTATTAACTTTGCCCAAGTAACCTAGTTAACCTAGAACAAGACAAAATGGAAACTGAAAAAGGAAAAAATAGAAGCTAAATCCCACCAATACACACTGAAAGAAAGTATAACCAACACGCTGCAGACCACTACTGGTACACTAGCATGTATATCGCATAAACCCCTTCTGTGGTTCTATTCTCACCTACTGTATTACTAACATTTATTCTTACCTAATACTACTCAAGTACTAATAGTCTATGCATACATACAAAGCTCTGATCTGAAAAGTTGGAGAAACTCGGGGGAGGGGTGAGGCGGAGCCTCATACAGATGGAGGCTCAAAAGTACTTTGTCTTTGTACTTCCAGTCTGATTCTGCTCTTAGAGAAGCACGCGGCTGACGGCTCTGAGCCAATTTAGAAGCGTTAGCATTACAGTAAAATTCCTTCCTCTTCAAACGACGTAGGGGAAAACGCAGTCTAAACCGTGAATCGTTCAGAGGTCAGCCCCCTTTGACCATGGCAAATACCATGGCAGACGAAAAAAATATTAAGATTAACCTCTAGTTGTTACACAGCAGCCGGATGCAGTATCTGAACGTTCCACACACCCTTGATTTAAAATCTTTTTTGAAGTTTAGCTGCTGTCCGTTACAATAATAGTAATAATAGTAACAAGACTAAGGCTTTACTGCAGTCTGCCGACTATGTGTCTATGTTTCTCCAATGCACACTCACACACACACCCACACCCGAGCCTACTGCTAGGACTAGTACGACACACACACACCCTTGAGCTTAATGCTCTGAGCAGTAAAACACACACACACACTCTCTCGGGAGCGTAAACAACAGAAGAGGCACACAGCTGACGCCTCCACACCCAATTCAGAGACCGCGCCTCAACTCCCCCCTTTTTGATTTTTTAATAAACAAATCAGCCCCGGTCTTCACACACCGTGACCAGTTTGACCACTCTCAACCACAGTGCGGACACGTCGTCACAAAAAATGCACTAAAATACTCAGATTACATCAAAATGATTATTAAAGTACAAAGAAAAGTGAACACAATATAGGACAATAAAATATGTTAAAGTATTAAACAACACCCAAAATTAAAACCCAACTTTGTGTCGCCACCTGGCACCAAGCCAACAGCTCCCCCCAACTATCTGAAAACACACACGTATGAGGAGCGGGGATATGTCTCTTGTCACACACAAACACACACTCACTCCCCCTGCCTCCTGCTCTCTTTTCTTCTCTCCCTCACACACACACACACACACACACACACACACTCCTTCTGCACCATAGGAGTAGGGGAGCCGCTGTCAACCCAGCCTACTCAAATTTAAATCAGCAACAAGCAACTATTACGCCGTTTAACTTCACATACGTATATACACAAAAATACTCACTTGATTAAACTTTATACATTATTGCCAGCGCACTTCTTCTTCATATGCATAACAAATAAAAGCGCTTTTACCGTTTTCCCTATGTATAATTAATCTCTCAGGCCTCACAACTCGAGAAAATCTACACTTGGATTGATCAGTCCCAAGCTTAATGTAGGTCTCCTCATACACACATAAAACTACAGTGCCTAAAACCAAAATTTGATTGAATGTGTAGCACAAGGTCACACTCTATTTCCTAATGCACTGAGCCCGCATCGTAACCTGACGCTTGTTACACACACACCCCTGTAAATTTGGTACACGCTTTTGAAATGGCATAATATAGCTCCTACCCTATGAAAGAGTAAATAGAGTGTCCAGTCCAGTGAAAAAATGTGCATATATTTTGCCACTTCAGCGTTGTTGGGCCAAAGCCATCGGCATCAGTTATGGTACTTACACAGCCTTTATATATACTTTAACCAAATACAGACTTCAAAGCCCTTAATATTAGAGTGTCCAATCCGCATGTGCCTTAAGTTAACATTTAAGTCAACGTTTAGAGGTCAATAGGCCATGTCATTTTTCCCCACAATAAAGGCACAGCACACAAATAAAGCAGTTGGTTAGTTATATTTATATACAGCAAATTATACAAGCAAATTCTCTTCTGCCTCTTTTTGCTTATCCCTACACAGATAATTTTCTCGAAATAGCCGAATCAGAATTTAGAATTTTCTAATGTAACCAACATTTGCCCACACTGCCCCCAACACAGAGAATCGTCATGTAAGAGCTTAAGCGCATCTCACCTGTGGCCGTCTCGGGCACCTGTCGGCTCTAGACCCAGCTATTTCCTGCCTGCTTGGAGTGACGCCAATTTCGGTCGTGCATTTTCTTTTCTTCAACCACGGCAGAGATTTCACAAGAACTCAACTTCGAAGTTTAAATCAATAGCATACAGGTTTATTATATGACAAATTAAAACAATCAGATAATGATTACAAAAGAGTAATAGCAAGAGAGGCAGAGACCAAATTCAGCTGCTTGCTCCTCTGCAGAGAGAACTGGGAGGTCGGAAAAGGTCAGCTGTGTGCTACCAGCGGACCTTCTGCGAAGCGCTCTGAAAACCCCAGCCTGTGAAGGCCTGCTTTTAACCACCACCTAAATTCTTTCCACACGTCCAAATAAGGACTTGTAGATGTTTTTCTCAGCTACTCAGAAAGTCCTGGTGCTGGGCCGTGTTATCTGTCCAGCTCCCGGATCCATCTGGCCCACCATCAACCTCCTAGTTCCTTTCCCAGGTAGGCGTGACATTTTGAATATTTCCTTAGGAACAGCTCGGATAAACATTGTTAGGCAACAGATTCTGTGAACCCAGTTTAAGCAAACTCTTTAACCCCAGTAACTGAGGACACACATAAACCCATCTAGCCTCTGTATTTCGCCCATAAGCAATGATCAACTTTACTGCTAAAAGTAAATGTCTGTTTCCTGGAGTCTATCCCAGATGCTCCCCAGACAACGACCCTGCCAAACTACAAGGGTTGCGGAACAGTCACTGCATCTTAACCTGACCAGAACAGATTGTTCACTACCTATATAATAATATATGATATGATACATAAATATACTACAAATAATATATTATATGATACATAAATATACTACACTGTTCCACTCCAGAAACTATGCTTTCAACATAACTATGAATCCTACCCGTTCATTTTGTGGTCTGCAAATTAAACTGTGACGGTAGCTTATACAGCACTATAGTGCTGGTGCATTGGTTAAAGATAAAGTTGGCTTTGACTATTGCTGTTTCACTGAACTATTTTTGTATGTATATACCTAATGAGGGAAAACAGAAAAATGTTTTATAATATTTCAGCTTTTATTGAGGTATTGCCAAAAAACAATAATTTAGGTATTTCACAGGTGGTCTAAGTCCAAAACAGGTGCCTTGTCCCTCAGGAAACACTGCCGTGATCCAGACCAGACAAGGTGGGATGACTTGGACTCTTCGCCCCAGAAGTCCATAGCACCAGCTAACAAGACTTCTAGGCTAGATACCTGCAACAACTTGAGATACACACAGACATAGTACTGACAAAAAACAATAACTACATTTCTATTAGTTCTATATTAGCACTTGATATATCATACACCTTACTAAAAGCAATTAAAAAAATATTAGGTCATATATATATATATATATAGAAACAAAACTATGTTTGCAAACCAGAGTTCCCAGGTACATTATGATTAATCTGTAAATAGTAAAATGTTCTAAAGTTTTTTATGAATTTCTGAGATACTGATTTATTCCATGCATGTGTAATTGTCTGATATACTGTATATTAAACGTGTTCTGTAATGAAAAGACATTCAATCATACTGGCTCCAGTCCTGGATCATCAACCATACATGACAGTAGGTTTGGCAACTGGTGTTGCCAAAACAACTCAAAAACAGGCGTCTTGAGGTAAGATTTATCGAAATTTTAATTTATTAATAAAGGTAATAAATACATGCAATATCTTGAAAGCAATAACTGCTGTCACACCATGCCTCTGTAGGCATTCACTGTTTCTACATTGGCACTTAATTACAGACAAATACGGCAAAATATAAGCTGCAGCTGAAGATCCTATTATGGAAAAATAATTTTCACGCAGCAGCAGAACGAGAAAGAAAAAAGCATGTAAAAATGAGTTTATATTAGTTTATCAAGCTATGCTCCCAAACAAGCTGTAGCCGTGTTATGAATATTCTGTTGTATTATTTCAGGCTGCTAATTTGCAACCATTAGTATTAGCGTTAGCAGCTAATCAAGTTAATTCCCGCAGCGGATCACGGCTATGCGCTTTCTCAAAGGGGTGTGGCGATCAGTTTAGCTTCCGACACACTCCGAAAATAGAGCTATGTGGAGGAGAGCTTAAAACACACATTTTCAGACGGGCCGTGTGGGCAATCTACAGCGCTTTTTGGCATGAAAAGTTACAGGCACCTTACTGAGTGTCACGATCTGTACTGTTTCCTGTTTTACTTTGAAGGACTTCCTGTTCATACCACATCTCAGCTGTTTTCTCCGTCATTACCGGTCCTCATTATACACACCTGTCTGTAATTAGTAATCCACCCCAGTATATAGCCTTCACCTCTTACACACTCGAGTTGCCAGATTGTTGAGTTCCAAGACCACTTTCCAGCGTTTCTCGTATAGCTACCTTGTTGCACGATCCTGTCTGAACCTGACCGCCGATTCCTGCTCACACCCTGTCTGTAGCTACGCCTGGAGATCTTGGTATCGTTCCCGATTGTCTGACCACATTTTTGTCTAGCCCTAGTCTGTACGTCTGCCGAGCTCACCTGTGTACCGAACCCTGCATGTTTTCTGGTCCTGATCTGGCCTGCTCCCTTTGTCCCTGAGAACTGTGACTTCATGTGTATGATCCAGATTGCCTGACTAGGCCTGGACAATTAAAGCTGTTTATTAACCCAACATCTCGTCTGCACTGTGCATTTGGGTCCGACATCTGCCGCAGTCTGACACTGAGACATCAAGGTCCAATTCTTTGGCAATGTGGAGCAAGATAAAAGCGTGTGCATGGACCTTTAATATAAGAAACTTTTAAATCCTGAACCATAAAACATCCAGTTCATTTGACCATTTTCTAAACAAGGTAGTCTGAAAGTTGGGATACATTCTTTTAGAGCAGAAATGTATCTCAAGAGCTTCTACATTATATGTCCTTCATGGGAGACTTGGTCTTCACATCTTCTCACAGTCCTTTGTTCAAATGATGAGCCAGTTCTTTACAGGTGTGAAGTGAAGCCTATTGTAACTTGCCTAACTTTAATCATGGTAAAGGTTCCTGCACTTTTTACATGGTAAAGATTTCTGCACTTTTGGTAATGTTTCTACTTTAGGAAAAGTCTGTGAGTTAACTTAAAAATTGTTGAGCCATCACAATCAGCCGATTGTGGTAACATTTGGCAGTAAAGGTGATTGAAATGACACAGAACTGAAAGAATACCAGCTGGCATAACTCATAACACATATATGTATTCAGATGTCCTTTTTATTACTGGATATGGTGGATGATGATGCTGATTTCCTGCTGTACAACCAGGCGAGTCGATGTCTCGCTCTGCCAATGATCAGATACCGCAGGGTATCTGATCATTGGCAGAGCATAGCTGTTTATTGCCCGGGATTTGTTCTTGCCATTGAGCTGGCTTCTTAGGACTTGCCTTACTCGTTGGAGGTATTTGGCTGTTGCCGCATTCCTTGTTGCCTGTTCAAGGTTGCCGTTTGCCTGTGGTATTCCAAGGTACTTGTAATTGTCCTCAATGTCTGCTATTCTTCCTTCTGGGAGTGAGACCCCTTCTGTGTGGATTACCTTGCCTCTCTTTGTCACCATCCTCCCACATTTCTCGAGTCCGAATGACATCCCGATGTCCGAGCTGTAGATCCTGGTGGTGTGGATCAGCGAGTCGATGTCTCGCTCACTCTTGGCGTACAGCTTGATGTCATCCATGTAGAGGAGGTGACTTATGGTGGCCCCGTTCCGGAGTCGGTATCAGGATGCCAGGTCAGAGGGGAGGTTTCACCATCTCCCCAACCGGAAATTGGGTACGAAGCCCCAATAAGCACAGATACGCTGAGCGAGGCAGCAACTGACCTGAAAGATAAGATCATGGCGAGATTGAACAGGCAACCCCGAACCCCACTACAACGGCTAAGTGAAGTGCCATCAGAAAGTCTCATGGAAGATGTGAATGCAGCATTGAGAGCGATCCCTACCCCAACAATCACAGAAACCAATGAGCTGATATACGCTTCAGCATCAGTGATCCTAGAGGTGCTTGGATATAAGAGCAACCATGGGAGCCATGAGAAACAATACCCACCATGGAAACGAAGGTTGGAGGCAAAAATCAAGGCAGCTCGGAGGGAAGTGAGCCAAATGACAGAGGCCCAGAGAGGTGCAATGAAAAGACCGATGCCCAAGAGGTACAGCCAGATGCCCATACCTGAAGCACTCGAAACTGCCAAGGAAAGGCTACAAGCCTTGGCCAGCCGCCTAAAGAGATACACCAGAGACAACGAAGCCAGACAAATAAACCGGCTGTTCGAAACACAACCTGCGAAAGTGTACTCTCAATGGCAGGGTAATAACAGCAGAGCAGACCCACCAAGGCTGGAAACTGAACAGTACTGGAAAGGGATATGGGAGAGGGAGGCATCACACAACAGTGATGCACAGTGGCTGGTGGATCTGAGGGAAGACCACAGCAACCTCCCTGAACAGAATCCAGTGACTATCACAGTGGCACACATCCAACATAGAGTCTCAGGTATGAAAAACTGGACAGGACCTGGCCCTGACATGATCCATGCCTACTGGCTAAAGAAGCTCACTGCAACCCATGAGCGCCTGGCAGCACAAATGAACCAGCTGCTAAGGGATGAGACTCACCCTGAATGGCTGACCGAAGGGCGAACGATCCTGATAATGAAGGATCCCTCAAAGGGTACAGTCCCATCCAACTACCGGCCAATAACCTGCCTCTCCACAACATGGAAGCTCATGTCAGGCATCATCACAGCTAAGATAAGTGGGCACATAAGTCAATACATGAGCGAAGCACAGAAGGGTATTGGTAAGGATACCAGAGGAGCCAAACACCAACTCCTGGTAGACAGAACAGTCGCCCAAGACTGCAGAATGTGACACACCAACCTGTGCACAGCCTGGATCGACTACAAGAAAGCCTATGACTCAATGCCACACACATGGATCACTGAATGCTTGGAGCTGTACAACATCAACAGAACTCTAAGGGCCTTCATTGCAAACTCGATGAGGTTGTGGAGAACCACCCTTGAAGCCAATGGGAAGCCACTTGCCCAAGTATCCATCAAATGTGGCATATACCAAGGAGATGCACTGTCCCCACTGCTGTTCTGCATAGGTCTGAACCCCCTCAGCCAAATAATAAACAAGACTGGCTATGGATACCGACTCCGGAACGGGGCCACCATAAGTCACCTCCTCTACATGGATGACATCAAGCTGTACGCCAAGAGTGAGCGAGACATCGACTCGCTGATCCACACCACCAGGATCTACAGCTCGGACATCGGGATGTCATTCGGGCTCGAGAAATGTGGGAGGATGGTGACAAAGAGAGGCAAGGTAATCCACACAGAAGGGGTCTCACTCCCAGAAGGAAGAATAGCAGACATTGAGGACAATTACAAGTACCTTGGAATACCACAGGCGAACGGCAACCTTGAACAGGCAACAAGGAATGCGGCAACAGCCAAATACCTCCAACGAGTAAGGCAAGTCCTAAGAAGCCAGCTCAATGGCAAGAACAAATCCCGGGCAATAAACAGCTACGCTCTGCCAGTGATCAGATACCCTTCGGGAATAATAAGGTGGCCAAAGGAAGAGATACAGACCACAGATGTTAAGACACGAAAGCTCCTCACCATGCATGGAGGGTTCCACCCCAAATCCAGCACCCTGAGACTGTACGCTACCCGCAAGGAAGGAGGCCGAGGACTAGTGAGCGTGAGAGCCACTATCCGGGATGAAACATCCAAGATCCATAAGTACATCAAGGATAAGGCCCCGACAGATGACGTGCTGAGTGAATGTCTCAGGCAGTGGAGAACAGAGGATGAGATGCTGGAAGAGGGACCATCATGGGAGGACAAGCCCTTGCACGGGATGTACCACCGGAACATAACTGAAGTGGCTGATCTCAACAAATCCTACCAATGGCTTGAAAGGGCTGGGCTGAAGGACAGCACAGAGGCACTCATCCTGGCTGCACAGGAGCAGGCCCTGAGCACCAGAGCCATAGAGGCCCAGATCTACCACACCAGACAAGACCCAAGGTGTAGACTGTGCAAAGAGGCCCCAGAGACGGTCCAGCACATAACTGCAGGGTGTAAGATGCTGGCAGGCAAAGCATACATGGAACGCCATAACCAAGTGGCTGGCATAGTATACAGGAACATCTGCGCGGAGTATGGACTGGAAACCCCAAGGTCAAAGTGGGAAACACCTCCCAAGGTGGTAGAGAATGAGCGAGCCAAGATCCTGTGGGACTTCCAGATCCAGACTGACAGAATGGTAATGGCGAACCAACCAGACATTGTGGTGGTGGATAAAGAGCAGAGGAAAGCCGTAGTGGTGGATGTGGCAATACCAAGCGATGGCAACATCAGGAAAAAGGAACATGAGAAACTAGAGAAATACCAAGGGCTCAGAGAAGAACTGGAGAAGGCTTGGAAGGTGAAGGCCACAATGGTGCCTGTGGTGATCGGAGCACTAGGGGCTGTGACCCCCAAACTGGAGGAGTGGCTACGACAGATCCCTGGAAAAACATCCGAAATCTCAGTCCAGAAAAGTGCAGTCCTAGGAACAGCAAGGATACTGCGCAGAACCCTCAAGCTCCCTGGCCTCTGGTAGAGGACCCGAGCTTGGAAAGTGGATGAGACCACCCGCGGAGGGTGAGAATAGAGTGTGTATATATATATATATATATAAAAAACTCTATTCTCACCCTCCGCGGGCCTGCCAGCATCTTACACCCTGCAGTTATGTGCTGGACCGTCTCTGGGGCCTCTTTGCACAGTCTACACCTTGGGTCTTGTCTGGTGTGGTAGATCTGGGCCTCTATGGCTCTGGTGCTCAGGGCCTGCTCCTGTGCAGCCAGGATGAGTGCCTCTGTGCTGTCCTTCAGCCCAGCCCTTTCAAGCCATTGGTAGGATTTGTTGAGATCAGCCACTTCAGTTATGTTCCGGTGGTACATCCCGTGCAAGGGCTTGTCCTCCCATGATGGTCCCTCTTCCAGCATCTCATCCTCTGTTCTCCACTGCCTGAGACATTCACTCAGCACGTCATCTGTCGGGGCCTTATCCTTGATGTACTTATGGATCTTGGATGTTTCATCCTGGATAGTGGCTCTCACGCTCACTAGTCCTCGGCCCCCTTCCTTGCGGCTAGCGTACAGTCTCAGGGTGCTGGATTTGGGGTGGAACCCTCCATGCATGGTGAGGAGCTTTCGTGTCTTAACATCTGTGGTCTGTATCTCTTCCTTTGGCCACCTTATTATTCCCGCAGGGTATCTGATCACTGGCAGAGCGTAGCTGTTTATTGCCCGGGATTTGTTCTTGCCATTGAGCTGGCTTCTTAGGACTTGCCTTACTCGTTGGAGGTATTTGGCTGTTGCCGCATTCCTTGTTGCCTGTTCAAGGTTGCCGTTTGCCTGTGGTATTCCAAGGTACTTGTAATTGTCCTCAATGTCTGCTATTGTTCCTTCCGGGAGTGAGACCCCTTCTGTGTGGATTACCTTGCCTCTCTTTGTCACCATCCTCCCACATTTCTCGAGTCCGAATGACATCCCGATGTCCGAGCTGTAGATCCTGGTGGTGTGGATCAGCGAGTCGATGTCTCGCTCACTCTTGGCGTACAGCTTGATGTCATCCATGTAGAGGAGGTGACTTATGGTGGCCCCGTTCCGGAGTCGGTATCCATAGCCAGTCTTGTTTATTATTTGGCTGAGGGGGTTCAGACCTATGCAGAACAGCAGTGGGGACAGTGCATCTCCTTGGTATATGCCACATTTGATGGATACTTGGGCAAGTGGCTTCCCATTGGCTTCAAGGGTGGTTCTCCACAACCTCATCGAGTTTGCAATGAAGGCCCTTAGAGTTCTGTTGATGTTGTACAGCTCCAAGCATTCAGTGATCCATGTGTGTGGCATTGAGTCATAGGCTTTCTTGTAGTCGATCCAGGCTGTGCACAGGTTGGTGTGTCGCATTCTGCAGTCTTGGGCGACTGTTCTGTCTACCAGGAGTTGGTGTTTGGCTCCTCTGGTATCCTTACCAATGCCCTTCTGTGCTTCGCTCATGTATTGACTCATGTGCCCACTTATCTTAGCTGCGATGATGCCTGACATGAGCTTCCATGTTGTGGAGAGGCAGGTTATTGGCCGGTAGTTGGATGGGACTGCACCCTTTGAGGGATCCTTCATTATCAGGATCGTTCGCCCTTCGGTTAGCCATTCAGGGTGAGTCCCATCCCTTAGCAGCTGGTTCATTTGTGCTGCCAGGCGCTCATGGATTGTAGTGAGCTTCTTTAGCCAGTATGCGTGGATCATGTCAGGGCCAGGTGCTGTCCAGTTTTTCATACCTGAGACTCTTTGTTGGATGTGTGCCACTGTGATAGTCACTGGATTCTGTTCAGGGAGGTTGCTGTGGTCTTCCCTCAGATCCACCAGCCACTGTGCATCACTGTTGTGTGATGCCTCCCTCTCCCATATCCCTTTCCAGTACTGTTCAGTTTCCAGCCTTGGTGGGTCTGCTCTGCTGTTATTACCCTGCCATTGAGAGTACACTTTCGCAGGTTGTGTTGCGAACAGCCGGTTTATTCGTCTGGCTTCGTTGTCTCCAGACGAATAAATAAATATATAAATATATATATATATATATATGCTCGCTGGATAGCGCAATCTGTATATATACTGTATATATTATCAGTATAAACCAAAGATCGTCAATCTATTCATTTTTTGGATACTATAGTTTACAGGGGTCCAGCATTTGAACAAACTAATACATTGGATATTAAAAGTATGCCTCGGATGAAAACTACTTTTAAAAAGCAGCGTGTAGTATCCGTGGCCTTAAAAATACCTAGGGTTGATTAAATCACAGCTGTTGGGATTTCATAGAATTTGCTGGTCTAAAGTACGTCAAAAACAGAACTATTAAGACAATATATGAATTAGATCAACGGTTTACACCACAAGTGCCGAATTGTGTATATATCATCTAAGTCCAAGAAGGTTGTCTGGCCAGAACAGGGAGGATTGAGGAAGTGGGAATGTGTTGTACCCCAATAATTCTAACCATTCATCAACTCTACTCCTACAGTACCCTTAACCCTCACCCTATGCCTAACCTTAAAGTCTCACCTTGGTGTCTAATCCTAACCCCTCATCTAATCATTTTCCAGCTCTAATCCTATTTAATTTCCTACCTACACCCTAAACTAATTTTGTGTGTCCTAAACCTAATGTTTTAGTTATTTCTAGCACTTACCCTAATTATTCATAGCACTAACCCTAATTATTTATACCCTAAAGTAAAGTGGAATAGATATAATGTATGGATTGGAACCAAAAAAAATAGCAGACGTACCTAATTTGGAAAAAGACAAGTTCAATTTTGAATAGGGATTAAGGAAATTAAAAGCAATTGGAACACAAGGGGTAACAAAAACAACATCTTAAAAAGTTGTTGGGGCAATGTGAGGGTTGTGGTAGTGCCAAGTGAATTAGCAACACCACCTAGTCTCAGAAAGGGCTGAGTTTGATTAACCTCACAGGTTTGGACCAATTATGTTGCGGATATGCAAGGAGCACAAACTATAATAATTGGATTTATAGCTCCTGAGTGGAGATACCGATTATGTTTATGATTTATATTCACAAATTTTGGTTATTCTCTTAAATATATAACTATATGACAAAGGTCTATAGTTTGGTAAGTGAAACACTAACTACTAACACTACTAACTATTATTGATTTAATAATATTAATTGAATTAATAATTACTTAATTTACGGGGCACCACCCTGTTACCAGGGACCAATAACCAATTTGGAATAGCCAATACAGTCTCAATTGTATTTAAGTTAGTTGAAGGGTGAACTCCATACCATAACGGACTCAATTCATCAGTGCTGTAAAACCATATATAAATAATCACAGACAACGACCAATTAAATTATGAACGCTTTATTAAACAATTAATATTAACTCTAGTGTCAACACTATCTTATAATTATAATTATGGAATAATTATTATAGAATAACTCAGCAAATCACAACTTAATCTTATGGTGTGTTCGTCTGGACGTACTGTATGTGTATGCGCGTTACCAGAGATAAGAGGTGTGTGTGTGTGTGTGTGTGTGTGTGTGTGTGTGTGTGTGAGAGAGAGAGAGAGAGAGAGAGAGAGAGGAGAAAGGAGGAGGGAGAGCGTGCCCCCTTTTTAGAGGCGTGGTGAGGTGGCACAGCTGCGCGCGTGGGAAAGAAGCGTGTAAAGGAGTGTGAAGTGGGACTAGCGTGAATAAGGCTTGCGGTCGCACAAACACATGGGGCTATATTCGGTGATATAGTCACTTGATCGCGGAAGCGTGCAGTGGTTGAAACGTGCACTTGGTTGCAGCAGAAACAGAGCACCGCACAGTACTACAATAAAGCCCTTAAACTAGCACAATCACAAATTACAACACTTCAATGTGCACCTTTTAGATTCACGCCGATCTATAGCAGCGTTACAGTCACGTGATCGCGGAAATACACAGTGATCAGATTGCGTGTTCAGGAAAAGAAAACAACACAACAATAAAACAATTACTGATCCCCTATGAGTTATATTCTGCTCAGACTTAGAAGAATGCCTCTGCCTTACTGCTTAATCCTGGTGGGAGGATCCGGCGTTGCGTCCGTGCGTGCTTGCGCTGTTGCGGTCTGGTCGGTCCAGGTGTGCGTCGCGTTGATCGCGTCATGATCAGCTGATGCGGCGGCGGGTGAGGCGGTTAAGCTGGCGGTTTCCTGCCGGGTGGCTGGAAGTAGATGGGTACCTGTTGGCTGCGGTAGAGGCTCCAGGCGTGCCGGTGCAGAGGGACACTCCAGGTGGACGGAGGGGACGAGAAGAGCAAGGGTTGCTCGATCCTGGTGAAAAGGTCTGTCGTTTCGTTGTGGAGAGGACAAGGGAAAGCGACAAGGTTGGAGAGAACAAGGGACGGGTCTTTGGTCACGGCGGCTTTCATAACCGTCTTTTTGGTCATTGTTTGGTCCAATCAGGATGGCTGACGTCCAAGTTCCTCCTCCATTTGTCGCTTTTATCAGCAGGAGTTGGATGTCTCAGCGGGGGAGCCAGGTAAGGTTCCCCATCCTGGTGCCTGGTTTTGGCGCTCAGATTTGAAATCTCTTCTCACTCACTACTATCGGGATGAAGACATTACATGCAGGCCGCAGTGCCTCCTTTGTCTGAGCATGTGGGACCTTAATAATAATTCTGTTAATAACAGATTATACAGATGAGGTCCCCCAACATAGTATTGGGGATATAGTGATGAACAATTACAGAAGATTAAAAGTAACCAGGACGCAAGGGGTTAACAAAAGTGAAACTTTAGGGAGGTTCACGTCTGTTCTGACTAGTGAGCAGGCACCACATCATTTATTGCCTAAGGCCTGTTTTCCACATTTACTTTGTGCCCTTCCCTGAAGAAGACCCTGACAGGTTGAAATATGGGTGTGGGCACATTCCTGTCTGGCTGAGGGGGAACATGCGGCAGATGTGACACTCTTGAAGCTGCTGTTTGGTCCAGTTGCAAAGAGGCAGAGGCACAACTTCAGAAGTCACCCTCGTGCACACCTCCAGGCCCAAAAAACCACGAGCAGTAGAAAGACTCTTACTGCTTGTGGTGTTGGTGCCCTGGGACACACTTATTTAGTGGTCTGTGTAGGACAGAGGGTGGCCGTAGATGAGCTCCGCCAAAGCCAGCTCCAGCTGGTACAGTAGGCCTTCCAGACGGGAAAGGAACTCTGCCACAGCCCCAGTTGTGTGAAGTATCTTATTCCAACCTTCAGTCATTGCGGTCATCATTTCTCTGACTGTGGTGCAGAGACCAAGTTTGCGATTGCCAATTTTCAACTCTTCAAATGGGAGAATAATTGCAAAACGTGCAAATAGCTCTCTTAGTTTGTCCTCGGCAAAGAAGGCTGAAGGATTCAAATTATCAGGACCAGAACCCTCAAACCTCACAACGTACTCCACCCTGGAAGCGAACTGCCTCACCTTGCCACATTGCCTTTGTGGGTGAAGTTGCAATGATGTTGTAGTTTGCACAATAAATACCTTATGAAAGACAGGACTTCCCTAAAACGTCAGGCATCAGACAAAATATGAGACAATTTATTGATTGTCTCATTTATACCCCTTCTCTGTTCACTAACAGAATGACCCTCAGCCAAACTTTATGGTTGTCTTTGGCAGTCAGGTAAATATACACAAAAGTGCATTTAAAAGTCTTTTAATTATAAAATCTGTTTGATTACAAGAACAACATTGAGGACATGCAGCTGTCACTTTCAGTCACATGAGCTAAAGACAAGTAAAACAGTGAACACTTCTCCCCATGCTGTACAGTTCTTAAACAGGCCCCAAGCTCAGGGGTAAAGTCACTCCAGGTCCTGCCTTTCACCTGCGAAGGAAGTCCTCCTAACGCCGTAATCCCAGAAAAGTCTCTCTTCTCAATCAAGAGCAGGGTTTCTCTTGGCCCATCTGGGAAATCCACAAGGTGCCTCTTGGGTTTGAGGTTGGGCATTTTCCTGGAGTGGTTAACCATCCTGCCATAGGTTTTAAGGTCAGGATGGCATGTGCATGAGGATGCAGTGGCGTCACAGCAGAGCGCGTCCCCCTTCTGTCCCTTAAAGAAAAAGAGGAAGCCAGACTGCTCCTTCTGCCTCCCTTCTTCTGAAGTTATGGTGCCGTGGTAATCACAGATCACATCTCATTTGCTGAAGGGCATATTCGCTACAACGCCTGTGAACAAATTGAAGAATGAATAAAAGATTTAGGCCATTTATGAGGAAATATGGTAAGAGACTTGTATAGCGCTGGTCTACATAGTGGTACTCAAAGCGCTGCATCACATACCACGGCACATGACTCAGCTGCATGCTTACCCCTTCCCTTCATGGCTTCAAAATCCCTTAAGGCTAGGCCCTTCCACTTCTATTACACGATTGAAGCGATGACGGATTTCCTTTTATGGAGTTGCTGTTCTGGTGGTGCAACCTAGGCCCTCATAATGTCTTGGACTTTGGGTTGATGGTCCACATCGTCTCTTTGTCCAACGCCAACTGCACCCTTTCCTCTGAGGGAGTGCCAGAGACTATACCCAGAGACTGGCCTGCATTATGGAGTAGAACAAGCAAAACATTGGAAGGCATCCGTCCAATTTTAAATACATTTTGAGGTTTGGTTTTTGTTCTTCTTCTGCTGCTTAACCAGGATGTAGGAGGTTCACTTCTGCAGCTGGAGCTCCCGCCTTTTCTTATAAAGTGGACGGTGGCAGATTGCTGCCGTCCTCTCCCCCAACAGAAAGTAAACTTCCAGCTGTGCATGACAGTTCAAAAGTCATACCTGGCTTGGCCTATGAGCGGGTCTTAAGATGTCCCAGCCACACTGGGCTCCGAGTCGGGCTCGAGGTTCTTGCAGGTTAATGTGTTGGCAGGCCCGGAAGTAGTTGCAAAGGCCACAAAAACTATTGATGCAACGTATCTGCAAATTTCCTAATACACTGCGGTGCAGTGCGTAATACAAACTTTGGTGTAAGATGCTGCAAGTCCAGTGCCGGGTTGTTTAGAGGGGGCACCGGACTACCACAAAGAACCTGCATTGGTCGTCTGTTTTATCAGCCTGTCTCTGAAGGCCCAACGGCCTGACAGAGGTGGCGTACCACTCCAGGATCTGGAGACGGTGGCATCGCGTTTACCAATCAGCATATGAAACCGCAGGAAAGAGACAAGTAATGGCAACTTACTCACATGACACTCCTTTGGAACCGACATGCATGAGACAGGTGCCATCGGCTACACACTATCTGTCCAGCCAGTCTGTCATCTGTGTGCATGTGTGAGTTCAGAGAACACTTACACTGTGACAAAAGTCACATGAACTTGCATCTCATATCTGCATTGGCATCATCACCAGTGCTACGACTTACAGAGATCAACTTCCCGTCAGCCTGCATTTTCACATCTGGACGGCCTGCAGTACAGTCGCAAGATTGTGGCTAAAGTCTGAGGTACATCGTTGCCACTGACAAACTTCTGCTAAATTTGCAGAATGTCTGTCCGAGCAACGGCAAGTGCATTCCTCTCTGTCCTGTTCAGCCCGCTTCAGTTCAGACAATTACAAAAAAGTTTATCTCTCACCAGTGTAGAGGAAGGATGAGAGGACAATATGTTCAAACAGTAACAGAAGATAAACATTTCCAGTAAATGATAGAGTAGCATAACCGTACCTCTGTCTGTCTGCTTCAGGACTGTTAACGATTATGAAGCCCCTGCTCTGGAGGACGCTGCGTAAATTCTGGCATACTGCCAGATCTTTACAATACTCCTCCAGGTCAGTAAAGTCCCACATTCTTCCCTCTCTGCTGGGCGCTTCCTCTCATGCAGACCCTCTTCAGGTGGGGATGTCATGCATTTCTGAGGATGGTTGCAAATAAGGCAGTGCACCGCATACCTCTCCATTGCTTCACCATGTAGAGAGACAGACAAAAAAAGGGGAAAAATTATCCACCAATGCCAAATACATTTTGTTTGCTACACCGTTTAACTGCATAGAAAATAGACAAAGTCAGTTGAATTGTTTTAATTTATGCCACACTCTGTCTATATAAAATTATCTGACCTACATGTATGCAGTGGTGCCAGCAGGGAAATAAAAAAACATGGTACTGACGCTTCAAAGTTATCATATTTTCACCCAAACTATCATGAACTAAAAACTGTCAGGATATGGCAGAGATCGGACCCACATGCACAGCGACCAGACGACAGACAGATGGTACAATCCAAGGGTTTAATGCAGTTACAGACGGTCCAGATCATGCATGTCAAAAACACGGGATAGAAGTATCGGGTGTTAATAACGGTCGTGGGTCAAAAAACAGAGGACTCAGATTTCCAGGCTTGAATCGGCAGGCTAAGACAGTTCCAGTAACCAGGCAGAGTTCGGCAACATAGACAACGAGTTTACAGTACCGGTCAGGATCAGACGAGAAGCGGTAATCAGGAACACAGAACCAGGTCGGCAACGGGGTAAGCTGAACGAGAGAATGCTGGAAAGTGAAGTCAACAATCTGGCGGTTCGCTTGGGTGAATACTGGTGCTCAAATACTGAGGGCTGATTACTAAATGACGGGCAGGTGCGAGTAATGACAACCGGAACATGAAGCGGGAAATAACCAGATGGAAACAGTAACCGAAAGTACTACAAAATAAAACAGGAAACCAAAACATGGCGAGTGAAACCAGAGTCCTTCAGAATAAAACAAAAACCCAGATCGTGACAAAAACAACTTTATTTGAATTGAACAATTTTGTTTGGGAGTGAGAGACTTCATGTTCGGTAGTGTATGTGGTTTGATTATTTTTGCTTTTGTCGCAAAGGTGGATGAATTGAACATAGTATTTTAATTGTTTTTAGAAACTTGGCACCAATACCTGTACCTGACTCAGGAAATGGGGTGGAGGGTGAACAGCTCATGTTATAAAATATCAGTGACCGCAATAGAAATGGATCTTGGACTGTGTTTTTCTTTGTCCTTTACATTCTGTAGATTTGTAGGACAAAACTTAAGTGATTTGGCAATTTTTTTTATTTATGAAAAACTGTCATGCTGTTATGTATGTTATGTTTTCCTAAAAAAATAAATATGGAAAAGGGGGCGAACTGCAATTAAGATCAGAAAAAAGATCAGATCAGAAAAAAATCAATTTTTCCAGCTAGTGACTGTATAACAATGATCAGAATAAGAATAAACACAACAAACACATCACTAAGTTTCACACAGATGAACCTAGATATATGCATCACCTTTTTAAACAGGCAAAACATATAAACATATAAAGATTTAAGTTCACTATAAACATTTGGGCTTGTCAGTTTAACTGCACAAAATACCTTGCCATTTTTAGCACAGCAAAAAACTACACACACACACACACACACACACACACACACACACACACACACACACACACACACACACACACACACAGAAACAAGCACAACAAATTAACACCATTAATCAATAAACAAAAATAATCAATAACACCGTAAATAAAATGAAATTACAGTTTTTTTTGTCTAGTTTTTTTTTTTTTTTTTTTGCACAATCTCTATGCACTGACACTGGCAGCACAACATAAACAATTATAAGCAGTGGAGCTATGGGCCCCCCCTCCTCTTCCTCTTTGTAGCTGCAGCTTTTGCAATTTTCCCTGATCAAAACCTCATCGGCTCACCTGGTCAAGGAGGCTACAAAGGCTACTAAAGGCAATCTATTCTCCATTCATTACCATGGCAATACATTACACAAAGGTAGCCACTGTTGGGTCCCGTGAGTCTGGGAGATGTTAGAGGGAAGACGCTCCAATATGTTTCCTATCCACAGCATGCCTCCCTTCCTGTACTTATCCGGGTTACTAAAATAGGTCAAGCCAAGGCATACAACCTTTGTATACACCTGCAGAGTGAAGTCTGCTATTTTTGAAATGGGCATTACTGCTTGCGGTGAACCTGCACAACTTCTGTTTTGTTCTAAAACAGCTTTTTCCCTCCATTCAGATCCCTGGGAAAATATTTAGCTGAAGCTGATGAAATCACATGAGGACACACTACACTGCATCCCTTTTCCAGTCCTTCAGGATCTGGAGAGCCTGCCCACAGGTGTAGGGTGGCGGATAGCAATTTTTGGATTCTGGGTCGCTGCAGAATGTCTCCAGGTCCCAGGCGCCAATGAGCTTTCGCAGACAGCTCCCTCGACTTCAGGACAGCAAATGGAGGGTTGTCAGATGCCTGCAACGTCTGGCAGAGGGGGAACATGCGGCAAATACGACGCTCTTGCAATTGCTGTTTGGTCCAATTGCAAAGGGTTGGAGGCACAACTTCAGACGTGGCCCTGGTGCACACATCCAGGCCCTAACAACCAGGAGCAGTAGAGAGAAACAGATCATGTACCTCTACTGCAAAGTACACACCTTACTGTGGACATTTGTAAAAAATATTTTATTAATATATAAGGCTTAAATTTATATTCACAGAGTACACAGTCTAATTTTAAGGGTCATTTGATATTACTCCCAAATAGTGTGGAATAGTGAAATCTATTTCAAACACTTCTGTCAAGTGTTACAGGTAGAAGGTACAGCACTGTACAATGCAGCACTATACTTTTTTTTTTAATCTTATTTTATCTTAACACTAATATATTAAGCATTACTGTGCCTGGTATAATTAAAACAGAATACATATGTTCCAGAATTTGTCTTGATAAGTACAATCTGTCTGATAACTACTGTCTTGATTTTCGTGATAATGGCAATCTAGTGTATGCACCAATAATGTTTTATCCAGAGCAATGACAACCATCTTAAATATTCAGACTCTTGCTGCAGCCCCAGTCAACAACTTTGAAACCAATGGCCACTTGTGCCTCTGGTCTATGTGTGTTGCACATTCATCCGTAGAGGAAAATATAATAATTACTTTATGCACAAGACAAACAAGGTTTTGAGTTGCAACAAATGTCAAGTTGACCGGGCTGTCAAGTTGATCACCAAAACAAATGAACTGCTGGGGCTGAGTAAACATGGACTTTCGATGGACACAATATTAGATATAATTCTGAATGTAACCTTCGTAATTCATTCACAGTTCTACTTCTACTACTAAAGCAAATACCCACTTATTCTACTGTACAGTTTTGGAGAAATCAGTTAACAAGTATCCTACAGTAAACAGCCTTGACCTCAATAGCTGAATTCATTTTACTGTATAGTTTTGAAATTATCCACTAATAAATTATCTTTCAGTAAAAAGCCTATGCTATCAACTTGATCTACGATAAAATAAGTATATAGTAAGTATATATATATCTTATATCGTTAGGGCGAATAAGCATCCAGTGTAGGTCCTTGAGCAAGACCCTTCAAGCTACCGCCTACCTCACATGATGAGAGACAATGAACCACATGAGATACTAGCTCAGACGTCGCCCGGTCTAACAAGGTCTGCGTCAGGTGCTGGGGAACCAGAGCAGCTTGGCGAGAAGTGGGCTACTGGAACAAGAAATAAATGGCTGAGATGTGAGAACAAGGCTCTGTTAGATGCTACTACTCAAGTAACCCTAGTCAGAGGGGTTACATGCAAAGAATGTGCGGCGAATGGGAACGGAGAAACCCACATTCAAGGCTGACTGCGAAGCAACTAGTAGCTCAGTGTTCTAACATCCACAAACAGCAACTGCTATCACAATTTGAGTTTGACGAGGTACAACACAAATGCATGGCAAGGGGGAGCCAGGACGCCAGGTCAGAGGGAAGATTTAACCATCTCTCCAACTGGAAATTGAGTACGAAGCCCCAATGAGCACACATACACTGAGCGAGGCAGCGACCTGAAAGATAAGATCATGGTGGGATTGAACAGGCATTTAGTGCGATCCCTACCACAACAATCACGGAAACCAATGAGCTGATATACGCTTCAGCATCAGTGATCCTAGAGGTGCTTGGCTATAAGAGCAACCATGGGTGCCATGAGAAACAATACCCACCATGGAAACGCAGGTTGGAGGCAAAAATCAAGGTAGCTCGGAGGGAAGTGAGCCAAATGACAGAGGCCCAGAGAGGTGCAATGAAAAGAGGTACAGCCAGATGCCCATACCTGAAGCACTCGAAACTGCCAAGCAAAGGCTACAAGCCTTGGCCAGCCGCCTAAAGAGATACACCAGAGACAACGAAGCCAGACAAATAAACCGGCTGTTCGCAACACAACCTGCGAAACTGTACTCTCAATGGCAGGGTAATAACAGCAGAGCAGACCCACCAAGGCTGGAAACTGAACCGTACTGGAAGCGTATATGGGAAAGGGAGGCATCACACAACAGTGATGCACAGTGGCTGGTGGATCTGAGGGAAGACCACAGCAACCTCCCTGAACAGAATCCAGTGACTATCACAGTGGCAGACATCCAACAAAGAGTCTCAAGTATGAAAAACTGGACATGATCCATGCCTACTGGCTAAAGAAGGATCCCTCAAAGGGTACAGTCCCATCCAACTACCGGCCAATAACCTGCCTCTCCACAACATGGAAGCTCATGTCAGGCATCAACGCAGCTAAGATAAGTGGGCACGTGGGTTAATACATGAGCGAAGCACAGAAGGGCATTGGTAAGAATACCAGAGGAGCCAAACACCAACTCCTTGTTGACAGAACAGTTGCCCAAGACTGCAGAGTGCGACACACTAACCTGTGCACAGCCTGGATCGACTACAAGAAGCCTATGACTCAATGCCACACACATGGATCACTGAATGCTTGGAACTGTACAACATCAACAGAACTCTAAGGGCCTTCATTGCAAACTCGATGAGGTTGTGGAGAACCACTCTTGAAGCCAATGGGAAGCCACTTGCCCAAGTATCCATCAAATGTGGCATATACCAAGGAGATGCACTTTCCCCACTGCTGTTCTGCATAGGTCTGAACCCCCTCAGCCAAATAATAAACAAGACTGGCTATGGATACCGACTCCGGAACGGGAAAGTCACCTCCTCTACATGGATGACATCAAGCTGTACGCCAAGAGTGAGCAAGACATCGACTCGCTGATCCACACCACTAGGATCTACAGCTCGGACATCGGGATGTCATTCTGGCTCGAGAAATGTGGGAGGATGGTGATAAAGAGAGGCAAGGTAATCCACACAGAAGAGGTCTCACTCCCAGAAGGAACAATAGCAGACATTGAGGACAATTACAAGTACCCTGGAATACCACAGGCAAACAGCAACCTTGAACAGGCAACAAGGAATTCGGCAACAGCCAAATACCTCCAACGAGTAAGGCAAGTCCTAAGAAGCCAGCTCAACGGCAAGAACAAAACCCGGGCAATAAACAGCTACGCCCTGCCAGTGATCAGATACCCTGCAGAAATAATAAGGTGGCCAAAGGAAGAGATACAGACCACAGATGTTAAGACACGAAAGCTCCTCACCATGCATGGAGGGTTCCACCCCAAATCCAGCACCCTGAGACTATACGCTAGCCGCAAGGAAGGAGGCCGAGGACTAGTGAGCGTGAGAGCCACTATCCAGGATGAAATATATACACACTCTATTCTCACCCTCCGCGGGTGGTCTCATCCACTTTCCAAGCTCGAGTCCTCTACCAGAGGCCAGGGAGCTTGAGGGTTCTGCGCAGTATCCTTGCTGTTCCTAGGACTGGGCTTTTCTGGACTGAGATTTCGGATGTTTTTCCAGGGATCTGTCGTAGCCACTCCTCCAGTTTGGGGGTCACAGCCCCCAGTGCTCCGATCACCACAGGCACCACTGTGGCCCTCACCCTCCAAGCCTTCTCCAGTTCTTCTCTGAGCCCTTGGTATTTCTCTAGTTTCTCATGTTCCTTTTTCCTGATGTTGCCATCGCTTGGTATTGCCACATCCACCACTACGGCTTTCCTCTGCTCTTTATCCACCACCACAATGTCTGGTTGGTTCGCCATTACCATTCTGTCAGTCTGGATCTGGAAGTCCCACAGGATCTTGGCTCGCTCGTTCTCTACCACCTTGGGAGGTGTTTCCCACTTTGACCTTGGGGTTTCCAGTCCATACTCCGCGCAGATGTTCCTGTATACTATGCCAGCCACTTGGTTATGGTGTTCCATGTATGCTTTCCCTGCCAGCATCTTACACCCTGCAGTTATGTGCTGGACCGTCTCTGGGGCCTCTTTGCACAGTCTACACCTTGGGTCTTGTCTGGTGTGGTAGATCTGGGCCTCTATGGCTCTGGTGCTCAGGGCCTGCTCCTGTGCAGCCAGGATGAGTGCCTCTGTGCTGTCCTTCAGCCCAGCCCTTTCAAGCCATTGGTAGGATTTGTTGAGATCAGCCACTTCAGTTATGTTCCGGTGGTACATCCCGTGCAAGGGCTTGTCCTCCCATGATGGTCCCTCTTCCAGCATCTCATCCTCTGTTCTCCACTGCCTGAGACATTCACTCAGCACGTCATCTGTCGGGGCCTTATCCTTGATGTACTTATGGATCTTGGATGTTTCATCCTGGATAGTGGCTCTTACGCTCACTAGTCCTCGGCCTCCTTCCTTGCGGCTAGCGTACAGTCTCAGGGTGCTTGATTTGGGGTGGAACCCTCCATAAATGGTGAGGAGCTTTCGTGTCTTAACATCTGTATATCTCAGTATATCTATATATCTCAGCCATATCTCAGCCATCTGGAAATGGCTGAGATATATATATATATATATATATATATATATATATATATATATATATATATATATATATATATATATATATATATATATATATATATATACATCTTGGGTCTTGTCTGGTGTGTTAGATCTTGGTAGAGCTTGGAAGGTGAAGGCCACAGTGTTGCCTGTGGTGATTGGAGCACTGGGGGCAGTGACCCCCAAACTGGAGGAGTGGCTACAACAGATCCCTGGAAAAACATCCGACATCTCAGTCCAGAAAAGTGCAGTCCTAGGAACAGCAAGGATACTGCGCAGAACCCTCAAGCTCCCTAGCCTCTGGTAGAGGACCCGAGCTTGGAAGGTGGACGAGACCACCCGCGGAGGGTGAGAATAGAGTGTTTATATAGTTAGCTGAGTGTCTATTATTCCAAATAGCTATGTCAGTAGTTATTGCATGATTTGCAACAAAACATAACTAACATATATGCAAAATATATGTTTATATGTATGATAAGGGTAAATCCGACCTGTTTCATATATATGTTTTTTACATATTTCACAATGTAAACCATTAAACGCAGTCTGGTGTGGTCAAGAGGGTGGTTGATGGATGCAGCAGCAGTACAAGACATACTTAAAACATTGAGAAATATACTTAGGAGCTCAAGGAAATGCAACAGTAGGCAAAACAAGGTAGTAACTGCAGAATGACAAGTGAAATCTTGTTTTTCAGGCCTTGGTAATTACAAAGACTAACTGCATACTACATGCTAATTCATTCATGTTTAAATATGTGAGAATTACACTATTCTTGTTCATGCTCACACACAGTGCTTAAGATAAATTGGGTTTTAGGTGTTGGAAGCTATACATGAAGGCAGTCCTTTCATGTAATAAATGCAATCAACATATCTTGGCTGAGATTAAAAATATGAACGGTTCAAATTTTTCAGATGAAATACAATACCAAGCTTCCTTGATATTGACTGGAACTGTGCCCCCCCAAGGTACAGCATCACTAGAGAACAGCTTTCCGTTCTCTTTTCATGTGGTGTGAAAATCTCACGAATGGCCAGAATTTTGGATGTGTCTCTGTCTACAATCAAGAGGCGTATAAGGTAAATTTTCTTTTTATACAACAAAGACACTGCAGGGTGTTTTTGGTAGTGTGTTGGCAATTACACAACTTGTTAATATCACTTCCATTGTTTTACTTACTGTTGTAATAGTTGCAAGTGTTGTTCTGACGACCTCTGCATTTTGAATGCACCATCTTTTTCTTTTTTATAGGATAACACAGATGTAGATAAAGATGTACTTTTGAAAGCCCTATTTGAAGCACTAGAGCACTAATATGATTCTTTATCAAAATTGTAGATTCTTTGAAGTGTCTGCTTTGTCTGCTTTTGCAAGCATGGGAGATGAAGACCTTGATGATCTAATTAGGGTTGTAGTTGGAAGCAGGGCTATATTACATGCTCAGGGAACCTAAGTACAGAGAGGAAGAGTACGACTCATAAGGTAAGTTAATATGCATTGTGGCCATTGACCAAAAAAATGTAAAATCTGTTTAATATAATGGAAGTTCATTACGCATTAATAGCTTTTTTGTACTGCAGGTGGAGAATAGTTATCCATGGTAGCAGTGATGGGTATAGCCGCCTTGTGGTTTTCCTGCGTGCCTCCAACAATAATCGCAGTGCCACAGTGCTGGAAAATTTCTTGGCAGCAATATCCAGGTTTGGAGTGCTCAGTGCTATAAGAACAGACCATGGTGGGGAAAATAATGACGTGTGTCACCTAATGGATGTCTTCATAGGCTCAAGACACAGTGCCTTAAGAGGGGCAAGTGTTCACAACCAACGGATAGAGACTCTGGGGTGACCTGTGGCGTGGTGTGGTAAATGTCTATTCTGACATTTTCCATTTTCTAGAGACAAAAGAATTCCTAAATATAGACAATGACCTACATCTTTGGGCCTTGCATTACGTATACTTACTTCGCCTGAACAGAGATTTGAATTTGTTTGGAACCACCATGGTCTAAGGACTAAACACCATCAATCATCACTGCAACTGTTTTTGACAGGTTGCTAGTATAGACAACCAACTGCTGCAGTTCAAGAGCTTCTGTCACCCTCATCTGTGACTGTTGGAGGTACAGCGCCAGAAACTTATCAAATTCAAAAAGTACAACATCAATTTGATTCCTTGGGAGGTCCAAGAGAAGAGGTAGGGATGGAGATTTATCTAGGTGTTGTAACTTTCCTCGAGTCTCTCACTTAGTTGTATTTAGCAATAATAGTAATAATTACTATATTTGTTGTCCTCTGGTTACTAAACTGTTTAATTCTGGTTCTGTTTGTTCGATAGTTTACTTATTGACAGTAAGTGCACTGTTTTACCAAAGATCCGGTTGGCAGGTGGTGCATCTCAGCATAAAAAAGTACAAACAGTACAACATACAACATGACAAGGTGACAGTACAACATGACAAGGGGTATTTTAATTAAATTAAGGATAAATTAAAATGAAGTTATCAACAGACTATATACACTGGGGTGAAGTGGATGCGCAGGTGGTCTGGGATGGTGGGACCTCTAAATGGCAGCGATAGTCCTTTGGTTGGGGGGGGTCAGCTGTGGGGAGTTGGGGCACTGTTCAACAGACTGACTGCAGTTGGGAAGATGCTGTTTTTGTGGTGCAAGGTCCTGATGGACCGGAGCCTCTTGCCAGAGGGGAGGGGCTGAAAGTTTTCATGTCCTGCGTGAGAGGGGTCGGCTACAATCCTGGCTGCCCGTCTCCAGGTCCTGAAGATGTGCACCTCCTGGAGATACGGGAGGTGGCAGCCGATCACCTTCTCTGCAGAGTGGATGACGCACTGCAGCTTGGCCTTGTCTCTGGTAGTGGCCGCAGCAAACCAGACTGTGATGGAGGACGTGAGGAAGGATGAAGGCAGTGGAGAAGTTTACCAACATCTTTACAGGGAGGTGAAACTTCTTCAGCTGGAAGTACATCCTCTGCTGAGCCTTCTTAGTGATGGAGCTAATGTTCTGCTCCCACTTGAGGTCTTTGCTGACAAACTCCACTCAACTGTCTTCAGAGGATTGAGCTCCAGGTTGTTAGCGCTGCACCATGACACCAGACTGTCTGTCACTTTGGTAGGCTGACTCATCTCTGTCAGAGATAAGGCCGATGAGGTTGGTGTCGTTAGCAAACTTCATGAGTTTAACAGACTGGTTTCCAGATGTGCAGCCGTTTGTGTAAAGGGAGAATAACGGGGGTGAAAGTACACAGCCCTGGGGGGATAGATCGGTGCTGGTGGTCTGGGTATCCAAAACAAGCTTCCCCAGCCTCACATACTGCTGTCTGTCATGTTTTGGGTTCATTTCCTGTTTTATTTTGTAGCATGTCCGGTTTCTGTTCTCATCCTGTTGGTTCCAGTCTCACTTCTGTTTCTCATTATACACACCTGTCTTGGATTAGTCATTACTCACCTGTGTATTTAACCCCCACCAGTCACCATAGCCAGTTGCCAGATTGTCATATGCAAGTCATCACTTTCCAGCAGTTTCTCAGTCTAGTTTACCTTGTGTTCATGCTGTTTCGTGTTCCTGACCACCAACTCCTGCCTACTCCCGAACAATACTGTTGCCTAAAAAGAACTTTTAATACTGACCGGATTGTCTGACCTCGAGATCGCCTGTTCCCTGCCGGTACTGTAGCCTTGTTGATTCTGCTACCGAACCATTGCCTGTTCTTGGACCTGACCCAGCCTGCTCCCTGATGGCAACTTGATTTTTGCCATCTATTCTGTCTCCTCACACTGTGCATGTGGGTTCGATCTCTGCCTAAGCTTGACACTGTCTTCCCGTGAGGAAGTCTGTGAACCACCTGCAGGTGGAGTCAGACACTATTGTGTTCCAAAGAGGGGGATGTAAACAAACTCTTTAAACGGCTGAACCCCTGCAAAGCTGCGGCCCGAACTCGGTCTCCCCCTCCACCCTGAAGCACTGTGCCAACCAGCTGTCTCCAGTGTTTACAGACATTTTCAACACCTCACTGGAGACCTGTCATGTGCCAGCCTGCTTCAAATCCTCAGTCATCATCCCTTTCCCCAAAAAGACCAGAATCACAGGACTGAATGACTACAGAGCCGTTGCCCTGACCTTGGCGACCTGAAGTCTACAAACAGAATCCTGGCGTAGGATCCTGGAGAGTCCTGATGCTGGAGGATGAAGTGGAGCGTCATGTTTACAGCCTCATCTAACGATCTGTTGGCTCTGTAGGCAAACTACAGGGGGGCCAGCGTGCACATCGCCCTGTGGTGGGACGTAAACGCAGACAAGGAAGAAGGAGGAGAACTCACTGCTTGCAGTTAATGAAGGTCTCGAGGTCCGTAGAACAAAGTTGAGAAACATCGCTGCACCAGCCGCTGTTGATGTAAAAACATTCCACCTCCTTTCGTGTGGCCAGAAAGCTCCGGGTGTCTGTCCACTCAGTGCAGTTGGAATCCCTGCAGCTGTAGCGCAGCGTCTGGTATGAGACCGCACAGCCACGTCTCCATAAAACACAAAACACAGGATGTGGAAAAGTCTCCGTTTTTGTTGAGCATCACGGTCAGTTCGTCCGTCTTATTGCAAAGTGAGCGCACGTTGGAGAGGAATATCCCAGGCAGTGCAGTACGTAATCCGTGCCAGTGGAGACGCACCAGCACATCTGAGTGCACGCCTTTCCTGCGGCGCTTCACTTTCTTATGTGCCTGCTGGGTCAAAATAGCCAGTAAATCCATGGTAGAAGCGAGAAATGTTGGGAAGTCCACGGGGGTTGTAGCTTTGTTGTTCATGAGCTCATCCCTGGAGAAAAAGCCTCCAAAACTGTGGCAGGAGACCGAATTAAAACATAATACAAGACAAAGTAGAACACAGAGACAGCTGTCCGTGGCGCGATCTTGGAATCATACATTTTAGTCTAGTTACCTAAACATTATAGAAACTTAGTCAAAACATATTTGTAAAAAATACAAGGTTCACAATTTTACCATAAAAGTTGTGAAGATAAAACTGCCTAACTTTGTTCGATAACAATATATTTTATCACAAATCTGAACTTTGTAACCTTCTTCCCCTGTAACTTTCAAACTAAGCAAAGCCAAAGTTGGCTAACTGGATGATGCCTGACACCATCTACTCCTTAACGTCCTCATATGTGTGGTTGGAATCCTGAAAATTACTTTGCAGGTGTTTGCTGTTGGAAACTTCAGTCCATCATGCAGGAACTCCAACAAGCATGGCTTGTTAAAGGTGCCTGCACATGCAAAATTCACTTTTTGGGTATTCTGGTACGTTTATTTGACTCCCAGGGTCACGTTAAGACACTCCTGGTGTCTTAGAAGTACGCCCCCTACTTACAGTCGTAGCACTTCAATGTGTCAGCCTTTACGGCAATCTGTTTGCATTTTCAGCGCGGTATCACTGGGTTTTTAGCGCGTTGGAGCTGTGTTGCGTCTATTTGGCCTATAGGTGGAGATCAGCCCCCACACTGGCCTTTATGAGGCTGTCTTATACTTATGTTATATGGGCCCATGTAGAGCTACCTTACAATGCCTCCATGGTGTAACGGTTTGTTTATTGTTCACAGCCTTGACGTGTCAATTTTTTACCCCGGGTTCGAATCCCGGTGGAAGCAGGAGTTGTAATTACTGAACATTTTTATATTTTCGCATACAAGATAGGCTGCCTGTATTATTTAGCAGAGCTACAGCCATGTTCCCAAGAGGTTCACCAGCCGCTTTCGGCAGTGAGTCATAGACAGACGTTGTTCTGCCCGCTTTCATGTAGACACGGAACTCTTCACAGTTTTTTTAAACGTAGATTTTGTTAATTTTCGTTATTCATTTACAACAACATGCAAATGCTAAAAATTTTCTGAAAAGATGACTGTACACCCATCAAGTTTGGGTGAACAGAAAACGCTTGAAAGCGTTTCCGTTTTATATTCCGTTTATTTCGTTATTACTCCTTTCACCTGTACCACATAAAGTCATTGCAGAGCTACAGCCGTGTTCCTACAAAGTTAACCAGCTGTTTATTTCGTATTGCCTCTTTCATTTCCGTCTGGTGAATGAAAGTCAAGTGAAAGGTTTTGGCGTCTCACAGCTACGTAGGTGCAGCTGATCACGCGCCCGATCTCCCATGGAGTTTTTCTTTGTCTCGGAGCTAAAGTATTTTACACCTATTGACTGAGTGGAGACAATATGTTAATGTCCCTGTGCCAATACGTAGTAGGGGATGGGTTTTGAAAACGGAAAGCGGCTTTAAATCTTTTAGCTCGTTTTTTCGTTTTTAAGACGCTGCTTTGAAAAAAAATGCCGTTTGTTTCTTTTTAATCGAGAAACGGAAAACGGTCCGTGTATGTTCCGACTGTTTGATTTGTCCCCCAGAATAAAATCTTTTTTTCCACAAAACGAGAAACGGCTTTAAACCTAAGGTCTAGTTTTGAAAACACTGTTTTCAGCTTGTTTATTTGGTTTTAACACGGTGCTGTGATTAAATTCCATTTTTCGCTTATATCAAGAGAAATAAGGAAGCGGATGTTCTTTGTATTTTATTTTCTGGACAATTTACCTAGAAAACGGCTTGATTTATTCTAGAGGGGGAAATCAAACGTAGAACGTACACAGACCCGACACAGTACTTACACATATACATACTGTATAAAGGCAGCAGCGAGATCAGCATTTGACAACAAACACTAGCGCGCATTGACAACTTGATCCAAGTCATCTGCCTATGAATAAGCGGCTCCTCAGCACCATCGTTGGAACGTCACATCACTGTCTGCTTCAGACGGTGACGCCACTTCCCCGATTCTCTCGTTGCCTGCATTATCACATGCATACATTTCTGGTTAAGCTCTACCTGGACACATCATCTGTCATTCGGGCTTTTCATTCAGAGTCAGAGCAAACTATAGGTCATTGCGGTCGGAGTAAATTTTGAGAGTTTGGTTAAACTTAAACGCTGCTATAACGAAAGAACGACTTAGTTTTTCGTTCTCTGCTTTTTTCTCAAAACGAAAAATCAGCTTTAAATCCAACTCCGTGCCTTGTGTCGAAAAAACAACAACACTTGAATTCCGTTTGTTGCTCATATAAAGAGAGGACGAAACGAAACGAATCCAGTTTGTTTTGTATTTTTTCCTCATGATCAACAAACCAGAAGACGAGTACAAATATGCATATAAAATACATTTATAACACAGATTGATGAATAAATATAGATACCTATTTTATGTTATTATACTTATATTATTCTATTGGATTGGCTGGAGGAGGGACTGTGTCTCTCGGCTGGCCTGAAAACTGTGTAAAAACATCAGCAGCTTTGTCAATTTCCAACAAACACTAGCCCTGTGTAAGGAATGCTAATTGATAGAACCGTTGAATCTAACAGCTACAGCGACAGAGAGAGACAATGTTGCAAGGTGCTGAAACGCAATTTGGATGAGTCCAAGCATTCATCCGGTTTACATCATGTGATATATGGTACTGAGGTCATTCACTCAGCTCACATTGTAGCTGCTAGCGTGATGGTAGCGCAGCGTTAACGGCTAGCGTTAGCGGCTAGCGCTAGTAAGTTGTGAGAGCTGTGTTTCTAATTACTACCGAGCCTGTCGTGTGTATGTTGTAGCCCGAGTAGACCTGTGAATTTGGGTTATTGCAAGTTCTATCTAAGTCTAACATCTGTGTTTTTGCCTATCTAGTCAGCTACTTTAGCTGTAAACGTGACGTGTTTTTTTATACAGGCTGACACATGCCAGCTACCGAAATGCGAGGAGGTTGTTTCTTAAACAGACACCACTGCAGGCTGTGGAAACGCGACTACCTTGTGGAAGAGTTGCTGCTCACCTCAGGAGCAAAGGTATGTACATTTAACAGCAGTATCTTTTTATTTGTTGGCCAATATGCAGTTTTATTTGACAGAGATTTTGCATTTTACATTTCAGTAGTTTTGGTATTCATAATCTGATCTATATTATTGTCTATGTATTTACTCTGTATGCAGTTGGTCAACTTATTTTGATATTTTTGTCTGTTGACGGGTAATTTGTAACTCTAGTGTTATGGTGCAGATTATGTGGAAAATGTGTTGGAGAATATCTTCAATAAAGTCCTGCTGGACTCAGGTTGTTTTATGGAGGACCTTGTAAACATTCCTGTCCCACCGGCCCTCTGAGCAGAATTTGAGCAACCTGTCAGAAAGGAGGTCATTAATGTCATGCTAAGATTTAACAAACCAGCACTATAAAATAAGTCTAAAACGTGTTTGTTCTAAACACCATTAAAACTGATCTAACTACCTCTATTTATTGTTTAGATCTGTAAAAACTATGTTTGTAAACCAGAGAGTAATAAACACATGCAATATCTTGAAAGCAACAGTTGCTGTCACACCATGCCTCTGTAGGCATTCACTGTTCCTACATTGGCACTTAATTACAGACAAATACGGCAAAATATAAGCTGCAGCTGAAGATCCTATTATGGAAAAATAATTTTCACACAGCAGCAGAACGAGAAAAAAAAACATGTAAAAATGAGTTTATATTAGTTTATCAAGCTATGCTCCCAAACAAGCTGTAGTCGTGTTATGAATATTCTGTTGTATTATTTCAGGCTGCTAATTTGCAACCATTAGTATTAGCGTTAGCGGCTAATCAAGTTGCGTATTATATAAATCAAATTAAATTAAACATGAATCTGCCAGTTAGACGTACCTTGCGCCAGTCGAAGTGTAACCACTTCAACAGCCTCCCATTCGACTTCAGAGTCAGATTTTGGATCAAACATATGGTTGAACTCCACTACGAGGACGAGGTAGCCAGTTTCGCTGTTACAGTGGATTCAGTGACCGTGACGTTTGATTCCCGCGGCGGATCACGGCTATGCGCTTCCTCAAAGGGGTGTGGCGATTAGTTTAGCTTCAGACACACTTCGAAAATAGAGCGTTGTGGACAAGAGCTTAAAACACACATTTTTAGACGGGCCGTGTGGGCGATCTACAGCGCTTTTTGGCATGAAAAGTTACAGACATCAAGGTCCAATTCTTTAGCAATGTGGAGCATAAAAAAGCGTGTGCATGGACCTTTAAAACCGAGAGGAAGAATTTCCTCCAACCCAGATACAAACACCAACACCTGGGACAGGGTCAGTGGCAAGCAAAGCTGAGCTGAACAAATGTAAAAACAAGGAAAAAAAACATGTTAAAAAATATTTAACCACTATCAGTTCTTTGTTGTGGGCAAGAAGTAGTAACAAATGTAGTAACTTATATTTATATATTTTAGATTTTTAGTACTTTTTACAGGACATGGTTAGGTTAAGAAACACGGTACATACTGTAATGCTCACAATACAAATGCAATTTATAAAAGTTACTTGCCTTAGTAGGTTATATTGTTGTTGAATTGTTGTGAAAGTATACCTACATTTATTCTAAATTTATTATTAAGCAAAAAGTGCTGTATTAAAATGCACCAGGGCTAACTAATGAAGTAACTGTAGAAAGTGTACTTGATAATATGTATACATACACTCAACATTTAGCAGCCAGTCCTTGAAGAATCTATAAGCTTTTGCTTCAGCCCTCCTCCTGTTGCTGCCAGTATGAGCAAAGCATGGCTTGAACAGCTCAATTAAGCTTTCAGCAGTGACATTTTTTACTTTTTTTGAGAAAAAAAAAGGTTGAAAAGGTCTGGGTGTTCCTTCACAGACTGCAGCAGTCCCAGACACTCTGGAACTTGAAGGAATCTGTGAAGATTAATGGCAATTAATGGCAATAGGCAATATGTAGTTATAATAATTTCCTTATTTCCTTATTTCCTTAAACAGAGAACTGTTTGTTTGCTAAAAGGTACATTTTAATTGTAGAAAATGCAAAACCAAGAAATGCCTATTTTAAGTATACTATATGTACATTGCTTACTGTTTCAAAGGGGCTTCCATTCGTCCGTCAAAATAAAACTTGGCTGCCAAGCTGACCAGCATGTCATGCCCAGCCAAGTTGTTTACAGAGACACTGAGGGCACCCAAGACAGACAAACAGTCAGCTGCACCACTGATTGATGCCCTGGCCTGATTTACATTTCTTGCCTCATGGATCTATAAAATTGAATGGCATTTGACAGTGATCAGTTAATAAATTCAGAGGAAAGACTGTTTGCTTTTACAGTTGAGTGTAGCCTTTCAAAGCCATCTTAACTGATATGAAAACAGTGAAAAAGAACTGCTTAATTGTATTAAAAAAATTGTGCTTTTTACCTTTCAACGTTTGTCTCTCTGTCAGGGCTCACCATTAGCGGACAGGAGTGAGGGGCCCAAATGCACAGCTCAGGAGACAGAACTTGGAAAAAACTAGGTTTATTTAACATAAACCAAAAACGGCAGGCAAATATGTGAGTCGGCCAGGCAATAGTCAAACCAGTAAAAATAATATCCAGAAGGGGTACAGGCAGGGTCAAGGCAAGAAACAGTCAGAACAGGCACGAGTCAAAAACCAGAGACTTACTTGAACATTGATAGCAGGCACACAAACTGGTTGCGCAAAAAAATATCTGAGTGAACCAAACTGAGGCAGACAGGAAACAAGACTGAGAACACCAAAAATAAAACTGAGATGAACATGACAAACCAGAAAACAACACAGGAACAGCCTAGGGTTATGACACTCTCAAGTCGTGGTCAAATATATCTTCAATAGACACGGGCCCTGTCTCTCCACCACTAATCATCTTTTAAAGACCCTCCAAAAAAAATGAGGACACACACCACCGTGAAGGCAAATGCTCAGAGCTTGACCTAGGATGGCATAGTGTCCCTTCTCAAGAGCTATGTACTGAATAGAGAGACAAAAAATGAATAAATGACAAAACTGCATGGCATACGGCCTTGTAAATACCACAGTTGGATAGCTATGCTACTATGGTACTGCATCAAATCAGTGACTAAATTCAAGATTCAGTGTTAGTGCAAATAGTTTATCCATATAAATTTGTACTTGTGATGAAGCTGTGACAGATTGTAAAATTTTATATGTATTATATATATGGAATACTCCCAAGACGTATGGTATGTGTCCAAAGCAAGGTTTTTACAGCGCTCTGGTCCTTCCAGCATGCTACTGTTATGCAAGGCATGTAGTAGGAGTCTACAAAACTCCTGTGTTGGACCCCCATCATCGCTCCTTCACCAACTCCATCATCATCATCAACTAAGACAACATGAGTTGAATCTTTGGGTCAAAGCTGGGCCGTGTAAATGCCCTGACAGCACCACCAAACAAATCCTCCTGCACTACATTGATCATATTGCCACTGCTAGTTTCAGTGTTGTTCAGCTGCTCTGTCAGGTTTTTCAACAATGAGCAGACGTCAGGCCCAAGAGGTAAACAAGGGCAATAGTTAAATCATTCTTACCTTCAGTGTACATGACCAACACACAGCCGATTAACATCTGCTTCCTCCCACTTTCCAAGTACATGCATCAGGGAAGTACATAACTACATTATGATAAATTATGTTTCCTCACCTGATTGGCTGTCCTCCATGACGAAAAGTTTTCTGATGATGTTAGGTCCACTGTTGTCAGATGTTGATTTTCGTGGCTGTATGGCTGCGATTTAATTGGACAAAATAAATTGTCAAAGAAAAATAAAGACATTAACAATTTTGTGTTAAATATAGATTAAATACTAGAAAAGTTTCATTGATAAAAATATTTTTGGCATACATGAACCATTAAAAAGAAACTCACTGTCTCCTCCACCTCCTCAGGATCCATCCATTGTATGTACATTGTACAAGCATGGCTTATTCCGTGGTAAGCTAAAGTTCCTGGCCAATTGCTTTGAAAGCGTCTTCCTTCACTTGGGACTTGGAGGAAGACCTCAAGTGCATCCTCCACTGAGTCTGACAGGTCCTTTGAGTAGAAAGATTAGAAGTTTGAAAAACACTAGTAAAATAAGTTTATTTTTCTGAACTAGTATGGTAGTTTATGCAAATCTAAATATCTTTTTGTTTTATATAAATATCTTTTTGCTTCCACTTAAAACCAAAACCACCTTCTCCTACTGAACATTAATGTAATTGGCATCTTTGTTAATTATAAAATCAAATAAGAAAAATTATGTTGTGTGAAACTCTGGCCAAGAGGCAGTCCAGATGTTTACCTGCAATGCTTTCTCTGGTGAAAACCTCTGTGACCTAATTGAACCATCTGGTTATTTGATTTGTATCATTACGCCAACAGAGGACCCTGGATGCTGCCAATTTCTTCCTTGTTCAATAGCCTGAAATTGGGACAAAAATAGTTAATATAACTGTTTATAGTGCATCAAATGAATAAAAACAAAAATAACATATCAGGATAATGAAAAGTTAGTGCAAACACCCAGTACTCCAATACTTCTGTTATTTGATTCAAATTAGTTAAAGTTAACAGAACGTAGTGCATTTAAGGATAATTCTTTATCTTTAAATTCATGTTCCTGACATACAGTAGAAGCCTTTGGACAATAGCTTTTATAGACAAACAAGCTTATATGTTGTGTGATCCCAGAATATGAAATATCAATAGACCATAAACTTCTCATGGCTCTATAGTAGACAAACATATACCACTTATTCAACATTCTTGAGCTTTACCCTAAAACAGTTATAACAAGAAAATAACAAAGTGCATACCATAATTCTCTTTTCTTCACTTTGATGCCCCCGTTGCTGTTCCTGTTGTTCATAAGAATGGAAAGAATATGTAAGATTATGTAACAAAAATATGGTGCGATATTGTGTCATATAACTACCAAGTACTGTAACAATTAACTACAATAAAAGGTGGCTTACATTTTTGACAGTTTTTGGATCACTCAAAGCCATTGTGTACCAGAAAGTGGGGTTTAAATTGGTATCTTTAACAACATATATGAACAAACCATCACTAATAGAAAAAAAAAATAGTCCTTTAGAACTAAATTGAAAAAACACTAGAAGGGCATAACTAAACATAGTACAATGGGCAAAACAAAAGAAGCTACTCCTGTATATGGACACTGTGGGGGACGAAAGACAGAGAAATCTATGACGCTATGAAGGAATAAGACAAGATACATAATTTGAATCAAAATACAGGATTTAACTACAACCACAGGAGTTCATTTGAGTCTATAAACATGACTAGACTTGGCTTAAGAGTCTTAACAAAACTTCACTTAACATAAAATGGCTGGATTTCACACTTCAGCAAAAAAATGGGGTGGATGTCATGGCTTTTACCAATGCATGACTGATATAGCATTTCAATGTGTGACCAACTTGGAATGACATGACTAGGATGTTTAGCACATAGCTAACTTTCTAATGAACACACCATTATGCCAACCTTGTGTTAAACTCCTTTAGGCTTTACACTAAGACAAATCTCACAACTTCTATATGTTGTCTTTGTCGAGTGTGAAATACTATAAACGTACTACTGGGAGTGCATGTACTTGTATTTTTAGTCAAACAAACCTCATTTCATCCACCAGGATTTGGGAATGTTCATGAACTGGCATGACATCTTCATCATCTGGGCTCACAACAGGGACAGGGGCGGTTGTCAACACAGCGTCACCTGCATTGTCCTCATTGTCCTTGTACTTACGTGTTGTAAGAGAAATAACCCTTAAAATAATATCTTTAGTGGAAATATTATATTCCTAATACAAATATCACATCACAAATGAATACACCTTAAAAGAATCTTCTTGTGATGGAAATTTTATAGTATCCATTGTTGCTGATGATTTTTATTATGAATGCCTTAATATCATTTGATTCATACTCATACTGTTAAGTGTTTATTTCAGTCTCAGGTCATAAGTCCAAGTATGTTTTTCTTACAATTGCCAGAAGCGCATCTAAGCAGAAAGAGGCACAGTTCTTTAATTAACTTATTTTCTCTATTAACCTGTGAAGCAGTGTCTGACTTGGATAAGGAACAAGATGCCCCTTGAGTGACATATGAACCCCAGGTGCACCGACAAAGTTCCTCTTTCCCACCTATGATTTGCAGACTTAGCAAAAACTAAAATGTCAACTGTCATAATAATTATGAGCTTGTGGTCTGTTTTCTGAAAGTTAAGTTTAGGTATGTCTGGAGGATGGCTAGGAGGTGTTTGGGTTAGAGAAAGATTGTTATCTGGATGTCTTAAATACCTGGGATGAGTGGAGCTGCTTCAGAGAACTTTGGTGAACTTTGGCTTACCTTGCGTGAGCATCAACTTATCCCCTCCACCCGGGTGCCTTTTTTTTCCTTCTTATTACTTGCCCTAAGTACATCTTTTAAATAGTAATTTGTATGACAATTATACATTACCTTTGGCATATTACAGACCTCCTGATCTCGTACAGTCCTTTAAGGTCTGTGGCAATATGGGTCTAACAAGAAAAAATGACAAAAAAGAGACATTTTGGTCAAAAAGAAAGTTTACCTCAGTTGACCTAGCAAACAAGCCACGCAAGAGACCCCGGGGTAAGGGAATAAGATGAGGGAGATGATGGAGGATGGGGAAGGGGAAAGTAATAAACGTTTTAATAGAAAGAGGGAGAGTGGTTAGGATTAGGGGATGGGGAGAGGGAAGGTAGTAAAAGTTTCAAAAATGAGGTGGGGAAGAGGAGGTAAAGTAAGATGAAGAAGGGGAGGAAGGGGAGATGGTTAGGATTAGACACTGGCAACAGGGGTCTGCAGACTATTTCCACAGTACGGAGGACTTTCCACCTGTTTATGCTCTGTTGGTTCAACATAATGTTTTGTAGTTTTGTATAATATAATTTTAAAATTTTGCCAAGATGTGGTTCTGTTTGCACTGGCAACAGGGGTCCGTACTACCAGAGAACTGAGGACTTGATCTCACCTGTTGGGTCTGAAAATACCACAACAGCACTGATACAGACAGAGACGATAACAATAAAGCACAAAGAACAACAGTGCACTGCCATTGCAGCTGCACACACTGCTCATACACAAGATGGTAAAGAGCATGCAACAGGGTCCAAACGTTTGGAATAATAAGCTACAGACTTGTAGCGGCCTCGTGTTTGCTGGGCCAACATAGAAGTCATGAAACGGCCTTTACAATCAGCCTTTTAAAATCTGTTTAAACAAACGGTTTTGAATAGTCTGGTAAACTCAATACTGTAGCACCAGTAAGAGCTTGTTACAGCGAAGTGAAACCTCCTTCAGCTTCAGCCACTCTATAGTCTGTTTCACACATCTGATCACATCTAACAATGGTTGTGTTATTTGTACATAGCTCGGCAACCATAGTCTGCAGTAGTTGCACAACCCTAGAAACTGACTAATCTGCCTTATTCGTTTGCGGTTTAGGAGCATCTAAAATAGACGCTTTTCTGTCGACTGCCAAGCTGCGACCGCAAGGTGACAGTTCATGTCCTAAAAAGGTCACTTTCTGTTTGACCCACTGCAACTTTGAAAGCAAAGCTTTGTTCCCCCTCTTTGCTAAATGACGGAACAGTAAAAGTGCAGCGATCTCGTTTTTGCTTAGCATCAGAAGCAATTAAAACGTAAACTAACAACTGACTGTGGTGTGGCATATCAAAGTCTGTATTTTCAATTCTGTATTTCTGTAGAAAAGATGGTTGGGCTGTCGCAATATCCGTGTGGTAACCTGGTGTAGTTGTATTTCTTTCCCTGATATGTGAACCCAAACCATCCCTGTGATTCTTTAGGTAACGGTATGGAAAAGAATGCATTGCTCAGATCCACAACTGTGAACCATTGCTTATGTGGTTTTAGCTGGTTAAGTAATGTGTGGGGGTCGGGCATTTACAAAGCAGAGCTCTCAACTGCTTGGTTCAGAGCTCTTAAATTTTGAACCATCCTCAATGCCCCTGATTCTGCTTTCTTAACAGGAAAAATCTGAGTGTTACACTGAGCATCTGGGGATTCTATAATAATGCCTGCTTTTATCATATCATCAATGACTGGTTTTATACCGGTTAATGCATCTGGTTTCAATGGATATTGACGTATGCAGGGATGGTAATCAGTTTTAGCTTTAATCACCACTGGTGTGGCAGTGGTGCCTTTCCACTTTTGAAGTGGAGTTTTGGTTACTGACACATGTGGGGTAGAACCCTGCACTTGGAAAAGTTTGAGTGCCTGCTCGGTGAGCTGAACTGCACACCCTGTCATGCCCTTTCGGTCAGTGTACATGGCATTCAGGGTAACCACCTGGGGGCCCAAATTTAAAATCTGGGTGTCATAATCAAAATCTGGCCCTGGTGAATGTTTGTATCTTAAGGTAATGTGAAACTTCTCTAAAGACTGAGGTGTAAAGGGTCCCTTCTGACACTCAATAGCTAGGGACAATAACTGTGAGGTGGTAAACGTTGTAGCAATCCACGTCTGGACTGAGGTAACCTGACCTACATGTGAACTTAACTCCCTCCTTTGAAGAGCCCCTACGTCCCTTTCAGTCCCCAGAGATAAGGGACCCTGAATCTTTCTCCACAACAGGAGACTGGCTTCTATCACCACAGGCACCAATTGACGCCAACATCTCAAATGTCCATATCAAAGAACCATGAGTCCACTTTGTTGATCTACCTGTAAATCCCTCAGGATTCTACCTCTGCTTATCATGCCAAAAGGACAGGCTGACACATTTATCACCAAGAAGCTGTCTCTCCCAGAACTGGGACCACCAGCCATAAAATGTGGAACCAGAACTTTCAACTTCCATGAAACTGATGCCATTGTATTCTGTGGACAAAATGTTTTCATTTGGTATTAGATTGGTTTCTGTGCGACGTTTAATGCCTGATCTACAGATTTGCCAGGAAATCTGTTAAAAAGGGACTTCAACTCATCACCATGCTTTCCTTTGTGTGTAGGCACAAAGCTGAAATACAGATACTCACCTTCTTTACTTCTTTTAATCTGTGCAACATACAGTGGCAGCGGTTCAAAGTGACTAGGGTTTTTACTGCAGTACCGACGCGTCGCCACGGTGCAGCGAGTGCGTCGCTGACTAAAGATTTTTAATCCTGCAGCCGGCTGAAAAAAAATCAGGACGCTAGTCTCGTTTTAACCACCAGGCGGCGCAGCGTTGATTAGAAGCCTCCAAAGCACTACAGCGTAACTGAGGTTCTACCTGTAACACACATATATTACACCAGACCTATTTTACTATTAAGTTTTTACTATTAAGTATCTGTTGTGTGCTAAAACATGGGGAGTATGAAGGGCAACAACTTGTTGATGGCTTAGTTGTTTTCTGTTCACTGCGAAGTTATAATTGTTCTGTGTGGTTTAAAACAGGCAGCGCCACAGCAGCAACACATTCTTGTTTTCATTCTCCTCAGCTTTTTCGTGTCTTTAAATAGAAGGTGTCTCTTAAAAATATGTACACACCCACCGCTCTAACATCTGATACAACATATTGGCTTCACATAATACCATGATTATGCGTCGCGGTTTAACTAATATAATTTGAATGCGCATGGCCAAGTAAAGACGTAGAGCGCAGTCCATCTGCGACTACAGCCGCTTATTTAGGTTTTAAACTTCCACGACTTGTTAATGAATGTTTTCCAATAATCGTAGATTTTACGTAAATAACTGTAATAATCATAGGAATTTGTTTTACAGCAGTTGTCGATCGTAATTTTGACAAGACGCCAGAAATCAGCAGATCAACAGCGACGCATTACAGCAACATGTTTGTTCCTACGTGTTTACTCTGTGTCTGCAGAACTGCAGTTTGACTTGTTTTGACTGTGCGTGTCATTGTAACTGAGTGGCTGAGATCACTTATTCGACCAGTGTACGTTTCAACATTTTCATTTCCCATCCGTCCATCCAGCCACTTTCACCGGCGTTTTCGTTTCTCTTTCGATGAGCGTCAAACGGATTTTAATCAAAGCACCGCCTTACAAACCAATAAAACAGGCAAAAATATTTGTTTTTTACAAAAAGACACGGAATTGGAGTTAATATGTTTTTATTGTTTAGAGACAAACGGAAAACACAAAAAGTCGTTCTCTTGTTACCTCTGCTTATAATTTGGTGGAGACATCAAACTCTTACACAAACACGTGACGTGTTTCAGAGTCATGTGTCCAGACAGAGAGTGGCCAATACACAAATGTATGGATGGGCAAATGCAGGCTACGAGAGAAACGGGGGAGTGGCGCACTAGATGTAGCGAGAATTTGTTTTGACTGTGCGTGACTGGCTGATGTGACTTATTCGGCCGTGTATGTTTTAAAACTTTGATTTCCCATCCGTCTATCTATCCTGAATAAAAGCACCGCATTACAAACCAATAAACCGAACAAAAATATTTTTTAACAAAAACACACGGACTTGAATTTAAAGCTGTTTTTTTTTTCGTTTAGAGAAAAACGAAAAACAAAAAACCTCTGCTTTTAATTTTTAATGGAAGCTCATCCATGGATGGGTCGCGGGGCAGCAGTCTTAGCAGAGAGCTCCAGACTGCCGCTCAAAGAAACACGAGATCGAATGATATGTGTTTCGTACTCAGATGACTTGAATCTGAGTTCGACCAAGCTTTTGTTTGTCTCATGTTTGCTCACAGTCACAAAGGCAAACTTCTCATCCTTCCCCTCCCCCGTAGAGCCGCATAGACATGCTAATGTGTTGCTACTACTCGATCAGCAGGTGAGAAATACTTCAGCTTCAGGACAAAGCTCCGTGGGAGACTGGGCCGCATCGGGCGGCGTGATCAGCTGCAGGTCTAAGACTCATTAATGCAGCAAGTAGTTTGTTCTACATACGTTTACTCTGCAAAAATAAACGTATGTATTTATCGTAGCTTTCTGATCTAAGTTATTTGTAGCACTTCGACATTCGTTTAAAATATGCAGTGCATTTAAAAATGAAAATACTATTATTATTATTTATTACCTTTATTGTAAACACAGTATTAATTGCACAATTTGGACTGGCGAAGATTTGCGCTTCTTTCATAATAATCATGGATAATCAAGGAAGAAACTGCAGTTCATAGATCTTATTCAGGGACGGTTTGATAAAGATTCAGCGTGTTTTTCAACTGAACTGTCAGCCAAGGTCGTGCATTATCAAATGAATGCGCCTGTCAGCGGGGAAGACATCAACTCTATTCAGTCGCTCTTCAGTCGCTGCTGCCTTCTCCTCCCCAGTTCACACACCTTAACACTAGTACTACTGGGTTTTCTAAATATACCAGTTCCTACTACAAGGTGTTCCTACAAAGTTAACCAGCTGTTTATTTCGTTATTCCCTCTTTCATGTCCGTCTGGTGAATGAAAGTGGACGGGGCCATCCACGTCCCAGAGCATGCGTTTCTCTGCCTGCTACAGCCTCGGCTGATTTGGGTTGTTAGTGTCCCTTTCCCCCTTTACCATATGAAATGTGTTCCTACGAAGTTGATCAGCCGCTTTCAGAATCAGACATTATTTTTATTTACAAAAAAAAAATTAATACGTTTACAGATTGACCGGTGATGCTGCACGGGTTGCTCTCAGTTAAAACAGTTGTTTGAAGCAGGGAAAAGCGAGTTAGCTGTCCTTGTCGATGCCTTGACAATGTTTTATCATCGGTTAGATCTCTGAGCCCCGACTTTTATGTCTTATTTGGATTAAAAAACAAATGTTGAATGTTCTCAAATAATATAATATTGCCGTTGTTGACGGGGGACAGGAAAAAGGTGACGCGCGTTGGATAAGAGCGGCGTAAAGAATAAAGTGTACATGTGCCGTACTGTCTTGCCGTGTGGTGCATTAAAGAAGCATTCCACGTAAAGAAAATTGCCCGTACCAACAGCGAGAAATCAGGGTTACAGTAGCTTGTCTGCCACAAACGAATGCTGCACGCGGGAGGGCGCACCGTTCAGCTTCTTATTTTTGGTTTTAAACTGCCATAATTTGCCATAATTTACTTACGTTTATAACTTCATACTGTAATGCGACCAGCGGTTCATGGTCTTGGCGATCCATGCACTAAGTAATACAACGTTGTCATCTCGTGATCACATGATGAGGATGAGACGCTGTTTTTCCAATAATTAAAATAAAAAAACTGCTTCCACTCAGACTCGAACCCCGGACAAAAAGAAAATGTTGTGGCCATGCATGTTAACCACTAGGCCACCCAAGACCTGATCATTGGCTGTTCTACAAGAGGCTATATGACGTAAGCAACTACGATGTTTTAGGACCAAAGTCAATCGCCACCTACAGGCCAAAAGGACGTAACACACTCTTCCCGCAGTGCAAACCGGGCACTGACACGGCAGATTTGAAACCCAAACACGGTGGGGGTAGACACTTTTACAGTACTGTACACATAGACTATTTCCACCAGCTACAATTAGGTATCCTCATTATTGTATTACATTTTTAGGTGTTACAATTGTTTATTTAGTAATGTCCAGATTAGGTCATTTATAATTTGATTTTACTTGCATTTATTATTCGTGTATGTTTTAGTGTTTACTGGCTGTTACATAAGACAAGTCCAGTCATCATGAATAACATTTCATTTGTTACAGCGTTTTAAGGGACCACATATAAGACCTTAATATTCTATGCATTTAATATTGATGTTTAACCATTCTGACTTCTATGCTCATTTGAGTGTCGAAGTGATCATTACATGTTTATTGTGTTATGGTGTGATGGAACTTTAAGCTTGATGAAAAGAGGAAAGCTTAGTTATCCCAGATTTAGGAGCGATCCAAATCAAATAGTTTGATTCCTGATGTAAAGAGGTGGAACTCTTTGTCATGTTCTATGCCACTTCCTTTTTATTCCGTGTACTTCCGTTTTATTTTGTAATACTTCCTGTTCGCAGTTCCGTTGTTCACTTCCCGGATCATTTAACACACCTGTCAGCAGTTAGTTAATCAAGCACCGGTATATAGCCTTCACCTCACACACACTCTAGTTGCCAGATTGTCAAGTCCAGTACTTCTTTCCAGCGTTTTCTTGTATTGCCTCTCGTGTATTGATCCTGATTACCTTGACCGCCGAATCCTGTCTGAACCCTGCCTGTACTTTCGCCTGGATAGAACCCTGCTTGATTATCTGACCCGTGAGTTTGCCTAGTCCTTGTCTGTACTGTCGCTGTGCTCTTCTGTGTACCGAACCCTGCCTGTTTATTGGACCTGAGATTGCCTGCCTCTGACTGTGCTTTAAGACCGTGCTCTTTTGTGTATGACCTGGACCGCCTAACTCTGATTGTGGAAATAAAACCTGAGTTCATTCTCAACACGTCTGTGTACTGTGCATGTGGGTCCGACGTCTGCCCAAGCCTGACAGAACAATCTGGCCAGAAATGGACCCAGCCAGTACTGAGAGTCTCCGTGCGCAGCTCTTGGCCCAGGAGCAGCGCTTCACCTAACGGGAGGAGAAAACTAATGCGGCGCTCCAGAGGTTAGCCGAGTGTGCACGTCGGCAGGAGAACGCGGTAGCAAGATTGACGGAGGCGGTGAACCAATTAACCCAGGGACCAGCTGGAGAAACGGCGCCGACTCAGAACCCCGCATCCGCGGCAGCAATCTCGGCCGCAGCTATTCCCGTGGCCATCGGCCCGGAGACCAGGCTGGGCGCCCCGACACGGTTCTCGGGTTAGTCAGGAGACTGTCGTGCCTTTCTCACTCAGTGTAAGATTCACTTTGAACTGCATTCACCCGCTTTCCCCTCGGAGCGATCTCGAGTGGCATACGCCATCTCGCACCTGACGGGAGACGCGGAAGCATGGGCAACAGCGGAGTGGCAGAACGGCTCTCCCTGTGTGTCTATGTTCGCTGCCTTCGCGGTGGCGCTCAAGCAGATTTTCCAGGAGGTCACCCCGGGACGCGAGGCAGCTCAGCGCCTGGTGAATATACGACAGGGCGGAAGATCGACCGCTAGGTACGCGATAGAATTCCGGATGCTAGCAGCAGAAACAGGCTGGGACGCCACAGCGTTGGGTGACGTATTCATCCGTGGACTCTCTCGGCACGTTAAAGATTGCCTGGCGGCGAGGGATCTACCCAGCGATCTGAATGCGCTGATAGCTCTGGCCATTCAGATTGATCGCCGGCTGGGAAGCACCGAGCAGGAGCATCACCGGAGGAGAGACTGCGGGAGGATCGCCGACCCCGCGCTACGAGTCCCAGGAGAGGACAACGGGAGCTTGGCGGCCAGCTCAGTCCACGTCACCCGGAAACAGGACAGACACCGGAGGAGCCGATGCAGATCGGGCGCGCACGGCTCATGGAGGAGGAGAAGCGGCGTCGACGCTCCTAAAGGCTCTGTATGTACTGCGGCCAGGCGGGGCATTTTGCCATACACTGTTCACTAAAAAGATCAGGCTCATCGCTAGCGCGGAGGGTAGCGGTGAGCCGAATGGTCCTTGGTAGCGCCTCCGCTCGCTCACTTCCGACGGTCACGTTGATCTCCAGAAACCGATCCGTCCAGAAAGCTGTGCTCATTGATTCAGGAGCCGATGCCAGTCTAATGGACGCAGGGCTGGTGGAATGAATGGGCATCGCTACTCTACCCTTGGCTTCACCCGTGGAGACGGCGGCGCTAGACGGACGGTGGCTCTGGAGAGTCACCCACCACACGGAGCCGGTAATCATGACTTTTGCTGACGCACATACAGAGAGGATAACATTCTTGGTAGTGGAATCCTGTTACCACCCGGTGGTACTAGGACATACGTGGTTGAGATTACATAATCCAACACTAGATTGGCGCAGTGGGGAGGTGAATCGATGGGACACAGATTGCCAAAACACATGCTTCCAGCCTTTAACCTCTTAGCAGGAGCCTGCAGGTGCAGCAGCAACAGCCGGAGAGGGGATCGAGCAGGCCGATCTGACAGGAGTCCCTGAATGTTACCATGATCTCAGCCCAGTGTTTTGTAAGTCCCGAGCAACATCTCTACCTCCCCATAGGAAGCACGATTGTGCCATCAACCTGCGCCCAGGGACCACTCCACCCAGGGGAGACTCTATCAGCTCTCACCCAAGGAGAATCGGGCCATGAGGGAATACTTGGATGCAGCGCTCGCGTCAGGAATAATCCGTCCCTCTTCCTCGCCTGCTGGGGCAGGATTTTTATTTGTGGGGAAAAAGGACGGCTCATTGCGACCTTGCATTGACTACCGTGGCCTCAATGATATCGACATCAGAGACTCATGTCCCTTACCTTTGCTGTCCTCTGCCTTTGAGCTGTTGGCAGGGGCCACCCACTTCACCAAGTTGGATCTCCGTAATGCGTACCACCTGGTACGCATCCGGGAGGGGGACGAGTGGAAGACGGCATTCAACACCCCTAACGGACACTATGAATATCTGGTCATGCCCTTCGGTCTCACCAACGCGCCAGCCATCTTCCAGGCGTTTGTAAATGAGGTATTGGGTCCGATGATCAACGACTTTGTTGTTGTATATCTTGATGACATCCTTGTCTTTTCTCGCTTCGAGGAGGAGCATATAGCACACGTCCGCCTGGTCCTTAAGAAGCTACTGGAGCACCGTCTGTTCGTGAAGGCGGAGAAGTGCAAATTTCACGCCGACAGGGTCTCATTCTTAGGGTTTCTCATTTCTAAGGACAAGATCGAGATGGATCCGGCCAAGACCCAAGCGGTCCAGGAGTGGCCGGTTCCGCAGAGTCGCAGGGAGGTGCAACGCTTCCTAGGATTCGCTAACTTTTACGGCAAGTTTATCAGACGGTTCAGTGGGATTGCGGCCCCGTTACATGCACTAACCTCATGTAAGACTGCCTTTCAGTGGACGGCGGAGGCAGAGGAGGCATTTCAACGCTTAAAACGCAGTTTCACCACGGCACCGGTACTGCGGATGCCCGACCCACAACGGCAGTTCATAGTGGAGGTTGACGCTTCTAACTCGGGAGTGGGGGCAGTGTTGTCCCAGAGGGACCCAACTGACGGTAGGCTCCACCCATGCGCCTTCATGTCTCGGAAATTGTCCACAGCGGAACGCAATTATGATATAGGAGATAGGGAGCTACTAGCTGTCAAGGTGGCTCTAGAAGAGTGGAGGCACTGGTTGGAGGGAGCCAACCAACCCTTCTTAGTATATACAGACCACAAGAACCTTGAATACCTAAGGACAGCCAAACGGCTGAATTCGCGTCAGGCCCGGTGGGCTCTGTTTTTTAGTCGTTTTAACTTTCACCTTTCATACCGCCCTGGATCCAAGAATGTTAAGCCGGATGTCTTGTCTCGTCTGTACGACGCGCAGCAGGAACCGGCGGAGCCCGAGTCCATCCTACCAGCTGGATGCCTGGTGGGAGCAGTTGCCTGGCCAGTGGAGCAACGAGTACGGGAGGCCACACGAGACCTTCCAGCCCCACGCGGCGTCCCGCCCAACCGACTGTTCGTACCACCAGACCTCCGAGGGGAGGTGAGCCATTGGGCCCATGCGTCATTGGTGAGTGGACATCCGGGGGCACCACGCACCAATTTTTAGACTGGGAGAACGGTTCTGGTGGCCGACCATAAAAAAGCACATGTGCCATGGGCAAGGCTTCCCACCAGCGACCGGCAGGCCTGCTCCAACCCCTGCCGGTACCACATCGTCCATGGTCACACGTGGCATTGGATTTTGTGACCGGTCTGCCACCCTCCCAGGGAAAAACTTGACACATGACGGTGGTAGACCGATTCTCCAAGCTAGCTCACTTCATTCCCTTACCCAAGTTGCCATCGGCCAAAGCTACAGCCCAGGCTATGATGGAACACGTTTTCCGGATCCATGGATTCATGACCGACATCGTGTCTGACCGAGGGCCCCAATTCGTCTCGCGATTCTGGCGAGAGTTCTGTAATCTCATTGGGGCAGAGGTTAGCTTATCATCGGGGTACCACCCCGAGTCCAATGGCCAGGCCGAACGGGCCAACCAGGAGCTGGAGGTGGGACTGCAGCTCCTCGCCTCCAGGAACCCAGGTAATTGGGCCAGCAAGTTGGTATGGGTGGAGTTCGCCCATAACACGCTGCCTTGTGCCTCGACCGGTTTAACCCCTTTTCAGTGCGCTTATGGGTTCCAGCCACCCTTGTTTCCCGCTTTAGAGGAAGAGGTCCACGTCCCTTCAGTACACGCATTGGTCCGGCGCTGCCGCCTCACATGGCTACGGGCACGGCGAACCATGCTACAAGCGCAGGATCGGTACAAGAGGGCGGCAGACCGTAAGCGAACACCTGGTCCGGAGTACAAGGTTGGTGACCAGGTCTGGTTGTCCACCAGGGATCTCCGTCTGCAGGCACAATCACGTAAGCTAACGCCTAAGTTCATTGGTCCATACACTATTTCTCGCATCATTAACCCCGTGTCTGTGAGGCTCTCCTTGCCCAGAACCATGAAGATCCACTCCACTTTCCACATCAGCCGTCTCAAGCCCTTCCGGTCATGTCCCATGATCCCTCATCACCAGCCACCTCCACCTCCACGGATCATAGATGGAGGCCCTGCCTACACGGTCCGGGACCTTCATGACTGTAGACGCCGGGGACGGGGCTTTCAGTACCTGGTGGACTGGGAGGGATACGGGCCGGACGAACGCTCCTGGGTACTGGCCCGAGTCCCTCATCAGGGAGTTCCACGCAGCGCATCCTGAGGCCCCGTCACCGGACGGGATGGGGCGACACGACCAGCTTCCCACAGAGGAGGAGGAATCTGGATTCGGGCCCTCCTCCTGCGACCTCCCACCGCCCGCCCTGGGCGGGGGGGTCCCCGTTGGCGCCATGGAAGATGCCATGGGGGGGGGGGGGGGGGTACTGTCATGTTCTATGCCACTTCCTTTTTATTCCGTGTACTTCCGTTTTATTTTGTAATACTTCCTGTTCGCAGTTCAGTTGTTCACTTCCCAGATCATTTAACACACCTGTCAGCAGTTAGTTAATCAAGCACCGGTATATAGCCTTCACCTCACACACACTCTAGTTGCCAGATTGTCAAGTCCAGTACTTCTTTCCAGCGTTTTCTTGTATTGCCTCTCGTGTATTGATCCTGATTACCTTGACCGCCGAATCCTGTCTGAACCCTGCCTGTACTTTCGCCTGGATAGAACCCTGCTTGATTATCTGACCCGTGAGTTTGCCTAGTCCTTGTCTGTACTGTCGCTGTGCTCTTCTGTGTACCGAACCATCTATCCATCCATTTTCTTAACCGCTTACTCCCTAGTGCGGGGTCACGGGGTGCTGGAGCCTATCCCAGCTGGCTACGGGCGAGAGGCAGGGTACACCCTGGACAGGTCGCCAGTCCATCGCAGGGCAACACATAGACAGACAAGCATTCACTCACACACTCACACCTACGGGCAATGGAGAGAGGCCAATCAACCTAATGCACGTCTGTGGACTGTGGGAGGAAGCCGGAGAACCCGGAGAGAACCCACGCAAGCACGGGGAGCACTGTGTGGAGTGCAAACTCCACACAGAAAGGCGCCAGGGTCGCCTCCGGGAATCGAACCCAGAACCCTGCCTGTACTTTCGCCTGGATAGAACCCTGCTTGATTATCTGACCCGTGAGTTTGCCTAGTCCTTGTCTGTACTGTCGCTGTGCTCTTCTGTGTACCGAACCCTGCCTGTTTATTGGACCTGAGATTGCCTGCCTCTGACTGTGCTTTAAGACCGTGCTCTTTTGTGTATGACCTGGACCGCCTAACTCTGATTGTGGAAATAAAACCGGAGTTCATTCTCAACACGTCTGTGTACTGTGCATGTGGGTCCGACGTCTGCCCAAGCCTGACACTCTTCACCACTGGTTGAACTAAATTCTCCGCTCTGCAGTGACCACTGCCCCAGGGGTATTTAAACTAGTGACACCCTAGGCGAATCGGATTTCCCTCTATCTTCAAACTTCTTTCACCTTTTCTTTTTGCGTCGCATTACTTTTCTTTAATTTTCCTTTGTTCTTAAATTTTGTAAACCTAAGTTAAACTTACGTTAGAAAGTCATCAAGAAACTCCGCGAAACTGAAACTATTACAACCAGCCCTTAATTGACTCGCTATTTTTGATCGAACTAATTAAATTAGATTCCAGCCCGTTTGCTTTTTGGGCTAGTTTAAGTAGCGCTGACGCTTTGAAACACCTTAGAAGTCCAGCCTGGCTGACTGTTACTTCGCTGAACCCAAGCCGTCATCATCACTACGGGCGACGACTTCTGGCCCAGAGGCCGTGGCACCTGGACCAGAAAGGGAACGCCTGCTCAACCAACCGGTAACGGGAGACGCTGCACAGCGGCTACAGCTCCAAACTAAGGCAAGGCGAACATCTCTAATCCTCTGAGAATTCTGGTGTTTCTCAAAGCGCTAAAATTGAACATCCCAAATTCATTAGTTATCCTTAGATTTGAATTAGTTAGAGACAAATACTCTTTTCGCTTGATCAAAGCCATCACACACTCAGGTCTTGACCATTCTTTGGGTTTCACTCATTGATTCATTCACTGTTCATCATCTCATTCTGATCGTTCTCTCATTTTCTGTTCTTTTTATTTGAGTATTTCCATATTACGTTATTCATATATCCAGTAGTTATCCAGAAGTTAGATTAATAAAACGTTAAAAAGGAATCTGGTTTTGTGTGCATTGCTCTTCAGATTTAAGCAGAGGTCACTGAACCGCAACAAGAATTCACGGCATAAGAGACTGATTTGGTTTTATCACAAGAAAGTGGTTATTGTCGTTCATGAGTGGTAACTCATTGAATTGATATCTGGCATTAACTAGATTGATACAAGCGTGGTTTCAGCTTTAAAACAAACCTGGTGCCCCAACTTCGAGGTATATTAATGTTTCCGTATTAATATCAAACTATTAATAATTTGAATCCGCTACATATTATTGGTGCCAGGCAATGGCAAACGGTGGTGCAGTGGGTAGCACTGTTGCCTCACAGCAAGAAGGTTCTGGGTTCGATTCCCGGAGGCGGCCCTGGTGCCTTTCTGTGTGGAGTTTGCACGTTCTCCCCGTGTTTGCGTGGGTTCTCTCCGGGTTCTCCGGCTTCCTCCCGCAGTCCAAAGACGTGCCTCAGGTTGATTGGCTTCTCTCCATTGCCCGTAGGTGTGTGTGTGAATGGTTGTCTGTCTATGTGTTGCCCTGCGATGGACTGGCGACCCGTCCAGGGTGTACCAGGCCTTGGAGCCCAAAGCGTGTAGCCGCCGTGCTAAACTTAAATGTATGAACTAAGTGCTCTGACCTGCAGCCAGAGCGCAACTGACCTAAAACTTTACCTGCAGCGAGCGCCTTTCAAGGGGCGTGCCCAAAAGTTGTCGGTGCTGACGTCACCGTCTTACAGCGCCTCCCAGTCGAGAGCGCCCTGTCGTCCTTAAACGGAATTAAAATCCGAGTGATCCACCCAGTGGCCGATTTGGTTAACTGAGTCAGAAAGCAGGTATTCCAGCAGAGTAGGCCCCATCTCATAGTTGGATTTAAATAGCCTTCATTGTTGATAAACGTTGTTTTGCTTATAACTAGTCACATTTAATCCTAGTTACTCACTTTGGATTGAATCCTACATTGTAGAATTTTTGAAAATTTTCTAAATTACCTTCGTATTTTTGACTTTTACTCTTTTGTTACTATACTATTACTATAACATTCTTTTTGATTGATTTTTATCGTTATCTTTGATTGCCATATTGTGTATAATTTTTTTTTTAGAAATAACTTTCATAAAAAAAATTTAATTCCTTTGATCTACTCTAGTTAAAGAAGCATTTTAATTTAAATAATTGATTAGGTGCCTCCTCACCTGTATAAAGATACAATAAGGAAGAAGTAAACTTTTTGTGATTAATTGAGAACCACTCAATTCTAGAGAACTGCTGACCAACCTCAGTAACCAAAACACTGGTAAGATGGAGCCAACCAGTGAGTTGAAAAACACGAATACCAGCATGTCCACTGACGCTAGCATAGATATCCGGGTCGCGACTGAAGAAGCATTAAATGAGCTGACCCAAGCTTTTATTCCTGGATATATGACAGAAATCCAAGGATCTACGGTGAAGGAACTTGACAACCTGTTAACAGACTTCACTGCTGACGCCCTAACCCAGTCCTTGAAAGAAAAGGACAAGATGAAAATGCTGGGACGAATGGCCATGATAATGTCCATCCATCCATGATGAGTCAAAGAGGAGCTTTCTTGGCCACTCGCTTTCAAGATTGATGGGCATTAAAATGCCCATGAGGAGGGGATTTGTAGTATATTTATGTATCATATCATATATTATTATATAGGTAGTGAACAATATGTTCTGGTCAGGTTAAGATGCAGCGACTGTTCCTCAACCCTTGCAGTTTGGCAGGGTCGTTGTCTGGGGAGCATCTGGGATAGACTCCAGGAAACAGAGATTTACATTTACTTTTAGCAGTAAAATTGATCATTGCTTATGAGAGAAGTACAGAGAGTAGATGGGTTCGTGTGTCCTCAGTGACTGGGGTGAAAGCGTTTGCGTAAACTGGGTTCGCAGAATCTGTGTTCGCAGAATCTGTTGCTGTTAACAATGTTTATCCGAGCTGTTCCTAAGGAAATATTCAAAATGTCACGCCGACCTGGGAAAGGAACTGGGAGGTTGATGGTGGGCCAGATGCAGCTGGAGCTGGACAGATAACACGGCCCAGCGCCAGGACTTTCAAAGTAGCCGAGAAAAACATCTACACGTCCTTATTTGGACATGTGGAAAAAAGCAGGTGGTTAAAAGCAGGCCTTCACAGGCTGGGGTTTTCAGAACGCTTCGCAGAGGGTCCGCTGGTAGCACACAGCGGACCTTTTCCGACAATGTGAGCAAGAGCTCACTACTGCTCAACAACAGCTTGAAGAAGCACGAGTAGATCAAAACAAAACACAAACTTTGCTCTCCCAAACTATGGAGGAGAATGATGACCTAAAATCCAAAAACAAAATTCTTGAGAGACATCTAGAGAAGGAACAAGTGAACCAACACTTGCGTCATCAATTGGTTGTTGCTGAAAACAAAACATGCGAAATTAAACGCCTCCAAGAAAAACATGAGAAAGAATTAGCCAAGGTTAAAAGAGATCTTGATTACTCTTTTGAAATAGGGAAGACACACACGTCCCATGATGCCTTTTACCATCAAATAAAAATCCCTCCCAAGGAGGAGGAGCCGCCACCTGCCGTGTTCCATTCATACCTCCCACCTGAACCACTGAGAGCACAATATTCGCACAGAAGCTCATCACCAGTGGTTGCAAACGCATTGCCTTCTTCCCCTCTAGGTCAACATGCATCACAAAGACCTTCTATGAGAGATTTGGATAAAATAGCACGTAACATCACACGCTTTGATCCTAGTCCTGGTGGTTCTCATGATACCCCCGGCTACTTAAAGGACATCAGCTTTTACCTGCAAAGGTATCCACAGTCAACAACCCATGATAAGTTATATCTTATCAAATTAACCTCGAGTCGTGATGTTAGCAATTTCATTGAACGACAACCCAGCACAATCAGAGATGATTATGACCTGCTATGCGATGCTCTAGAGCGGGAATACAGTGATACTGTTTCCCAATCTGGACTTAATGCAGCTATTGCTATTAAGCAAGCCCGACATGAAGATCCTCAGGCGTACTACCGACGCCTTCTTCGAGCCTACTTTGGCTCTAGAAATGAACCAGGAATGGAGGAAGACTTAAAATTCAAAACACTTTTTATCAAAAACCTCCATCCTGCTACTAGCAGTCATCTTGGCATTTCAGCAAATCCACGCAACTCCACCAGCCAACACCTACGTGAACTGGCATCGTTGGGGTTTGCAAAACCTAAAGAGATTAATCCAAAGAATCCTGAGCCGAGTACTGTGTTCAACATTGACACCAAACATTTGCCTCTGAGATTAGAAGGAGCATATGATGGTGGCTCAAAGGACACCGAAAGAACTCCCTGGAGATCCCATCGACCTCAAGATAGTCATGAACCATACAGGTTTCAGAAAACTAACCCATGGCGTAGCCACCCCAAGTCATCTTGGTCTGACAAAAGGCCAAATTCTATGAGGTATGAAAGGTAACATCCTCCATGCTTCCTTTAAAGATCAACCTAACCCTCAGCACAGAAGTGACGCAAATCCTTTAAGAAGGAGAATAGAAATGGTTATGTGGAGAACAGAAATACCCCACATGAGCCCCACTTTGATGCCTCGGGCCAAAAAGAAAAGGACTTGGAAACACTTGAACAAGTTGCCCAAGACCTCAGAGAGAAAAAGAATAGAACAGCCGATGTTTTGGCCAAGCCCAGCCCAAACCCCACATGTGTGAGACACCAGAGTCTTCCAGTGCAGTCTTAGACTTAGCAGTCACTCTGAAAAACACCTTCAAACAGGAGGCTCTTCTTGACACAGCTTCAGACATCACCTTAATATCTACTGCACTGCTCAACAAACTGACATCAATGATGCAGCAAACAGGCAAACAGCTTACACTGCATCCATGCTCCCTGAAGATTCATCCTTACGCCCCTACAGGGACCATTTTTACAGCCATGGCTTTGATCCATATGTCTATTGGTCCAATGAAGTTTGTTCTTCCAGTATACGTGTCATCCCTGGAAACGGTTCCTCTATTGATAGGCCAAGACCTACTCACCCGCTTGGAACCAGTAATAGAACCCAAGCATTCCAGAATCTGGGCACAAGTCCGTGACCCTGTGCCCCTCCCGCACAACCAGCCCACAGAGGTCCAATGCTGCACCCTTACCGTTGTGGCGCCCTCTGACCCCACTAATCACGCTGATCCATTGACCAAACAAGGCGCCATTCTGGGCCTGCCTGTACATTCGATCCAGAACTGGTTGGAACGTCATGCTTTCGGAGGAAGTCAGCTATGGTGTGATTAAAAACCCCGCCATCAGCGCTTGTTTTAGCTGCTGCTGATAGGGTGAGTCATCAGCGGTGTCCTCGTCTTCTACGAGGGGATAGAATTCTCCATTTGCTCCCCCTAGGGTGGGTGGGTTGGGAGCTGGACCACACCCTTCACAATCATAATTACTGTCAATTATGTTATATTGTTGTTTGAGGGGTTTCAGATCAGGATAACGAATTGGTTCTCCTAACATTAAGGAGTGGAGTTCACCTGTGAGTTGTTCTAGTGTGGCTGGCTACAGGGTCAGCTCTAGCAGCTGCAGGTTCATTAATGTACAATTTTTCTACTGCTCTCAGCATTCAAGCAATTTTTCTTCGATTTTAGATTTTCGATCTGGTTTCTGTCTTCTCTCTTCACTAATTTTCTTCGTCTGGCTTCACCACAACAGCTGCCTGCAAGACAAGCCGTTCACGCTTCATATCTAGTTTTTTCCGAATACCCTGTCTCCGCTTAAGCGCTTGCAAGCGTATAGTTTGCTTTGGCACTGTTAGGTTTCCTCTCTACATAGACCCATTCACACAATCATTCACACGTTTTGTTAATGTCTTAACAAGTACGCTGGAATTACAGCTCCAGTCAACCCAGTCGATCCTAGTCGACTCTGGAATTACGACACTAGTCAACCCTGGGCCCAATTGTGGGCCCAGTCAACCCCTAGTTATTTATCCTGTAATTACGGGACCAGTCAACCCCTACTTCTTTATCCTGGAATTACGGGCCCAGTCAACCCCAATCATGGCATTACGGACACTCACTTATTGTTGCTGTATTGCTCGTCTCCTGAAACTCGTCATCAACGCCGTCGAAGAGAAGATCAGGATCTATTTCACCGACCCAGCGACAAATTCACGGCCCAGGATTTTGTGTCGGACGAGTAGATGTCCGGCTGCCGGCAGGCTTCGGTGTTCCATCACCCTCCTCCACCCTCGCTCAAAAGACCAAATTATGTTGGGTCTGAAAATACCACAACAACACTGATACACACAGAGACGAGAACAATAAAGCACGAGTGAGAGCCAACCAGTTTTTTCTTGGCCAAGGGGAGCTCGCCTGAGATCTTAGCGTTGTAAGCGCTTCACTCAGAGACCACCAACTCCAACGAACTTCCCCAAAGCACAACACTTTATTGATGCTTGTACACACCTTCAATATCACATCATTGGTGCACTTGTTAACATGCGGAAACAACCAAGTAATCATAGCAATACGAAAAGGTCCCCTCTTGTGGTTTTGAACACCTACGCCTGAATAGGAGCACAAAGCAAATGTGACAAAATTGTCCTGCGTATATGACAATACTTGTACAGAGGCAACTGGTGAAAGTGTGTACCCCCACCGCGTTTGGGACGCAAATCTGCCACGTCAGCGCCCAGTTTGCACTGCGGGAAGAGTGTGTTACGTCCTTTTGGCCTGTAGGTGGCGATTGACTCCCACCTTTGGTCCTAAAACATTGTATGATCAGGTCTTGGGTGGCCTACTGGTTAAGATGCATGGCTGCAAAACTTTTTGTCCGGGGTTTGAGGCTGAGTGGAAGCAGTTTTTTAATTTTAATTATTGGAAAAACAGCATCTCATCCTCATCATGTGATCACGAGATGACAATGTTGTATTACTTAGTGCATGGATCGTCAAGACCATGAACCGCTGGTCGCGTTATAGTATTTAGTATGGTTATGAACATATGGCAAATTATGGCAGTTTAAAACCAAAAATAAGAAGCTGAACGGTGCGCCCTCCTGCGTGCAGCGTTCGATTTGCGGCAGACAAGCTACTGTAACCCTGATTTCTCGCCGTTGGTACGGGCTACAATTTTCTTTACGTGGTATTCTTCTTTAATGCACCACACGGCAAGACAGTACGGCACATGTACACTTTTTTCTTTACGCCACTCTTACCCAACGCACGGCAGGTAGGAACTAATGTTGATTACAAATAAAATCACAGTAGCTAAAATTCCATGTTTCCCAAACATAAAATAAAAAAAATAAAAATAAATACTAACTAACGTGTTCATAGAAAAAACAATTTGAGTGGTCAACTTTTAACTTGTAGCTAATACTAGGCACAAATGACTGAACACGCCCAGTACTCTTAAAGGAACCTCACAGGAAAGAAACACTGTTGTTAACCTAATGAGAAGTTAACAGGCAGAGCTTTCATAGCATTGAGACTTGGAGTGCCATCTGTGGTAATTGTGCAAATGCAACAATTGCAAGCAGGTGTTTCAAAAGTTAAGTACTTCATAGGAGACGCACGGCCCAAAATCAAAGCTCATCGCCCAACATGGGACTCGAACCCACAACCCTGAGATTAAAAGTCTCATGCTCTACCGACTGAGCCAGCTAGGCCCCAAAAACAGTTTTTTTTCATGTAAGTGGCAACTTCAGGCTTCCATGGCAAAACCTTTGGTTTCCTTTGTGGCTGATCTGTGTCAACACACAAAGATATTGCTTTTTTTTTACTTTAACCATGCACTTCCTTCAGCTGCTCTGCCTACATACACCCAGTATGTGACCTGCCCCACCAGAGACAATAAAACACTGGACTTATTCTACGGCCACACTAAAGAGGCTTACACTGCATCCTCCCTCCCACCGCTGGGCAGAGCTGACCACAACATCCTGCATCTCCTGCCTGTGTATAAACCTGTTGTACACAGGCAGCCGGTGGTGCCCCGCACAGTGAAGAGGTGGACGGCTGAGAGCGAGGAGGCTCTCAGGGACTGTTTTAACACCACTGTGTGGACGGAGCTCTGCGACCCACATGGGGAGGACATTAACGCAACAACAGACTGTGTAACGGATTACATCAACTTTTGCTGTGAAAACACCGTTTCCTCCAGACGGGTTCGGTGTTTCACCAACAACAAGCCGTGGGTCATCCCTGATATTAAAGCTCTGCTAAAGGAGAAGAAGAGAGCATTTAAATCAGGGGACAGGGAGGAGCTGAGGAGGAAAATCCGTGAGGGGAAGTCCAGCTACAGGAGGAAGATGGAGGAGCAGCTGCAGCAGAACAATGTCAGTGAGGTGTGGAGGAGTCTAAAACCCATCTCAGGATTCAAAGCTCCACACCCACAGGCTGAGGGCTGAACTCATACTTTAATAGGTTTGACCAAGCACCCACTCACTCCTCCCAGCAGCTGCCTCCAAACCTTTTGTCACCTCCTACCACTGGATTACCAGCCCCCACAGCCCTTCACACTTTTACACAAAGCCCTCTACCCTCAGCCCTGATGACTGGTGACTCATCCCAACAACACCCCCTCACTTCACACCACACTGAGACACTCCCTCAACCCCTATCCTTCTCCAGCACCCAGGTGGGAAGTGAGCTCGGGAACATCAAGGCCAGGAAAGCAGCTGGACCAGACGGCATCAGCTCCAGACTAAAAAAGTCCTGCGCAGGCGAACTGTGTGGAGTTATGGAGCATGTCTTCAACCTGAGCCTCAAGCTGAGGGTGGTACCACAGCTCTGGAAGACCTCCTGCGTGGTACCAGTGCCCAAGACACCGCACGCCAAAGACCCCAGCAGCTTCAGACCAGTGGCTCTGACATCACACCTGATGAAGACACTAGAGAGACTGGTCCTGGGTCACCTCCGCTCTGCGGTGGGAACCTACCTGGACCCGCTGCAGTTCGCCTACCGACGCGGCATAGGAGTAGACGACGCCGTCATCTTCCTCCTACATCGAGCTCTTTCCCACCTAGAGAAGCCCGGCAGCACTGTGAGGATCATGTTCTTTGACTTCTCCAGTGCCTTCAACACAACACACAAACTGGAGGAGGCTGGTGTTGACCTTCATTTGACGGAGTGGATTATGGACTATCTCAGGCCTCAGTTTGTGAGAGCCAGAGACTGTGTGTCTGAAACTCTGACCTGCAGTGTGGGGGCCCCACAGGGGACTGTACTGGCCCCCTTCCTCTTCACCCTCTACACGTCAGATTTCAGACACAACACGGACAGCTGTGTTCTGCAGAAGTTCTCTGATGACTCTGCGATTGTTAGACTGATCACCGATGATGGCGATGCAGAGTACAGAGGACTCACTCAGAACTTATTGGACTGGTGCCAGCGGAACCACCTCCTGATCAATACAGGGAAAACAAAGGAGGTGGTGGATTTCCGCAGACAGCAGCCTGCACATGCACATCCAGGGAAGGGACATTGAGAGAGTGGACTCTTACAAGTACCTGGGTGTGCATCTTAACAATAAACTGGACTGGACTCATAACACGGATGCACTGTACAGGAAGGGTCAGAGCAGACTCTACCTGCTCAGGAGACTGCGGTCTTTTGGAGTGAGGGGGCCACTCCTGAAGACCTTCTATGACTCTGTGGTGGCATCAGCCATCCTGTACGGTGTGGTCTGCTGGAGCAGCAGCATCACAGTGAGGGACAGGAAGAGACTGGACAGGGTCATCAAGAAGTCCAGCTCTGTCCTGGGCTGCACTCTGGACACGGTGCAGGAGGTGGGTGAGAGAAGCGTCCTGGCTAAACTGACATCTGTCACGGCGCTCTAGGTAGCGGACCCACACGCACAGCGGAGACAAGGCTCAGTGAACAACAAGGGTTTATTCGAGCTCGTGGTCAGGCAGGCAAGGGTCGGTACACAAAGACGGCGGTTTACAGTACAGGCAAGGATCTGGCAAACGGTGGTCAAAAGACACGCTTCGGTCGGACTTACGGCAAGGCGGTATCACAGGTGAGGCGGAAAGCAAGGTCAGGAAAACAGGATCGGTAACAAGACAATACAGGAATGAATGCTGGACTGCTGGCTATAACACAACGAGACAATCTGGCAAAGTGCTGGGCTTAGAGGTGGTGCTTAAATACTAATGAGAACACAGGTGAGTAATGATTGATAGAATACAGCTGTGGATATCACGTGACTGCAAAGTAAAACAAAAGTGACAAGACAAAACCGGAAGTATAAGAAAATAAAGCAGGAAGTGAGTCCAGGCTGTGACAGAACTCCCCCCTCACGCGCGAATTCCCAGGCGCCCCAAAACGCGCAAGGCAGACTAGCAGGGTGGGCGGAAGAAGGACAGGAGGCGGGCCAAAACAAAACACAAGGCACGAATAACAGAAAACAGAACCGAGTCCATGAGTGTGAAGTCCATAATGGATGATAACAAAGTTCAGGCAATCCCTCAAGGGGGGTGGTGACAAGGAGAGCCACGGCCGTGCAGCCGCCAGGCCGAGACGGCACATCTTATGCCCGAAGACAAGGCTAGAGTTCTAGGAGGCCGACGTCGAAACAAGACGCCTCCAGCGGTCCAACCCATGTGCTGGTGCTCTCCAGACCGGCGGTGCTCTAGGGGGCTGAGGAGGCGTGGTGGTCGGCAACGGCAGAGGCCGCGCCATCGTCGTGGCAGGAAACAGCGACCTCCAGCCAGGGAGTCGCATCCGGAACCGATCAGTCGAAGCGGCCGACGACGCAGGAGGCAGCGCCATCCCCGCCACAGGATGCGCCAAGGACCTGACCCTCCGTCAGGCAGGTGAGGCGAGAGCCGGCGGAACGCCGGGAACAGCGACGGGGACAGACGTGGAGACGAGGCCTGACGTGGGGACGAAGCCGGAACCAGAGACAGGAACACATGTGGAGACGAGGCCGGGACCGGAGACTAGGACAGACGTGGAGACGAAGCCGGAACCAAAGACTAGGACAGACGTGGAGACGAAGCCGGAACCAGAGACTGGAACAGACGTGGAGGCGAAGCCGGGACCAGAGACGGAGGCAGACGTGAAGACGGAGCCGGGACCACGGACAGAGGCAGACGTGAAGACGGAGCCGGGACCACGGACGGAGGCAGACGTGAAGACATGGCCGGAGCCGGACCACCAGGACCCGATGCAGGCGCGGCCGGAGCCAAGCCACCAGGAACCGATGCAGATTCTGCAGGCGCCAGACCACCAGGAGCGGAGACGGGCGTGGCCGGGACCGGACCACCATGAGCTGAGACGGGCGTGGCCGGGACCGGGCCACCAGGAGCTGAGAGGAGCGTGGCCGAGACCGGGCCACCAGGAGCTGAGACGAGCGTGGCCGGGACCGGACCCCCAGGGGCTGAGACGAGCGTGGCCGGGACCGAACCACCAGGAGCTGAGACGAGCGTGTCCGGGACCGGACCACCAGGAACTGCACCTGCACACATTGGCACAAAAACCACAGGGACCAGGAGTGGGCCGACCACCTCCTCCGGGAGGGCGGCAGGAGACAGAGCTGGACCGACCTCCTCCGAGGAGCCGACAGCGGCAGGAACGGCAGCTACAGGGCCGACAGGAACAGGGACTGGAACGGCCTCTACTTGGCCGGCAGGAACGGCAGCTACAGGGCCGACAGGAACAGGGACTGGAACGGCCTCTACTTGGCCGACAGGAACGGCCTCAATATGGCCGACAGGAACAGGAACAGGAACGGCCGCTACTTGGCCGACAGGAACAGGAACAGGAACGGCCGCTACTTGGCCGACAGGAACAGGAACAGGAACGGCCTCAATATGGCCGACAGGAACAGGAACAGGAACGGCCTCAATATGGCCGACAGGAACAGGAACGGCCCCAATATGGCCGACAGGAACAGGAACGGCCCCAATATGGCCGACAGGAACAGGAACGGCCCCAATATGGCCGACAGGAACAGGAACGGCCCCAATATGGCCGTCAGGAACAGGAACAGGAACGGCCTCAATATGGCCGACAGGAACAGGAACGGCCTCAATATGGCCGACAGGAACAGGAACGGCCTCAATATGGCCGACAGGAACAGGAACAGGGACGGCCTCAATATGGCCGACAGGAACAGGGACGGCCTCAATATGGCCGACAGGAACAGGAACATGGACGGCCTCAATATGGCCGACAGGAACAGGAACTGAGGCCTGGTGTGACTGGCCAGGGGTGTCCGCTAGCTGGCGTAAAGATGGAGCTTGAGCTTGGCGTGGCGGAGCCGAGGCTTGAGCTTGAGCTGGAGCTGGGGCTTGAACTTGACGTGACTGAGCTGAGGCCTGAGCCTGACGTGGCTGAGTTGAGGCCTGAGCTTGACGTGGCTGAGCTGAGGCTTGAGCTTGACGTGGCTGAGCTGAGGCTTGAGCCTGACGTGGCTGAGCTGAGGCTTGAGCTGGAGCTTGAGCTTGGCATGGCTGAGGTGAGGCGTGAGCTGGAGCTGGAGCTTGGCATGGCTGAGGTGAGGCGTGAGCTGGAGCTGGAGCTTGGCATGGCTGAGGTGAGGCTAGGGCAGGAGTTGCTGCAGCCAGAGACGCAGGAGACGCTGCAGCCAGAGACGCAGGAGACGCTGCAGCCAGAGACGCTGGGGCCAGTGGTGCAGGCTTAGACGCTGGGGCCAGTGGTGCAGGCTTAGACGCTGGGGCCAGTGGTGCAGGCTTAGACGCTGGGGCCAGTGGTGCAGGCTTAGACGCTGGGGCCAGTGGTGCAGGCTTAGACGCTGGAACGGGCGCAGGCTCTGACGGGGGTTCAATGAAACCCAGGGCCTCGCGCAGTGCAGGCTTCCGAGCGATGAGCAGGGCGGCTTCCCGGAAGTGATGCTCCTTGGTAAGTCGGTCGCTGCCTCAGCGGAGTTCAGATAGTGTGCAAACAGGAACAGGACTGGAGGGGCGCATTGGGCACGGATCCGCTGGAAGATGCTGTCCGGGATGCCTGCGATGGAGATGGGCATGTCGTATGATGGAGCGAGAGTGCCCTCTGCTGGCGGAGAGGACCGCTTGATTTCAGTGGCCGAGTCTTCTGGAGCCTGGACAGGGGAATCCGGCTGTCGTCGACGCCGTCTGGACCTCCGACGACTAGCTTTGGGCTTCAGCTCCTCAACCGCCAGGGCTGAAGCAGGAGCTGGGGCCACGGTATGGGCTGACTTGGACTGGGGAACTATGGCGGTAGCGTGGGCATGGACTTGGGCCGATGAGCTGGAGTCTGGAACGGGAGCTGGATCTGCCTGAACGGCGTCTGGAGCAGGGACTGGATCTGCCTGAGTGGCAACAGGAGAGTGAGCTTGACTCGACTGAGCGGCGACAGGAACGTGAGCTTGGCTTGACTGAGCGACGACAGGAACGTGAGCTTGGCTTGACTGAGCGACGACAGAAACGTGAGCTTGACTCGACTGAGCAGCGACAGGAGCGTGAGCTTGGCTCGACTGAGCAGCGACAGGAGCGTGAGCTTGGCTCGACTGAGCGACGACAGGAGCTCTTTCCGGTGCAGCAGGAACAGCTGATGAGACGCTGGCGGGCGCCGCGCGCAGAGCGCGTGCCGAATCCCTCCGCACTGCCTGGAGCCTCTCAAAAAGCGTCTGCACTTCCGGGTAATCAAGCCACCAGAATTCCTCCTCCAGGATAGCAATCGCCTGTTTTATGACGCGGAGCCGCGCCTTCAGACTGGGGGCTTCCGCGTAATTCTTCGCAAGCTCCTCGAAGCACCAGCGGAGGTCCTCCGGCAGCCTCAAGCAGGAAAACACCATCGCGACTCTGCGTTGTCCAAGTACACAAAACAAAATCCCTTGCAGCCCTTAAACAGATGCAAGACGCCGGCTGGGTCCGAGTCTGGCCAGATTGTACTGTCACGGCGCTCTAGGTAGCGGACCCACACGCACAGCGGAGACAAGGCTCAGTGAACAACAAGGGTTTATTCGAGCTCGTGGTCAGGCAGGCAAGGGTCGGTACACAAAGACGGCGGTTTTCAGTACAGGCAAGGATCTGGCAAACGGTGGTCAAAAGACAGGCTTCGGTCGGACTTACGGCAAGGCGGTATCACAGGTGAGGCGGAATGCAAGGTCAGGAAAACAGGATCGGTAACGAGACAATACAGGAATGAATGCTGGACTGCTGGCTATAACACAACGAGACAATCTGGCAAAGTGCTGGGCTTAGAGGTGGTGCTTAAATACTAATGAGAACACAGGTGAGTAATGATTGATAGAATACAGCTGTGGATATCACGTGACTGCAAAGTAAAACAAAAGTGACAAGACAAAACCGGAAGTATAAGAAAATAAAGCAGGAAGTGAGTCCAGGCTGTGACAACATCCATCATGGACCAGGACTCTCACCCACTGGAGGACTCACTGTCTGCTCTGGAGAGCAGCTTCAGTAGCAGAGTGATCCACCCTCGCTGTGTGGAGGAGCGATATCGTAGATCCTTCCTATCTGCTGCTGTCAGACTGTATAATCAGAACTGTTGACCACGTCCCACTACAGTCACTCACCCACTGCATCAGTGGTTTATATAGCAACCTGCTCTGCACAATATTTGTGCAAAATATGTGAACAATCATGTATATTGTTACCGGTACAAACCTTATACCCATTACTGTGCAATAACCCTGCAATGACCTCATATTCACTCTAACTATACTGTACTGCTTTGTACTGTGCCAACACCAACACAAACTATTCTGTACCTGTATTCTCGCTTATCTGTACTGCTGTTGTGAGAAGTAATTTTCCCACTGCGGGACTAATAAAGGTTTTCTTATTCTCTTACTCTTATTCTCTTTTGATTAAAGAACAAGGTCAACAACGGTAAATCTATCAGACACCAAGAAATTCTAGACAAGACTTATTACTACATTACTTCATGCTGCAGGCTGAATGTGGCTCTTGATTTTGTGTTTTCAGACCAGTCAGCTTTCACAGGTGTCACTCACCTGTCGCTGTTAGAACGAATAAGAAACTTACACAGGCCAATGTCAACATTCACTTTTTAATATGTCTTGAGCTAAACCCATAGAGTGCTGAGCCTGCATTCCAAAGGTCAATGGATCCAAACCATCCTGTCTTAAAGCTTATCGACAAGCAATAACTGCCTAATGCTATTGGATAGCTGGACGTCCTGGACACAGGTTCAAATGAGCCGATAGACAAGACTTATTACTACCCTACTTCAAGCTGCAGGCTGAATGTGGCTCTTGATTTTGTGATTTCAGACCAGTCAGCTTTCACAGGCGTCAATCACTTGTCCATGGTGTTCATTGCAAGATAATAAAATGAACTGAAAAACATACACAGACAAAGCTCAACCTTCCCTTTCTATTATGTGTCTTATTGGAACCTGACACAGTGAATCATGCAAAGACACTCTGAACTTGGGCTCGGGGTGAAGAAAAACAGTGCTCAGTGCAAAGCCCTAATAGATTTGGCACAGGCCTCCTAAGCCAGAGATTGTGGGTTAGAGTCCCATTTATGGTGGGAATCAGCAGAGTGGCGCAGTGGAAGCGTGCTGGGCCCATAACCCACAGGTCGACGGATCGAAACCATCCTCTGCTAGCTTTTTCAACCTGCACTACCGGTATGCAAATTCCACTGTCTAGCCTTGAAGCCACTTGCAATTGGCAAACCTCCTGTTATGGGAAAAATTGTCTCTTCCTTACTTCTATGCAGTTATTATACGATTTATGACTTATGTTCTGCAATTAATATTTTATGTTTTGTCTTACTGTATGCATTTGCCATTTGACCTAGATTGTTCAATGGTTCTCTCTGCCTGATAGACTCTCAACTCTAGCTCCCAAACCCAAGGTCGGTCAGTTGTGTCTCTGTCTGTTGAGACTTGGTGCTCCTTTCTCACAGATAGTTGGACGTCAGCAATGCAGGTGTGAGAATGTAAATATCTTCACACACACTGCGACAGGGAGGAGATGGTGCATGTAATTTGATTGGGTTAGAAAGACATTCCACCCTAGTTGGACAGAGAAGCTAAAAGGCAGAAGCAACTTGAGGATCGTGGACTCTTTGCATCACACCTTCGTGGTGTGTGCACTGATCTCCCCAGCTGGTTTTTGGGTTGTTGATGTGCACGATCAACATCCATGCTTTTTATTTGCTTTCCCCATTATTTTTATTTTCTTTATTATTTTAATAAATCGCACAAAAGGACAAATCTCCCATCTGCTTCTTTATGGAAAATTTCCACCACAGAAATTGGCGTTGTTGGCAGGATCCCGCGGCAGGTCGTCTGGACGGTGTGACCAGGGACGATAGTCCTGAGGACTAGGGTCGCTCAGCCTCCAAACCTCTACAGACATTCAGAGCTGGGAGGACTGCTCACCTGTCTGTATCGCCTCTGACGAGATCCACGAACTCAGATTCAAACTCAAATCTTAACTTAATCGAGATTCCTTTGATTTGGGAAAAACAAAAAGATTGGAACTTTTATTTTTAATTTAGCTGAAACATTTCAATTGGTTGAAAAAAAAAGAAAAGAAATCTATTTGGTTGAAACACTAAATTTGATTAGGAAAATTAATTAGATCGAGAAAGAAAAAAAAAATCCCAATAATACATGTTCTTAATTAGGTCAAAGTCTGCTCTGGGTGGTGAGACGTCGGTTGCTAAGGGTTGGCTCGTGGAACCGAGCTTTCGTCTGTACTGAGGATACAGACATGTTTTTTTTTATCTGTGCGTGGTCCACATGTGGGGGACTGAGTATAAAAGACGGCCTCTGAAAGATGGAGCGCGTTCGCAGAGTAAAGTATTTTCAAGATACGAGGGACCCGGGCCTAGAGGGGCCTAACGTTGAGGAAATACTTCGGGAAAGGCTCTGTCGCCAGATCAGGTTGGTTCCCTTTTTACGGAGACGTCCGATAAAAAGGCATTTTGGGAAGGTTCCGGCCTGAACACACAAAAAAATCTAAGGCAGGAAACCGCTGGACTCTGAAAGACGGGTTCGGGGCAATCTGAGTCTTCACCACCAGACAGCAACCGTACAAAACCAAACGTAATTAAAATAAAAAGTAAATATGGTTATTAGTGCGTTTCATGTTACCATGAGTGGGAAACTGGTTATGGGTTCAAAAGGAGAATCGCTTAGTGTAAAAGACATATGCACCTTAAAAGAAAAATTAGAGACAAAAGAAAAGATTTTAAAAAGCACTATTGAAACAAAGTACTAAAGACTTTTGAAACTAAACCTCCTGAAAGAAACAAAAGAGTAATGAGAGTAACAGAAAAAAGGGAGATAACAACTCTGGGGAAGAATTGTTTGCACACACACACACACACACACACACACACACACACACACACACACACACACACACACACACACACACACACACACACACACCACACATACACATATCATGTCAAGAGCAAATGCTCCCATTGTTTCTGCTCTTTGTCCTAATGCAGAACTGAGCGTGATGAGGGTAAATCCGGATCTGGACTCCTTTCCCACCGTCAGCAGAAGAACCGAAGGAGAAGAAGCGCCTGAGCAACAACCAGAACAGGGTGGAAGCTCTGATACCACAGCAGCTGGAGGACACAGACCACAGCATGGAGGCCTCACAGACTCCCACAACATCTGCAGCCATCACGTTCTGGGCTCATCAGAGGAACCAGCTACTACAAGTGTGTGTGTCTGACACAGACACCTGCTTATGACAATCAGCAAAGGAAAACAAGGACAGAGCAACAGCAGAGCGAGAAGACGTGCTCTGACACAGACACTGGTTGAAACAACAGGAGAGGCTTCAGACGTGATCGGCCCAAAAGAGCTGCATTCGAGGATCCAGGAAAGGTCTGTCATCGAGGAACAACTGTCCCATCTACATCAGGCTTCACCCACTGGCGCTCACATCAGACTGATGGTTGGGGAAGGAGGAAGGTGAGAGTTCCTTTTCACGTGACGTACAAGACGGTACCGCAAACACACACACACACATTTCCATGCACGCAATGAAGAAACACGCTTACAGCTGATACATGCTCAAATTCATGTTCATGCTTATCTGCTTATCGCAATGAAGAATCGCTTTTTGCTAAAAAAAAATCCCACAGAGTGATTTTAAAATGATGACAAACAGCTAAATGACAACTGCTGCATGACTTTACAGTCTGATGAGTTTAAGCTATTTCAATTTGCAACAAATTCAGTAATAAAATCCTCCATGTTTCTAAAAAGATTTGTGCACAATATAGGTTTGTCTGACCAGACTAGCAGACAGTAGAAAAAACCAAAACAGACTGTAGAAAAACCAAAACCAGACCGTAGGAAGACTGAAACCGACTGAAACCGACTATTAATAACTATTAAAGGGAAGACGACTACTAGAGAGAAGTAATAATAATTACTGTACGTACCAGACTATTAAAGAAAAACTTATTCTTTCACTGTCTTGTGCAACATCTGACAGCAAGACACCTTAACATTCATTTTTGCTTTCAAACTTATGCCCAGTTTAAATTTTTAGGAAGAGATCTCATGTGTAAATTAGGTATTTGATTCATTTCCACGATTTCCCCTCATGAACACAGGTCTGCGCTTGCGATTTCTTTTACTAACGAACAAAAAGATTTTTGATGTTTATTCTACAGTTCTACACGTCCCTCTGTGAAAACACGATGGAGAAAGATGACAGGACGTGGGTTCTTTCGTGATGTCAGATGTCAACAGGGTGGAGACTGGTGAACGACTTCTGACTCCATGTGACGTATTCACCTACTTTGCATACTTTTAGAAAACTTTTTTTATTCTGCCCGTCATGTGCAGCAAACAGTGAACTTGGTACCTCCACTTTCCAATGACACACTACATGCTTTTGTTTTTATTTTCATTTTTCAGAGGACGCTCTGACCCAACACTCAGCCTTACAGGAAGCCCTGCTTCCCTGTGGCTCACACACAGATATGATGTAGGTTTGATCAGAGGATGTGAACCAGTGGTCATCACACCTAAATCTGACCACAGACCATGTGAACAACAACACCCTCTTAAAGGAAGCCATAGATGGTGTTACTGCAGACACCACTAAGCTACTGAAACATTGGATGCTACAGGCCACAAAGAGCCTGTCTAAATTACAGTTTATTCAGACAAAGGTTATTTTCTGGGTCATTGTACTTACAGCTGATGGCAAATCCATCTCACCCAACAGAGTTGAAGCAATGTGAAACCTGCCTAAACCGTGCACGTAAAAAACAGCTGATGTCTTTTCTTTGTTCTTATTGTAGGAATTTCGTTCCTAACTTTACTGTCTCTGAGGCCCCACTGAGGGTTCTGATGCAGACGTCTTCATCGTCCACTTCTTGTCTCACGTGGACGTCTGATATTGAACGTTCACTGACCTCAGACTCCTACTTTGGGTCTTCCTGATCTGACCCTACGCGACCTTTCACTCAAACAGTGAATGAGAAATCAGGTTGTACGACTTCTGTTCTTTTGTCCTCATACTGTGTCTTTGATTCTTTTGGAATAGATCACATCTTTCTACAGCCCGATGGCTTAGATGCAACACCATCTTGCTCAACATGCTGAACATTACTATCAAGAGGCCGTCTTGAAGTCTGGCACATTGCTAAGACACTACTCTGCTCAGGCTGCAGAGTTGATCACGTTGACATCTGCTTCTTTATGGAAAATTTCCACCACACTCCACACCATCAACCTTAAGATTCTAGCAAATTCCAGCTTTCAGAGAAATCATTCATCTCTCTGTGCTGGTTATCAGGAAAAAAGTAATCCAGGACGCAACATAGGATTTTAATTCTCCATCTCCTTCTCATCTTTTCAACACCACAAGACTTTTTCCAACCTTTTGACCTATGATTAGACATCAAACTGTAACATGTGATTATAGAAAAACCAAGTTGAGTGGTCAACTTTAAACTTGTAGCTAATACTAGGCACAAATGACTGAACACGCCCATTACTCTTAAAGGAACCTCACAGGAAAGAAACACTGTCGTTAACCTAATGAGAAGTTAGCGCAGCTAAAAGCGATCCTCACTCTTTCCTGGTGCTCCGCCACCCAACTCTGCACCTTCCCGGGCAGTGGTTCCTCCACACGCAAGAAAATCGATAGGGAGCTTTGGTTCCTGTCCAAACATCAAATAGTATGGAGATTCTCCAGTACTTTGATGGGGTGTGGTATTATAGCAAAACAGCACCTGTGGTAGACAGGAAACCCAGTCATGCTTTTGTGATGGCGGCAAGGTCCGCAGGAGGTTATGCAGTGTTCGGTTAAAACGCTCACACTGCCAATTGCCAGCCGTGTGATAAGGAGTACTGCGGGATCTGCCCACCCCATACAGTAAACAGAGTTGTCCCATTAGGGCGCTCTCAAAACTCCGACACTGATCCAAATGTAGACGGCTGGGCACGCCAAACTTTTAAAACCAATCTGAAACCAGCACCAGGGCTACAGTTCAGGCTCTTTGGTCCCTGGTGGGAACCGCCACTGTAAATTTTGTAAATACATCGGTCATCACACAGGCTATGACACTGTTGCAGAGCATCAAGGACAGGTTGCGGCTCTTTTAGCACTACCAATGACTCAAAGAGAGAGAGACCAAGTGAACGGAAGAGCTCCTAGTAACAACGTTTTATGATGTTCATTCCCAGAACCCTTTATACGTACTTTATAGGAGACGCACGGCCCAAAATTGAAGCTCATTGCCCATATATATATATATAAACTCACTTCTCACCCTACGCGTCTCATCCGTTTTCCAAGCTCAGGTCCTCTACCAGAGGCCAGGAAGCAGGAAGCTTCACCACAGGCACCACTGTGGCCTTCACCTTCGTAGCCTTCTCCAGTTCTTCTCTGAGCCCTTGGTATTTTTCTAGTTTCTCATGTTCCTTTTTCCTGATGTTGCCATCGCTTGGTATTCCCACATCCACCACCACGGCTTTCCTCTGTTCTTTGTCCACCACCACAATGTCTGGTTGGTTCGCCATTACCATTCTGTCTGTCTGTATCTGGAAGTCCCACAGGATCTTGGCTCGCTCATTCTCTACCACCTTGGGAGGTGTTTCCCACTTTGATCTTGGGGTTTCCAGTCCATACTCCACACAGATGTTCCTGTATACTATGCCAGCCACTTGGTTATGGCGTTGGATGTATGCTTTCCCTGCCAGCATCCTACACCCTGCAGTTATGTGCTGCATTGTCTCAGGGGCCTCTTTGCACAGTCTACACCTTGGGTCTTGTCTGGTGTGGTGGATCTGAGCTTCTATGGCTCTGGTGCACAGGGACTGCTCCTGTGCAAAAATGCTTTTTGACAATTAACACATTATCAAATATGAATACATTTTCATGACTTTCAGGTATTTTGTTTTAAATTGTATTCATTTAATGAAGCCCAGACAAAGTTCAACAGTAAATATAAATATATAAAATAAATTGGTGGTGTTGCCACTGTATTTAACAGCCTTTTTGCAGATTGTACAGGTTGCCGTTGTTTCATTTTCGGCTAGAAAATATAACCACACACTGCTATTTTTTCTTGCTTCCGTCCTTCTTCTTCGTCTATGTCCTCCTCCTGCTTATTTGCTTGCTGTCCCGAGTCACTGAGTCACGTGAGATCTCAAAGCAAGAGGGGGAGGGAAAGGGTGTTACTGTGTGTCTGCTTCTCTTTGGCATATGGCGCAGAGATACAGACAGACAAGATTGCAAAAAAACATACAGGCGTAAAAATTCAACAAGTATGTAGCAATCCACGTCTGGACCTAGGTAACTTAACACAATGCGTGAGCTTCACTCCCTTCCCCAGAGACAAAGCTGCGATTCACCAGAAGATTAGAATACACAGAATTCTTGTTTATTCCACAGGACACTGTTTCCTCTCACAACAGAACTGTGAGTTTAACATAAACAACACACACATGGCTAAGTGCACATCAAAAGACCGTGGATACTTTTAGGTGACACAATCTAAATCTCACCAGGGTCCTCCACCACCTTATCAGTAACCAGACCAAGACTTGTCTCATAATTTCTCTACCAAGACTCACTCCATGGACTCTCCCACTCGCCCAGGAGATCTGGATCGTAAAACCAGGAAAGTGAAGTAATAAAAAGGAAAACTCTTTGGACACAAGTTCTGGTTCAGATGTAGCAGAACCTTCAACTGTCATAAAACTGATGCCATTGTATTCTGTGTACAAAATGTTATCATTTGATATTAGATTGGTTTCTGTGTGATGTTTAATGCCTGATCTACAATTTTCCAGAAAATTAGTTTTAAAAGGGACTTCAACTTATCACCATGCTCTCCTTTGTGTGAACGTATAAAGTTGAAATACAGATACTCACCTGCTTCACTTCTTTTAATCTGTGCAACCTGCATATAAGCTATGTCCACCAGCTACAATTAGGTATCCTCATTATTGTATTACATTTTTAAGTGTTACAATTGTTTAAGAATTAAAAATTAAAAAAGATTAAGCAATTTATAATTTGATTTTGCTTATTTGTGTATGTTTTAGTGTTTACTTGGTGTTACATAGGGACAAGACCAGTCATCATGAATAACATTTTATTTTTTACAGCGTTTTAAGAAACCACGTATAAAACCTTATTATTTTATGCTTTTATTATTGCTCTTTAACCATTCTGACTTCTCTGCTTATTTGAGTGCCAAAGTGATCGTTACAAGCGTGGTTCCAGCTTTAAAACAAACTCTTTGCCCTAACTTAAAGGAATATTAATGTTTCTGCATTGATATCAAATTAATAATTTGAATCTGCTACAAGTATCAATGTTTTTGTCAGAATATCAATCAAAATCAACACTAGCGATCAATATTAGGATCGATCCGCCCACCCTTAGTGTCTACTCATAATGGAAGCCAGAATGGCACCTCCCGTGGTCCCAGTGGCGTTCAGAGGTTGTGTAATGGTCCTCTTCTTCAAAGTTTTTGTTTCAAAGTACTCCTCGTCCTCGGCCCATGGCACCATAGAAGACTGGCTCGCCAGCCACAAAGGAGGAGTTCAGCAGCCGCTGAGGATCCAGTCAGATGATCCCCATTTCAGGGAGAAGGTTCAAGCCCTACACACAATCATCATGGCATTCCACGACCATTCCGGAACCCATGCACCATCCCAGGTAAGCAAGACCACAGAGACTCCAGACCACCTGTATAAAGCCAGCTGCTCCTGAGGTGTGGGGATTGGTCCCCCTTCCCCTTCCAACAACCGGAATAAAAGGAGAGCATGGCTGAGGAAGAGGAGGACGACAATTATTAATATGATGATCAGGAGGAGAATGATGACTACGATGAGGAATATGAGGATGAGGGAGATAATGACGACGGCAGGCAGACTTCATCCACTGGTCTCCTACTGTACCAGAGCAGGTCATACTATTTCCCACTAGCTACAGGGAAACTAAATGTCCCTACAAGCCTGGTGAATCAGGAGGCGTTCAAAAATGTAATGGTTCTCTCCCAAAATGATACCTTATCTGCAACACAACTGTCTCTATTGACTACTAAATTCCATCTCCACTAGAGGCAGCTAAGTGGCTCAAGTGGGCAGCAAACTGGTGTCACAGTCCAGGCTGGATCTCCAGAATTACCACAGAAGGTTGAAATTACTTGCCTATTACGGGGATGACTCAGAGTCTGTAAAACAGCCCTTCACCTCTGGGTCCACCTTGACTCCACTGATGCAAGCATGCCCCCTCACACCCTCAAGTTAACTAAACAGACCTAAAACATTTTAACAATGAATTCAACTAAGTGCAATACAACCTAATTTATCCATGGAAGAAAACAGAGCATTAAAAGAATTAAGGATGGATACTAATATCATCATAAAACAGGCCTATGTACAGGGACACCTTTAAATAAATTGTTTTCCTATTTTCCAAAAATTGTATGAAAAGAAATTTATAACAGCCAAACAGAGAGATTATTTAATTGGAGACACAGAACCATGAGCGAGATGTTTCTATCTTGTTCCTAAAAGTCATAAGGAGCTAAGTTAGGTGAAGCAAACCGTTCCTGATCCCCCCGGGGTGCCCAATTATCTCACACTGCAACAGTAAGACCTATAGATCGGCTGAATTTATTGATCACTATTTAAATTCATTTTCTAAAGAACATCCTAGTTACATCAGAGATACATTTTTTGGATAAAATAATGAATATAGTTAACCCAGCCAATTCCATATTATTCACTATTGACATAGATAGTCTCTACACAAACATAGCCATAAAAGAAGGTATCAGCGCAGTAAAAAACCTTTTCCAAAAATACAGAGACATTAGCAGGCCTGACAAAAAACTATTGGAATTATTAGAAATAAATTTAACCAAAAATGATTTCGAATTTGATGGTAAATACTACCTGCAAATCAAAGGTACTGCGATGGGTAAAAAGTTTGCTCCAGCTTACGCTGGCATCTTTATGACCAAGTGGGAGGCTTCTGGACAGCAAAAAAGCTCTAGGACGCCATCACACCACTATGGATATTTATATGACATATGGGGTATTTGGACACACCCAGAACAGGATTCTGAGACATTTTTACATAAGCATAATCCCTCCATAAAATTAAAAGCAACTACAGAGATTCATTCTGTCAATTTCCTGGACACAACCAATTTCAAGGGCCCTAAATTCACACAACATGGAAATCTGGACATCAAAGTTTATTTTAAGGAAACAGACACCTACACACTCCTACAAAAAGACACCCATAACCCAAAGCACACCTTTAGAGGATTGGTGAAGTAACTACTTAGATTTCATAGGATCTGCACACAATAGGAAGATTTCATACATGCCACCAAAATCCTGTTTGCCGCTTTGGCCACTGGGGGGTGCTCCAGGACCTTTCTCCGGCCCCCTTTAGATCATTCTTGCAATCCAAAACCATTCAGGTCATGTTTCTCCCTCTTGTCACCACCTACTCTCCCTCTACAGTGTGTCCCATCCTGGTCCGGTGCTCAGAGGAAGAGAGCAGAAAGAGAGTGGATAAACAGATTGGACACTACTCATCCTCACGGGATGAATGAGAGGAGGCCATTCTGCCCCTAAGCACAGCCCTCACTCACACTCACACTCACTCTCCTTTCTTTTCATATTTTTACTATAATGAAACAACAATAATAACAACAGTTATTTCTTTATTCTTAATCCTAACCTCCCCCAGACCCATTTTCCTAACCCTAACCATCCTCGGACCCATGACTAACCATAACCATTCCCAAATTTACATCTAATGTTAACCATTCCCAGACCCACACTAAACCCTAAACACCTTCAGAATCATGCCTAATCTTAACCACCTAGTAACCCCACACCTCATTTTAAGTACCTTCAAACCCATCTCCCAACACAAGGCTTCTTTTTGCACAGAATTTGTATAACATTTATAAATTCAAATAAAAGGGACACGGGTGTGTATATGTATATATGTGTATATATTTATATATGTTCATTTAAGGCATTACCATAAACAAGATTATTTTTGTTTTTATTTCTGTAGTTATGAGGACCATGACAAATACTGTATGGGATGTGGCTGTTGGATGCAGGCCTCCTGGTACCTGTCTGGATGGAGAGTAGCAGGATGGTGGGATTCAATCTTGTGCTTTCTAACCCTAACACTAAAAACATGTTAAGTGAGGGAGTGTGGACATTTCATTTTCCATTTGCACTTGCTCACTTGTTGGTTGTGTGCAGGTACATACGTAGGAGATGTACACTGTATTGATGCTAGACTCTTTGGCAACATTGGCCGCTTCTTCAACCACCTGTGAACCCAACCTACTCGCTGTGAAGGTGTTCACAATGCACCAGGACCTGTACTTCCCCAGGATCTTCTTTTTCTCTAGCAGATCAATCAAAGTTGGAGACCAGATAGGGTAAGTGGTGAAGGGGAAGGGGTTGGGGGCAGAAGTGACTCAGTGGGGTTGGTGGTTTGATTCCTCCAGTCATGTGTTCAGCTGCATTATAGCTCGGACCTGAATAAAGCTGGTGTCACAATGGCACAATGGTGGAAGGACCCAAATGCACAGCGAGGCTTGAGTAAATGAGTGTTTAATAAGAACGTAGTCAGGCAGGCAATGGTCATACACAGGTTGGCAAAAACAAGATCCGATAAGGCGTGGGCATAGACGTGGTCAAGAAACAGGCAGAGGTCAAACACACTAGACTGGACTATCAAAGACTGGGCTAGATTCAAAACGGTATTACTAAACTGGGTCATGCACGGGAACTGGAGACTTGACAACGCTGGAATGCTGGTCATGGAATGAACGCAGACAATCTGGCAAGGTGCTGGGGTGAGAGGTGGTGCTTAAGTTCTGATCTACTGATTACTGATGATGTGCAGGTGAGGTTAACAAGGGCCTGGAAGTAAAGCTGGTCTGACTGGATATGGGAGCTAAACAGGAAGTGGTGACAAAATAAAACCGGAAATGACTAAGACAGTGAAGTAGTGACTGAGGTTGTGACAGCTGGAAAGCTTAGTTTTCTTTACCAGGGTCTCTTCCCCACCACATTTGACTACAGCAATCACTACTGGAGGGTGAAATGCAAGTACTTCAGCTGCCAGTGTAATTTTGCGAAGTGTTGTTACTCTGCTGACCAATGGACCACCACAGTACCTGATATCATGTAAGAGTGAGTCTAGTTTGATGGATGTGTACTTTTAAATTGGGTCTTATTTTGCATTAGTTCATCAAAGGGCTCAAAGGGCCTTGACGTCTGAACATCTTGCATGATGTCTTTCATTAATGGGCTTGTTATGTCCTTCAACAACATTTATTTATTATTTTTTGCCTATTATTATTATTATTATTATTATTATTTGTTTCTGTTGAGCAATAAACATATTTTACCAATGGTTTGATTCCCTTAGTCATGTGTCCAGTTGCATTTTGTCTTGCTTTTATGGGAAAGTACAAACTCAATTTCTCTCTCTGATAGTCTGGGTTAAGTGATTCAATTTAATTCAATTCAATTTTATTTATATAGCGCCAAATCACAACAAAGTTCTCTCAAGGCACTTTACAAAGTAAGGTTTAAGACCTCACACAACTAAAGCCAACATACAGCAAGCATTTAATTTGACAATAACAGTGGAGAGGAAAAACTCCCTCTCTAACGAGGAAGAAACCTCCAGCAGAACCAGGCTGGATGTGGGCGGCCATCTGCCTCGATCGGTTGGGCTGAAGGTATAGAGAGGGAGAAAAGCACAGCAACAACAACAAGCAACAACACAGCACAGGCAGGATGGTTGGACCAGAGACTGGATAAGGCAGGATGGTTGGATCCGCAGCTGCCCCTCACAGACACCAAACTGATACCACACCAAGGTGATGCAAGTGAAGCCTTGTAGATGACCAGACGACAAAATGGTGACATTACCCACCAGTTCAAATCTAACCATTATAACCACATGCAATTGTTGCATAACATAAAATATAGTCTTGTTCTTGTTTTGAGAGCAGTTAAGGCGAACGTGTTTATTTATTACATTTAACTTTATTGTATTGTGGCTTGCGCTGTCGGTCTCCTCCTTGTTGCTATGGAAACAGAGCTGGTCCAGGTGGGGCCAGTGACTGAGGTCTGGTCGGTCACGTGGTCGTTTATAGCTGAGGAATAGTGGAGAAAGTCTTAATGTTCACAAAGGTCTGTATCGTCAAAACAAGCTGCTCGTCTGTGATTTGTTATCGATTATCCGGCTGCGCGCTTCTCACCCCTCGGCTGTGGAGTGAGGATGAGACATGTGGGGCTGAAGAAGGCTTAAGGACGTATGTGATGTTTGCGCTTCATTTTTCCAAGATAATATAGTCCGACTTCGACAGCGCGCAATCTTTTATGAGAGTTTTGGTGGTTATTTTGTAGAAGACATGTGTGTGAATCAACCGAGAAACAACAAAAGATGATGCATCACGGAACCTGATCATCTAAACTTTTAACAGCACATTGATAGACGGAGGCTTTGGTGAACAACATTTTGAATGACTGCTTCCCTGGACAATACACGCACCTAACAGACGAGGGACGACGGTGTGGTGATGTTTTTTCATTTCGTCCCTGGAGTCATTTTTGGTTTCTCCAACAATATCTGTGCTGTCCCACAATGGCTCGCTTTGAAGACGATCTGTCTGGCCGCTACAGAGGCAGCTGTCCTGCGGGCCCGAGAGGAGCCAACCGGCAGCCGGGTCCTCCGGGAACTCAGAGGATGTACAAACAGACGATGGTGCAAAGAGCCAGGACCATGGCTATTTACAACCCCATCCCTGTCAAACAGAGCTGCCTCAGCGTTAACCGCTCTCTGTTCATCTTCAGTGAGGATAACATGATACGGAAATATGCCAAAAAGATCACGGAATGGCCATATCCTTACTATTAGTTGCAGTGTGCTACTCTAAATTATGATAAAAGGCTGGTTAAGGTTCCATTCTACCCCTCTACAGTAAACATTTTCTAAAATAAATATTGACATAGACACAACGTTAAGGCATTTCGTTATGACTGCTGACAAGTAAGTGACACCATTTCTCACCATGTTTTCTTAGAAAACATTTTATCAGTACGTAACCTGCGATTTGTTGCATATTGGTGGTGATGAGTTTACATAGGCTTCACCATGTTCATGCAGTGTGTTCTGTTTGATTAGGCCAGTGGTTGGTGGCCTTAGTCATAGGCATCTGTCCTAATGCTGAATTGATTGAGGTTTACTTGATGGAGTATTGTCTCACTGACACTTTCTTGTCAAGGCTTTAGTCTGTGGATGGTGCTGATCTGCCTGGCATTGGCTTTCTGCATAGGTGTGATGGTACACGTTTTGTAGAATCAAATGCTGCAGAACGCAGGTTCCACATTATCTGCAAAGTGTTTTTATTAAGTAGTCAATCGTGGGAGTATGTACTCACTTTACAGCATATGTCAGGGCATGGTATGACAGATCTAGGTTATTCATATTAAGTTGTGTCATAGCTTTTACTAAAACTGATGCTGATGATGTCTGTTCATCTGCTGAGCAAACAGTAGTGATGCTGAGATGTTGCAGATCAAACTGCAGAGTAACCTGCAGCTCAGAGTGGCTGGAGTGGGTCTTCTCCCTTTTCCCAGCACTCTGTCCTGAGGGAATATTGGCATAGCTGTGCTAATGACACACTAGTGCTGCACTGCAGGGAGGAAGATGCCCCATAATCAGTATAATGCTCTATATCATATCAGAAGCTCTCCTCTAAGGTCCCAATCGACCTTAAGTTGGTGTCGAAGAGGGATTGTTGTAATTCTATCTGTCAGATGTTTGTTTATTTAAATACTTTTTCAACAGCTGTGTCTGAATACAAAATACAGAATATGTAAATGAGCAGTATGTGAACATTGGAGGCAGTAAATCTACACCTGAAAAGAGATTTGTCTTGTGGAAACCGGAAGCCTGCGTTGTGAACTACGGCTGTGGGCTGATGTCTAACAGATTGAAGCACTGCTGCTCTGGAATGTTTGATCCAGTATTTTAATTTTGGCCGTTGGCTTTCACATGTGTATTTTATGCCGATCATTGTTGTTGTGGCCCAGTCCTATGTCAGTGGGCACTCACATAACTGATTTGACTTAATTGTGTCATTTGTCATTGTTTCAGCATCACCAAGCTTCAGGTGCAGCTAGTGTCTTAGGGTTGAAGAGTGAATCCTTGTGTCCCCATGTGGTTTGTATCTGGTCCTTAACACTCTCACTCTATTTGAGTATATGATTCTAGCCACCATCATAGCAAACTGCATCGTTTTGGCTCTGGAACAACATCTGCCAGCTTTGGACAAGACACCAATGTCAGAGCGTTTGGTAAGTTCTTCGTGTTCTACTGTTCTTCATGAGTGAAATTGTTTTACATATACTATGGATGTTGAGCATTGCTGACATTTGGTATTTCACATGTAATCTATGGTTTGTTTCCATTTCTGTTGGGCCATCACTCTTGGCGCAGTGTCCATTCAGTGTCCTGTGAATCAACAGCTGACTATTTCATCCCTGTCAGTAACTCCATGTATCTTTGTCTCTTGTTTTACAGGATGACACAGAGCCCTACTTCATCGGAATATTTTGCTTTGAGGCTGGCATCAAAATCATTGCTTTGGGATTTGCTTTTCACAAAGCGTCCTACCAGCGTAATGGCTGGAATGTAATGGACTTTGTGGTTGTCCTAACAGGGTGAGTAGCACTGAACTAATGGCTTCTACAGTTGCTAAGAGAAAGAGCTTATGGGCAGCGGCGATTATTGATAGTTGGAGAGAGCTCTAGTGTGTGAGCAGAGCTTCTTCCTGTCTGAATAAACACAGTCGTCATGAGGTGCTGCTGTCTGCACACGTCAAATAAAAGATTATAACATTATTGATCATGTTAATGCTGAAATTTATTCTTGAACTGATGTACTGAATACAGAAAAAAATAAAACCGAAACAGAGGGTTTTAATATAGGGTTATAATAAAAAAAAATAAAATAAAATAAAAAAATAAATGGGCGGCACGGTGGTGCGGTGGGTAGCACTGTCGCCTCACAGTGAGAAGGTTCTGGGTTCGATTCCCGGAGGCGGCCCTGGTGCCTTTCTGTGTGGAGTTTGCACGTTCTCCCCGTGTTTGCGTGGGTTCTCTCCGGGTTCTCTGGCTTCCTCCCACAGTCCAAAGACGTGCATTAGGTTGATTGGCTTCTCTCCATTGCCCGTAGGTGTGTGTGAGTGAATGGTTGTCTGTCTATGTGTTGCCCTGCGATGGACTGGCAACCTGTCCAGGGTGTACCCTGCCTCTCGCCCGTAGCCAGCTGGGATAGGCTCCAGCACCCCGTGACCCCGCACTAGGGAGTAAGCGGTTAAGAAAATGGATGGATGGATAAAATAAATCACGATGCTGATACAGTAGCCATTAACTAACACATAGTTTTAAAGGGCTCATATCATGCAAAATCCACTTTTTAGACATTTTGGAGCGTTCCTATGACTCTATGGGTCACATATACACACACTGAGCACGGTAGAAATGCATTTCCTGCTTTTTTCACATTTTGAAAACGTAAATTTTCTCACCCAATGAAAACAGACCACGACCTACTCTGAGACCGGGTCCCAGTTGTCGTCACCTTGGTCGGAAGTTTTCCCTGCAAATCCTGAACCACCACCCCCACAATGATCCCGAACCAAAACTGGACTTCCGCCATTTCCCCCCTCTCACTCACCGTGAACAGACAAGCACGGCAGCGTTCCAGTCCTCCCATAGAAATAGTTCGGTTCTTGGATGTTCTAACCAACACCAAAGTCTATTCACTTTAACAAGGGATCAACAAGTGAGGATTTGTGGGTCACTTTTATTTTTAACGGACCGGTGCCAGAAACACTGCGTCAGCATTTATACGTATGTGCATTTCAAACGAGGGTGCGTACAAGTCCGTCATCCACTCACTGAAGTAAGTACATGCTTGATATTTATAATGTTTTAAAATGTTAGTTTGTCCGTTTAAATGTAGTAACCTATGTGTGAGTCAAGTTACTAGCTAGCTATGCTAACGGCTACAGCCATTCGACCGAGCCTTTGTCCCCTTCAAATGTGCTCATGTGGGCTCGTGCAGCCACACACCTGTGTGGAGAAAAGCTAATGACTAACGGCATCGAGCGGCTACAGGCAGGGAGCGGTGGGATAGCGTCTGTCCTTTTTCTGTAATCACATACACCTGCGGGGAACAGCTGATCGTTATCGCCCTTCCAGCGGCGACAGGCAGGAAGCGGTGGATCTAGCTCGCTGTAGTAAGTTTGTGCTTGATACTTGTGATATCTAAATATGTTAGTTGGGTCTGTTTAAAATGCAGTAACCCACATGTGAGACAAGCTAATCGCTAGCGTCGCTAACGGCTACAGTGAGTCAACCGAGCCTTTGTCCCTTTCAAATGTGCTACTCTGAGTTGGCACCTGTGTGTGTGTGATGGGCCTTCGATCGGCGACAGGCAGGAAGCGGTGGATCGAGCTTTTGTCCTGTTGACGTGCTGCCGCTCCTGTTTGTGTTGCGTTAGCCGTTAGCATGCCTTTAGGCCTTTGCACTTTAGAGCTACAGCTGGTCAAACGCTACAAAAAGAAACTGCAGATGAACGCGGTTATGTTTGTTATTACCCCGTCCTGTGTCACAGCCTAAATCAACTTGTGATTTGGGGTTATGTCATTGTTCTATCAAATTCTAACATGATTAGTTGGAATGATTACTGTGTTGTGTTGCAAGCTTAGTTGCTAATTAGTCACATCTCTACAATACCTGCTGCTTATCTGGTCAGTTACCTATAGCTTGTACCATAGCCATTATATTTGTAGGACCAATACAATTTACAGTAAATGTAACAGTCTTTTCTATACTGTAGGGAGGCACATCCCAGTTACCTACATGCAAGGAGGCTGTCAAACAGAGAAATCACTGCAGACTGTTGGTACACAGGCATCTGCTGCCCAGCTCAGGAGTAAAGGTATGTAAGTTTGTATGTACCAACAGTAAGATAGGTAATAGAAGATTTTAATTGGTATATACTGTTTAGATTTTATATTTGAATTGTAACAACTGTTTATCTGTTGTTTTAGCACAGACAGGCCTGTCCTCTTGTTTGGTTTAATTTTTTGTCTGGTATTGTGTGATCTTACATTAGAGAAGGTTTTGACCTACATAATAATGAACATTTCACTAATCTACAATTCTGATTGCACTACCTTTTTGTTTTGATGAGGTGATGTTGAGGACAGCCACAGCTTCCATCTGGTAGAGGACTGCTTACGCTCAGTCTTCCAAATAGTGATGAGAACAAGGATCACCACATCTCCCTGTTTACCCTACTTTCATGCATTTCGTCTGCAAGGCCCTGCAAAAGCTTCTCCTTCGTCCTCAAACCCCCAGACTTCTTAATTAACTCAGTAACCTATACATTGCACATTGGAGTGTGAAGGTAACAGTTTGTTCTAGCTTTGGAGTAGTGGTGTATTTTTTTGGTTTACAATAAAGTTGGCTTTAACTATTATGTATTTCACTGAACTCTGTTTCTGAAGAGAAAACACTTTTATTTAGGAAATCATAGTATTGAAATTATATGTTTTTCTCTTTCTAATATGGTAAGCTTTAAAGTTGAAGCGGCCATAAATAAAACGCATATAAATTATATATAAATAAAGTTAAAAAAATTCTTAATGAGTGTTGCACTCACAAAAAACACATTTTTACTCAAATGGTAAAGGAGTTATTCTACAGGTGGTCTACATCAATCATACTATGAGTGTTTTAGTGTTTTATCCATCAGGAAACTGCCTTCATCTACAACCCAAGCATGAAGAAGCATGAAGAGATGGCAACTCAGATTCTTCACCCCAGGAATCCTCAGCACCAGCTCACTAGCCTCTGTAGACTAGATACCTGTAACAACTTTAGATACAGAGACATATTACTGTCAAATTTATCATGAATGGCAAAAAACATAATTAAAAGCAGTAAAAATACGTTAGGTCAATATATAATTTGAACCAATGCTTTTTGTTCCCAGGAAGGTCATGCAGTGATTGCTCTAAATATTAATGCACATTTTTTAAATAAAATTATGTCAGAGCAGCAGCACAAGTAAGACAAAAACAGTGAAATGTGTAAATTTAAAATGTATTTATATTATTTCAGCTATGCTCTCAAACTTATTTATTTGTATAATGTAAGCTAAAGTAGTGTTTTCTATTAACGAGAGTTTTCCAGGTAAGTCGTGTTGTGAATATTGAAGCTGCACACGCCATTTAGCATAAGCATTAGCAACCGCTAGTCACTTTGCAAATTACATAAATCAATTAAATTGAAGTAAATGCGACATTACCATTGAGACACATCTTGCATCAGCCGAAATGTGGCGACTTCAACAGCCTCCTCTTCAGCTTCAGGGTCAGATTCGGGATCGTAGACGTATGGTTCTACAACGCTACGAATCAGCTGGCTAATGTCGTGCAGTCCTGTAGTGGGTCGTCTTCTTCTGTAGAGGATTGCGGTGGATTGCGTTCTCAATTTCGCACTACTGCCACCTATTGTATCCTAACCGTGCGGTGGCTCGTATCCATGTAGCCAATTAAAAAAAAAAAAAAAAAAACAACAAAAAAGGTATGCGCTTCCGCACAGAGGTGTGGTGAGCAGCTTCGCTTGCGACACGCCCAGAAAACACAGCGATTGCTGATGGGGAGTGAGAACCACATATTGACAGGGGCAGTGTGGACGATCTAAAGGGTTTTATGGGATGAAAATTTACAGAGACCTTACTGAGACATTGAAGTCTAATATTTTTTAGAATGAAAAGTATGATATGACTTCTTTAAATAAAATCCTCTTACAGATTTTATGTGAACGTCCATAAGAAGAGCATTTAAAAGCAGTGAAGTAAAAGATTTTTTTCTGTCAGGAGTATAAGAAAAAGACTTTATTGTGTTTGCGTATCATCGGACAAAACTCTGTTTTGGTGAACTTCATCCCAACCTTCTGCGGGCATAGCGTATGGAGGTCCAGCTGACGTTCACTTCATAATCTGATTGCAGAATCTTTTGCAAACCTCTGGCCACTAACTCTGTATTCTTCTTAGTAAGGTCACCTATGACAGCCATAACATCGCTAGAAAGACAAAGAGCACGCATGTCAATGAAAGCAGTTTTCAATGCTAAACATACATTAACATCGTTGTATAATTACCACAAAAAGACATTTGACTTACCTCAACATTTTTCTCGGCTGTACACGCCTTGGCTCACGCACCTTATAGTGTTTCTGTACAGTCCGTTTAGACACATTGACTCCAGTGGATGCAAGATAAGCCCTGATCTCACGGAAAGTCTTCCCCTTCCTACGCAGAATGTGGACATCTTCAGAGTGTGATTTCAAAATCTTTTCATTTTCTTTATCTTTCGCAAAAAAGTAGCACCAAACAAAATCAGATGGAACAGGCCAGAAGTAAACACTACTCAAAACTGGTCTGTGATATAAAAATAGTTCATTCTCCTCCGCAAATCATTCTTGGAACTCGACGCGTCTGCAGACCATTGTAATTTTGTAATTTTAATGTAATTTTTGATAACTCACGTCCCACTCCTCTTTTTAAAGAGTGATACCTTACCCCTGTGTGGAAATCCCACCGTTAACTCTACGCTCAGCATATTAGCGGAGGACTTTACCCTGTCCCAGGTTACATTCGGCAATTGAAACAATAAACACTAGTGCGTATTGACAACTTAATCCAAGTCATCTGCCTATGAATAAGTGGCTCCTCAGTAACAAATCGTTGGAACGTCACATCCCTGTCTGCTTCAGATTGCAACGCCACTTCCCTGAATCTCACGTTGCCTGCATTTGCACATGCATACATTTCTGTGTACTGGTCATGCTCTATCTGGATACATCATCTGTTATTCGGACTCTTACGTTTTATTCAGACTCAGCAAACTACAGGTCAATAAATTGTTTGTTATTTTACACTGTGCGTTGATTGAATTCCGTTTGTCGCTCATATCAAAAGAAATGAAAACCAGTTTGTTTTGTATTGTTTTTCTTCATGACTAACAAACCAGAAGACACATACAGAGATACATATACAATACAATTATAACACAGATCGATGAATAAATATAGATTCCCATGTTATGTTATTATACTTATATTATCATATTGGATTGCCTTGAGGAGGGACTACAGTCGTAGCACTTCAAAGCGACCACCTTTTTTACTGCAGTACGGTCGCGTCGCCAGCGCGCAAAGGGTGCGTCTCCGACTAAGGATTTTTAATCCTGCAGCAGGCTGAAAAAAATCAGGGTGCTAGTCTCGTTTTAACCACCAGGTGGCGCAAAGATGTTAGGTACGACTGTGTCTGCACATTAAGCACAAAAAACGATGTCATGGTATTGTATCATTAAATGTAGAGTAGTTCATTTTTAAATATTATAGATTCTTATGCGTCTTTGTTCGCTAGTGCGCGCTAGTGTTTGTTGTCAAATGCCGAAGCTGCTGATGTTTTTACACAGTTCCCAGGCCAGCAGAGAGACACAGTCCTTCCTCCAGCCAATCCAATAGAATAATATAGGTATAATAACATAAAATAGGAATCTATATTTATTCATCAATCTGTGTTATAAATGTATTCTATATGTATATCCGTACTCGTCTTCTGGTTTGTTGATCATGAGGAAAAGACACAGAACAAACTGGATTTTCGTTTTATTTCATCTTCTCTTGATATCAGCAACAAACAAAATTCAAGTGTTGTTGTTTTTTCGGCACAAGGCACGGAGTTGGATTTAAAGCTGATTTTGAGAAAAAAGCAGAGAACGAAAAACTAAGTCGTTCTCTTGTTATAGCAGCGTTTAAGTTTAACCAAACTCTTTTAATTTACTCACACTGCAATGACCTATAGTTTGCTTTGACTCTGAATGAAACGTAAGAACCCGAATGACAGATGTTGTGTCCAGATGGAGCTTAACCAGAAATGCATGCTTGTCAAATGCAGGCAACAAGAGAATCGGGGAAGTGGCGTCACCATCTGAAGCAGACAGTTATATGACGTTCCAACAATTTGGTGCAGAGGAGCTACTTATTCATAGGCAGAGTGTTTAGTGTTTGTTGTCAATTGCTGATGTTGCTGCTGTTTTTATACAGTATGTCCACAGACAGCACGTGGTTGTTGGGGTTGGCTGTCATGGCAAAGTAGTCAGGACCACAGCTCCCAGTAAGTCCAGTACCTTCGTATTGTAACAAGAAACCCCACACCCCACTACCACACACGCTGTTAGGTTTGCTCTGACGGTACGCACGTTAGATGCCAGATGCGCGGTGTAAGAAAGTGAGACTCTTATTTTGAAACACAGTACAACGACGATAGGAAGCCGGTGCTCAAGGGCAACTTAAATAATGGATTTATATTTTCCTTTCCAGACAACAGCAGCTGAAATCAAGCCGTATAAAATACAAAGAGCATCCGCTTCCTCGTTTCTCTTAAGCGAATAACGGAATTTAATCACAGCACTCTTAAAAACGAATAAACGAGCTGGAAACAGTGTTTTCAAAACTAGACCCAGAATTGGATTTGAAGCCGTTTCCCGTTTTCTCGATTTGAGGAAAAAAAACGGAAAACGAGAAAACGTTTTCTCGTTTTCCCAGCTTTTATTCTGAGGGGGAAATCAAACAGTTGGAACATACACGGACCGTTTTCCCATTTCTCGTTTAAAAAGGGACAAATGGCATTTATTCAAAGCAGTGTGTTAAAAACGAATAAACCAGCTGAAAACGGTGTTTTCAAAACAAGACAAATAAATGGATTTAAAGCCGTTTCCCGTTTTCTTATTTTGGGGAAAAACAAGTTGACTGTGGCATTGGAGCATTTTGCCAGAATGAGCTTCGCAAAGAAAGGAAATTTGGTTTCCAAACCGCGACTTAAACATCCCCTCAAACTCCACGTTTGGGGAATGATTTCTTTTCGAGGAGATTACGGATAGACAGTTTTTCGAGTTTTTCCCCTGTCTGTATGACCTATTGTTGTTGAGAAACAACACTTAATATTACATATTTAAATTGTAAAGAAAACATTTTTTCTCTCAGGATATCTTGTTTTTGTCACAACGCAAGGATTTGCTGCCAGGGTCGCTAGACGGCAGCACCTCCGTTTGCTGCGCAGATGCAATTAGGCACACCTGCAGCGTTTTAGGTGATCACCTGGCTGTGTACAGCCAGAGGCTGGCCAGCTCTAGCTGCTGGTGAGTCACTGTAGATTGTGACACTAAATTCCTGTACAAATATCTGTGGGTCTATGATGTTAAACGTACTGTAAGTCTGCTGTAGTTTCCTGCCTGCTGGGTGTTTTTGCCTGTTTTTGTTTTTGCCTCAGCAGCAGTGTTTTGTGTTGTTTTCCCCTCCTTGCCTTTTGCTGGAATCATTTTGTAAATAAATCCTGTTTGTTTGAAAAAAAAGAAAAACCTCCCTCCCTGTGTCTCTGCACCTGGGTTCCAGTCAGTCAGAGTGATTGTAAAAGTTTTGGCTTCTTGAGCAACTTGCCTGATGAAAAAATCAAAGTGACTGTCTGACTAATGAGTTTTGATTTTTTTCTTGGGTAAAAGAGTAAGTCTGATGCTGAAATAAACCAAAGCACTATGGAAATATTGACTTCAAAGTAACTGCTGATGAAATTATTGGAGTTTATCATGTGTTTTGTTTCTTTCACTGTACACTGTACAAAATCACTAGAATTAAAGCTCTTGATTTAAAGTGATAGTGATGTCACACGCTGTGAAAAATCCACATTAGATCATGGTCCTGATCACAAGAATGCAGCTGCTACAGGTGACACCTTGACTTCCTAAGTCCCTAAACGTAGCTGCATAAGCAAATAGAGACCCTTAATTTGAGTTGAAGAATGTTTATTAACTTTGCCCAATCAACCTTGAGCTGGACAAAATGGAAACTAACTAACTCCAACTAGGCCAAGCAATATACCCATATATTGACTCTAATACGTATACACTGACAGGAGTACCAACAGTTAAAAGTTTTAAAGTATAACCAAGGTAGCTTACCTTGTGGCCACTGGTGACAATTGTCGTGTTCAGGGGTAAGCCAGGTTAAATATCGTCTCAGAAATGGCTAATTCTTGCCTTAATCATGACACCAAGATCTCTAGTTGCTAGACTGAAATAGAAAAACTCAAACCACCACTATTTCAGCATTTAAACAATACTTTTAGATTGATTACAAGTGATGACAAAATATTATTAACAAGAACGAGAGAGAAATAGCAGAGTATCGAGAGAACCTGGGGTCTTGTGCTGGTTTCCTACTAAACTAGCCATAACCTCCAGTAGTGCAGCCAGAAAACTGCGTAAGTAGAGATTATTTATGCAGGTGATTTAAGTAGATTGATTGATGATGATTAAGTAGCAGTCTTCTCCCATGACATGCCTCCATATAAATATGTTAATAAATTTAAATAAATATGGTCTGCGTCTGTGCAGTACGGATCATCATTAAACCAGCCACCTCGCTACAATGTTGCTGGCTGTAGCTGCATTTGTGTGTCACAGATTATTTGTATGTTGCTGAAATAAAAATGTTTCTAGTTAACTTATTTTTCATGTGATGGCGCTTTTATAGTGATGTGTCCAGTCGATGGTTCCATTTATTCCAGACAAACCAACTCTTGCTGCAAATTGCGCTTTAATGTTGCCCTGATCAACCGTATTATATGGAACTTGATGCCTTGTTAACATAGGGATGATTGCGTCCCACACAGCTGGCATGCCTCAATTCGGCTCAGGGTCCACTGGTATGTAGCCGACTGGTCTGCAGCTCCTTCTGGATGCCCCTGTGGCTAGCTCACGTCCTGCTGCTGACCACACTATGGTTAGTATGTTGAGCAGCAGAACGTGCGCTAGCCTTGTGGGTTCTCACTGCATCTCGCTCCAAGAACAGGCACCTCTATCAGATTCTCTATTAGATCCTCTAACAGATTATCTAACAGGGCTATATAATATACTGTATGTTTGCACAGTTCACAAATGTACATTTTTGGGCCATCTGGGAATCCAGCCTTGGGGGAGGGTCTCTGTGACATTCAGGCCTTCAGCCATTAGAGGTGCTGATTATTTTTGTTTGGTTGATTTTTGCCCTAGCCAACTGCCTAGTTGACTTGTGGTACTCTTTTCTGCTTAGCAGTAATTTTTACTTTAGCATTCATGTTCTGAGCTTTTGACCTGCCAAGCAGTGATTTTCAGTTTATTTTCATTTTGTGTTTACCATTGCCAATTTTGTCTTGTGTAAAATTTAATTTATCAAGTTCAGTTTTTGTCTTTGGTTGTGCATTTTGGTCCTCCCCTCTCATCTTGTTAGTCCCTAGTAAAACTGATTTTGGTATTTCCTAATGAGGGATTATGTTTGGCCTGTCTGGCCTGGGCTCTGAGGGAGCCAGCCTAGTAGTTTGGTTAGTTTAGGCTTTAGCAGCCTGCCTGGCGTGTGCAGCCAGAAATAGCATCATGATGACTAGATATCATTCAGCATTTGAACATCACTATGATGGGTCTCATCTTATATCCAGAGGTGAACTGATTCAAGCATCATGTACTTATGACAAAGAACAATCAATAGGAGGTACAGTAGGGGCCTTTGTTACTGTTGTGGCATTAGATGCTCCATTTTTAGTCCATATCTTTAGTCCACATTCCCGAGGTCTGTGCAGTTGGGTCCAACTTGTTCAACCTCTTTTTTCTAAACAATAATAAAGGGAGGTTTAACTTTTCAATTAATCCTGTTTTTAAAAGTTGGCTCTTCATGAAGATGAACAAGAAAAACTCACTCTGTCAAAACTGACTTTTCAAGCACTTGATTTTTTTCACTTACACTCCAGTTGTTGTTTTTTTACAAAGTTAAACAGTGACAATAATGCTCCGTGCTGGATGAGGCAGAGAATTGTCCTGCCTGCTTGATTTTCTCAAGTTTTTCTCTGCCGGTTTACTGCAATCAAAAAAAGTAATTATGTCACACACGCACACATTAAGCATGTTACACAAAGTCATGTAAGACAAATCTGTCTGTATTTTGCAAGCATTACTGTATATTGGTGACAATCTGAAACAAAAACAGAACACACCATGCATCAACCCATTTGTGATGTTTGAGTTTCAGGCTGAGGCTCATCGCTGCTGCACCTCGGGTTTCTCCACATATTAGATGGGAAAATGTGTAAATAGAAATTGTAATTCAAAAAAAATGTTAAGAATTATTGATTTTATGGCGAAAGTATATTTATAACTAATTAATGGACAGATATTGATTTCTAGCTTATGTTATTTTGTTTCACGTTATCATATTTTTGACTACATGACACTGTTAAATAATGACATGGGATGGTGTGTTCTTTACACATCTCCAAGTGTCTCTGGGCATATAAAGCATGTTTGTGCCCCTGTGCTCAACAAAAGATTTATGGTCTCCCACTTTTCCCGAAATTGTCTGTGCTTGTTACCAACCAGAGAAAGACACGAATGGGGATGGGTGACAAATCACATTTAATAAAAGGAAAAACGTTAATAAAGAAAGAAACTGCTATTGGTTTGACGATTGTTAACAAACGTGTTAAAGAAAAAACACATAGGCTTCACTTACATTTCATTTTGATATCAAGTAGGGGGGTGCAAAATTTCGCCTCGGGCCAGCCCCCTGCTCTTTAAGAATAAAAACTGTCAATTATTGTGTGTATTTACTATATACACAAAATGTTTTCTTCACTATATACAATTTACAGCTGTTAAACATAATTATCTGTGATAAATGAGATTATTTCAAATTCAAACTGAGTATGCTTCTGTTTTACTTGCAGTGTTAAAGAGGACAAAGAAGTGTAAGAATGACATTATCAATGCACACGACGGTGACAAGCATTTCACTGAGATCGCATCTGTTGGTAAGTCGCAATACTTGCCAGACTACATGTTGATAGTAATAGCAGATTAATGCACTACATGGCTCATGTGCCAGGATGTATGTCAGTTCACCCCTCACCTGTGTTGATTTCTGCTAGACACCATGTTCTGCTGAAAACCACTTTGGGACTGTCTCTTCTTTAACATGCCCAGGCCATGTCTCAGTTAAAATAGACCAGGATGAAATTGATCCACCAATCTGCCAATAATAAAACTTTTTTTCCCCTTTCTTCTTTGCCAAGGTTCCACTTGACATTTGGCATCATTTGGGTTACTTACAGTTTTAGTTTAGCAGAGGAAAGTGGGAGTAGGTAAAGGAAATATGAAGACATAAAGGCACTGAGGAAATCAGTAAAGAAATGCTCAAACCCAATCTTGGTTTGGTTTTAGCATCTTTGTTGCCATGTTTCATGTCCTGTTTTACCTGCTGCTTCAGGGTTGCCGTTTGCCCGCTCCTGTGTGAAGAGCAAGAATGAGAGTTCATCCTATTTTAAAAGAAAAGATGAAAATGAAAAATGTATGGCCTTGGACCCCAGAGCTACTTCCACTCATCCTTCAACTGTTTTGACTTTGGGGTGAGTTTAACCTGTTTATGTGTATTATCAGTCCAAAGGTTTGTGCAGATGTTTATTGCAATGTTCCAGAAGAATACTGGTGCAGGTTGTGTAGGCATACATTCATCTGATGTTTTTGCAGGTTATTATTGGCAGCATTTTTGAGGTGATCTTGGCTGCCATCAAACCTGGAGCTTCATTTGGGATCAGTGTACTACGAGCTTTGAGACTACTCAGGATCTTCAAAGTTACAAAGTGAGTAATCAGAAATCTATTTGTGCTAGTGTATGCAGTGCTGTGATTTTACACACTGCATTTGTCTCTGTGTTTAGGTACTGGAACTCACCAAACCTGGTGGTGTCTTTGCTCAACTCCATGAAGTCTATCATCAGTCTGCTGTTCCTCCTCTTCCTCTTCATTGTGATCTTTGCTCTACTAGGCATGCAGCTGTTTGGTGGCCAGTAAGTAACCCCATAAGCCCCAGGATTTTTTTTCTGTAACACTCCTTTAGGCCCCAGCTCTCCCATATCTGGGAGAGATGGTCCAGACTGGGTCCCCAAAACTGAGAACCTCATGTGACCACCATCTTTTCGCAGAGTTAGTTTTCACTAATTGTCCTATGATTATATGGAGGTTAGAAGTTGCTGAGTCCTCTATTTACAGAGATATTAATCATTTTATAGCACATTATACTAAGTTTTTCCAGTCATTGCAACAAGTGCCTCCTTCTCTCAATGCTAATGAAGATTGTCAATCATCTAGGTGCAGTTGCATGGATGTCAGATGTCATGAGAATAGTCTAAATAAATATGAATTACTAAATAAATATAACAAAAATAAGTAAAAGTCACTTTCCTCATGCTTCTAATGCTAATACTGCTACACTGGGTTACGGGTAAACATTACTACTTACGGCTTCTGTTTCAAATGCTCATTTTGTGTCACGATCTGGGTTTTGTTTCTTGTTGTTGCCTTGTTTTATTTTGGTTCCTGGTTCCATTTTCGGTTTTATTTTGGTAGCACTCCCGGTTTCTGTTTCTGTTCCCGCTTTACTTCCTGTTTACCCGTTGTCACAGCTGTTTCCCTGTCAGTACCGGTTTTCATTACACACACCTGTTTAGTATCAGTCATCCAGTCACGTTGTATTTAACCACCACCTGTGTCCTCAGTTCCCCGCCAGATCGTTGTTTGTGTGTGACCGTTGTTCCCAGCTCGTTGATCCTGTCCGGCCGTGTTTTGTGTGTTCCTACCGTAGTTTCGTTCGCTGACCTAGTCCCGCTGTATACCGTGTATCCTGTGTTGTTCGTTCACTCTGAGCCTGTCTCATCCCTGCCTGCCACGTCGTTCTGGATTATCTACCGTTGTGACCTGAGTTTTTTTGGAATTAAATAACCCTTCATCGCATCTCCTTGCCTCACGTCTCGTCGCTGTGCATGTGGGTCCTCATCTGTGCGATTCGTGACAGAACGATCTGGCCAAACTTGGACCCAGCCAGCGCCAACCAGGTCTGTACGAGTTTTTGTCCCTTGTTTTTTCCCCGGTTTTTCCCTCTGTTCGTCGGCTCCGCGTCTAACCCCGTACCGGAGCGATGGAGTTTATTCCACCGGGCTTACCGGCGGACTTCCGCGGGGATCTCGAGAGGTTGGCCCGGGAATACGCGGAAGCGCCCAGCCTTACGGCCCAGCTCCGGACAGTCAATCTAGCCATCGAGATCCTGGAGGATGAATACTGGTGGCGTGAGTACCCCGGAGTGCAGGCGTTTTTCGATAGACTCCGGCTAATGCGGAGAAACCTGACACGCGCACGGCGCGCACCAGCTGGCCGCGGCTCCGCCTCCGCTCTGGTCGCCGCTTCGGCGGTTCGCGTCTCCAGCTCAGCCTCCAACCCAGTCCTGCTCTGTTCAGTCCCAGTCCAGTCGTGCTCTGTTCAGTCTCCAGTCCAGTCGTGCCCAGTTCAGTCTCCAGTCCAGCCGAGCCCAGTCCCGTCTCCAGTTCAGTCGAGCCCAGTCCCGTCTCCAGTTCAGTCGAGCCCAGTCCCGTCTCCAGTTCAGCCGAGCCCAGTTCCAGTTCAGCCGAGCCCAGTTCCAGTTCAGTCGAGCCCAGTCCCGGTCTCAGCCCAGTCGAGCCCAGTCCCGGTCTCAGCCCAGTCGAGCCCAGTCCCGGTCTCAGCCCAGTCGAGCCCAGTCCAGGTCTCAGCCCAGTTCAGGTTCCAGTCCAGCCCAGTCGAGCTCAATTCAGGTTCCAGTCCAGCCCAGTCGAGCCCAGTTCAGTCGAGCCCAGTTCAGTCGAGCCCAGTTCAGTCGAGCCCAGTTCCGGCTCCAGTTCAGTCGAGCCCTGTTCCGGCCCCAGTTCAGTCGAGCCCTGTTCCGGCCCCAGTTCAGTCGAGTCCTGTTCCGGCCCCAGTTCAGTCGAGTCCTGTTCCGGCCCCAGTTCAGTCGAGTCCTGTTCCGGCCCCAGTTCAGTCGAGTCCTGTTCCGGCCCCAGTTCAGTCGAGTCCTGTTCCGGCCCCAGTTCAGTCGAGTCCTGTTCCGGCCCCAGTTCAGTCGAGTCCTGTTCCGGCCCCAGTACAGTCGAGTCACGTTCCTGTCCAGGTTCCAGTACAGTCGAGTCACGTTCCTGTCCAGGTTCCAGTACAGTCCAGTCACGTTCCTGTCCAGGTTCCAGTACAGTCCAGTCACGTTCCTGTCCAGGTTCCAGTACAGTCCAGTCACGTTCCTGTCCAGGTTCCAGTTCAGTCCAGTCACGTTCCTGTCCAGGTTCCAGTTCAGTCCAGTCACGTTCCTGTCCAGGTTCCAGTTCAGTTCAGTCACGCGCAGGTCGTGTCCCAACCAGGGGGCACCACCTGTCGTACAGGTGCTATGCACACCCGATCAGGCCCGACGTCTGCTCCGTCGAGCTTGGCAGCGGCAAGTAGCCATGCCAGCTCCAGAGTAGATGCCGTTCCAGTTCCTGTCGGCCATGTCGCGGCCGTTCCTGTCGGCCATGTTGAGGCCGTTCTAGTTCCTGTTCCTGTCCCTGTCGGCCAAGTAGACGCCGTTCCTGTCCCTGTCGGCCATGTTGCGGCCGTTCCTGTCGGCCATGTTGCGGCCGTTCTAGTCCCGGTTCCTGTCCCTGTCGGCCAAGTAGATGCCGTTCCTGTCCCTGTCGGCCAAGTAGATGCCGTTCCTGTCCCTGTCGGCCAAGTAGATGCCGTTCCTGTCCCTGTCGGCCAAGTAGATGCCGTTCCTGTCCCTGTCGGCCAAGTAGATGCCGTTCCTGTCCCTGTCAGTCTTGGGGTGGCAGTCCCGGCGCACCTCCAGGAGGAGGTCGCGCCAGCTGCAGTCCCCGCGCACCTCCAGGAGCAGGTCGCGCCAGCTGCAGTCCCCGCGCACCTCCAGGAGCAGGTCGCGCCAGCTGCAGTCCCCGCGCAGCGCACCTCCAGGAGGAGGTCGCGCCAGCTGCAGTCCCCGCGCACCTCCAGGAGGAGGTCGCGCCAGCTGCAGTCCCCCGCGCACCTCCAGGAGGAGGTCGCGCCAGCTGCAGTCCCCGCGCACCTCCAGGAGGAGGTCGCGCCAGCTGCAGACCCCGCGCACCTCCAGGAGGAGGTCGCGCCAGCTGCAGTCCCCGCGCACCTCCAGGAGGAGGTCGCGCCAGCTGCAGACCCCGCGCACCTCCAGGAGGAGGTCGCGCCAGCTGCAGACCCCGCGCACCTCCAGGAGGAGGTCGCGCCAGCTGCAGACCCCGCGCACCTCCAGGAGGAGGTCGCGCCAGCTGCAGACCCCGCGCACCTCCAGGAGGAGGTCGCGCCAGCTGCAGACCCCGCGCACCCCCAGGAGGGGGTCGCGCCAGCTGCAGACCCCGCGCACCCCCAGGAGGGGGTCGCGCCCGCCGCAGTCCCGGCGGACCCCCAGGAGGGGGTCGCGCCCGCCGCAGTCCCGGCGGACCCCCAGGAGGGGGTCGCGCCCGTCGCTGTCCCGGCGGACCCCCAGGAGGGGGTCGCGCCCGTCGCAGTCCCGGCGGACCTCCAGGAGGGGGTCGCGCCCGTCGCAGTCCCGGCGGACCTCCAGGAGGGGGTCGCGCCCGTCGCAGTCCCGGCGGACCCCCAGGAGGGGGTCGCGCCCGCCGCTGTCCCGGCGGACCCCCAGGAGGGGGTCGCGCCCGTCGCTGTCCCGGCGGACCCCCAGGAGGGGGTCGCGCCCGTCGCTGTCCCGGCGGACCCCCAGGAGGGGGTCGCGCCCGTCGCAGTCCCGGCGGACCTCCAGGAGGGGGTCGCGCCCGTCGCAGTCCCGGCGGACCTCCAGGAGGGGGTCGCGCCCGTCGCAGTCCCGGCGGACCTCCAGGAGGGGGTCGCGCCCGTCGCAGTCCCGGCGGACCCCCAGGAGGGGGTCGCGCCCGTCGCTGTCCCGGCGGACCCCCAGGAGGGGGTCGCGCCCGTCGCAGTCCCGGCGGACCCCCAGGAGGGGGTCGCGCCCGTCGCAGTCCCGGCGGACCCCCAGGAGGGGGTCGCGCCCGTCGCAGTCCCGGCGGACCTCCAGGAGGGGGTCGCTCCCGTCGCAGCTCCCGCTGCACCTGCATCGGTTCCTGGCGGCTCGGCTTCGGCCGCACCTGCATCGGTTCCTGGCGGCTCGGCTCCGGCCGCACCTGCATCGGTTCCTGGCGGCTCGGCTCCGGCCGCACCTGCATCGGTTCCTGGGGGCTCGGCTCCGGCCGCACCTGCATCGGTTCCTGGCGGCTCGGCTTCGGCCGCACCTGCATCGGTTCCTGGCGGCCCGGCTCCGGCCGCATCTGTACCTGCGTCTCGTCGCAGAGGTCCAAGGAGGACGTCTCCACGTCTGTCTTCGTCTCTGGTTCCTGTCTCGTCTCGGTCTCGGCTGCCGGACTGGTGGCCTCGCCCTCGGCGCTTCCGGCCGTTTGGATGGCGCTGCCTCCTGCGGCGACGTCCGCCTCGACCCCTCGGTCTCCAGGATCAGCGTCGGCCTGGAGGACATCGCCGTTCGGGGGGGTCCCCGTGGACGCTGGCCCAGCCCAAGGGCACTGGGGGTGCCCCCCTGCCTCAGTGGCGGTTGAGCAGGATCTCGCCGCGTCCCCACCCTCCGTGAGGGACTCCCTGGACTCTGTGTTTTACCTGGTCGTGGACTTTGTTTTTGTCTTGTGAACTTTCATGTTGGTTTTTCTTGATTATGGGACTCGTTCTGGTTTTGTTTTTCGGGTGGGTCCTCTGGTCTGTCGTGTACGGGCGTGCGTTTTTGCTTTGATGGGGGTTCCCGTTTTTGCCCTCCCCCAGTCCGCCCTCCGCCCGCCCTGTCAGTGTTCCGTGCGGGTTGTTTTTGGTTCTTGCCCTCCGCCGGTCCTCCCTCCGCCCGCCCTGCTCGGTTTTTTTCTTTGGTCGTCTGGAATCCGCCCTTGGGAGGGGGGTACTGTCACGATCTGGGTTTTGTTTCTTGTTGTTGCCTTGTTTTATTTTGGTTCCTGGTTCCATTTTCGGTTTTATTTTGGTAGCACTCCCGGTTTCTGTTTCTGTTCCCGCTTTACTTCCTGTTTACCCGTTGTCACAGCTGTTTCCCTGTCAGTACCGGTTTTCATTACACACACCTGTTTAGTATCAGTCATCCAGTCACGTTGTATTTAACCACCACCTGTGTCCTCAGTTCCCCGCCAGATCGTTGTTTGTGTGTGACCGTTGTTCCCAGCTCGTTGATCCTGTCCGGCCGTGTTTTGTGTGTTCCTACCGTAGTTTCGTTCGCTGACCTAGTCCCGCTGTATACCGTGTATCCTGTGTTGTTCGTTCACTCTGAGCCTGTCTCATCCCTGCCTGCCACGTCGTTCTGGATTATCTACCGTTGTGACCTGAGTTTTTTTGGAATTAAATAACCCTTCATCGCATCTCCTTGCCTCACGTCTCGTCGCTGTGCATGTGGGTCCTCATCTGTGCGATTCGTGACATTTTGTTTGGCCTCAGCTTAAAAGACTCCCATAAAGTAGATAAACATGTTGTCCGCTTGCTCTTCACTGGACACCAAGCTTCATCTGCACACATATTTCTACATATTTTTTTCTGTCCTGTCTGACAATTCAACAAGCAGCATGTATTAAGCTGAATGTCATATTGTGATGGACAGTTTTGCTTTTTAAAGAGGAGTATATAAGTAATACAGTATATATGCTCCTCTTGTTTAATGAATTATTTTTTTTGTTTTAAAGCTCCCTGATCATACAGCTTTTCACTCTAAAGAATATTGGACTTCAATGTCTCATTAAGGTCTCTGTAAATTTTCATTCCATAAAACCCTTTAGATCATCCACACTGCCCCTGTCAATATGTGGTTTTCACTCCCTATCAGCAGGAAGCGCATACCTTTTTTGATGTTTTTTTTTTTTTAATTGGCTTCATGGATACGAGCCACCGCACGGTTACCATACAATAGGTGGCAGTAGTGCTACATTGAGAATGCAATCCTCCACAGAAGAAGACCCACTACAGGACTGCGCGACAATAGCCAGCTGGTTCGTTAAAGTAGTAGAACCATACATCTACGATCCCGAATCTGACCCTGAAGCTGAAGAGGAGGCTGTTGAAGTCACCACATTTCGGCTGATGCAAAATGTGTGTCATTGGTAATGTCACATTTACTTCAATTTAATTGATTTATGTAATTTGCAAAGCCACTAGCAATTGCTAATGCGTATGCTAAATGGCCTGTGCAGCTTGAATATTCACAACACGACTTACCTGGAAAACTCTCGCTAATAGAAAACACTACCTTAGCTTACATTATACAAATAAATACAAGTTTGAGAGCATAGCTGAAATAATATAAATACATTTAACATTTACACATTTCATTGTTTTTGTCTTACTTGTGCTGCTGCTCTAACATAATTTTATTTAAAAAATGTGCATTAATATTTAGAGCAATCACTGCATTACCTACCTGGGAACAAAAAGCATTGGTTCAAATTATATATTGACCTGACGTTTTTTTACTGCTTTTAATTATGTTTTTTGTCATTCTTGATAAATCTGACAGATCCTTTACCATTTGAGTAAAAATTTGTTTTTTTGTGGGTGCAATACTGACAAAAATTTTTTTTAATTTATATATATTTATATGCTTTTTATTTATGACCGGTTCAACTTTATAGCTTACCATATTAGAAAGAGAAAAACATGTAATTTCAATTCTATGATTTCCTGAATAAAAGTGTTTTCCCTTCAGAAACAGAGTTCAGTGAAATACGTAATATTTAAAGCCAACTTTATTGTCAACCAAAAAAATGCACCACTACTCCAAAGCTAGAACAAACTGTTACCTTCACACTCCAATGTGTAATGTATAGGTTACTGAGTTAATTAAGAGGTCCGGGGGTTTAAATACAGAAGCTTTTGCAGGATCTTGCTGACGAAATGCATAGAAGTAGGGTAAACAGTCCATGTCCTGGGTAGGGGGTACACTTATGTTGGAGATTTGTTTCCGCAGCAGGAGAGGTAAAAGACCAACTAACATATTAAGACATCACAAGTATCAAGCACAAACTTACTACAGTGAGCTAGCTCCACCGCTCCCTGCCTGTCGCCGCTGGAAGGGCGATAACGATCAGCTGTTTCCCCAAGGTGTATGCGATTACAGAAAAAGGACAAAACCTAAACCCACCGCTCCCTGCCTGTAGCCGATGCCGTAAGCCATTAGCTTGTCTCACATGTGGGTTACTACATTTTAAACAGACCAACCAACATGTTAAGTATTAAGCACGTACTTACTACAGCGAGCTAGACTCACCGCTCCCTGCCTGTAGCTGCTAAAAGGCTGAGAGCTATCAGCTGTTCCCCCCAGGTGTATGCGACTATAGAAGGAGGTGAAAGAGCGGCAGCAGGTGAAAAGCGAACTGACACACCTGATGTAGGTGATAAGCCGGGAGAGTTGGAAAACCAGCAGGGACACTGGCCCTCGAGGACCAGGATTGCCCACCCAGGGGGGAAATGGCGGAAGTCCAGTTTTGGTTCGGGATCATTGTGGGGGTGGTGGTTCAGGATTTGCAGGGAGAACTTCCTACCAATGTGACTGGGACCCGGTTTCAGAGTAGGACGAGGTCTCTCTCCATTGGATGAGAAAATTTACGTTTTCAAAATGTGAAAAAAGGTGCAAATGCATTTCTACCGGTCTCAGTGTGTGTATATGTGACCCATAGAGTTATAGGAACACTCCAAAATGTCTAAAAAGTATATTTTGCATGATATGACCCCTTTAACTTCAATGTTCGGCAAACACATTCATAACTAAATAACTGCAGTACTGTTGTTAACTGTTGAATTAATATTAAACAGTTGCTGAACTACAGGCCCACCCGCAGGCCCTCAGAATTTATATGTTTACCACCCCCACATGCTGCATAGCATTTCCAGCAACAACAATCAGAGTAGTCAGCAAAAGCCCAAATCCCAATAACCATGAATCCATAAATTTTAAGTAAGTAAGTTTGTTTGTTCATGTTAACGACAAGTCCTCCATATGCAGAAGGATTAGTTTTAGAGTTCAACAGGGTACTGTGCTTGGTCCAATAATGTTCAGTCTATACATGTCTCCTCAAGATTATTAGGAAGCATTCTATAAATTTTCATTGTTATGCAGAGGATACTCAACTATATAAACAAAATTCAGATAAAACAGAAATTCTTATTGTTGGGCCTAAAAATCTGAGAGAGACACTATTGAGTCAGATAGCCACCCTGGATGGCATAACATTAGATTCAGATTCTACTGTGAGGAACCTTGGTGTCATCTTTGAGCAGGATCTCTCTTTTACATCACACATTAAACAAATCTCCAGAACCGTCTACTTTCATCTTAGAAATATAGCTAAAATCAGAATCTCTCAGAGCGATGCAGAGAAACTGATCCATGCATTTGTTACCTCTAGGCTGGACTACTGTAACTCCTTACTCATAGGATGTCCTAACAGCTCCTTAAAAAGCCTACAGCTTATTCAAAATGCTGCAGCCAGAGTCCTGACAGGACTTAGAAAGAGAGATCACATTTCTCCTACATTAGCTTCTCTGCACTGTCTGCCTGTAAAATTTAGGATAGAATTTAAAATTCTCCTACTCACCTACAAAGTACTCAACGATAAAGCTCCTTCTTATCTTAAAGATCTCATAGTTCCTTATGCTTCCAGCAAACCTTCCTTTTTGATAAAGCTTATAGTTAGAGATGGTTCAGGTCACTGGCAATGATTGTTAGTCACAGGAACCATCTCTTACAGTGGTAGCACTTCAAAGTGACCACCTTTTTTACCGCAGTACGTGCGCGTCGCCAGCGCGCCACGGGTGCGTCCCCGACTAAGGATTTTTAATCCTGCAGCGAGTTGAAAAAAATCAGGGTGCTAGTTTCGTGTTAGCCACAAGGTGGCGCAAAGATGTGAGGTCCGACTGTTCATTTCTATCTGTGTCTGCACATTAAGCACAAAAAACGATGTCATGGTATCGTATCATTAAATGTAGAGTAGTTCATTTTATATATTATATTAAAAAAAATTATAAATTTATTATTATAAATAGTGTGGGCTAGTGTTTGTTGTCAATTGCCGAAGCTGCTGATGCAGTTTTCAGGCCAGCCGAGAGACACAGTCCCTCCTCCAGCCAATCCAATAGAATAATATAAGTATAATAACATAAAATAGGAATCTATATTTATTCATCAATCTGTGTTATAAATGTATTTTATATGCATATTTGTACTCGTCTTCTGATTTGTTGATCATGAGGAAAAAATACAAAACAAACTGGATTCGTTTCGTCCTCTCTTTATATGAGCGACAAACGGAATTCAAGTGTTGTTGTTTTTTCGACACAAGGTATGGAGTTGGATTTAAAGCTGATTTTTCGTTTTGAGAAAAAAGAAGAGAACAAAAAACTAAGTCGTTCTCTCGTTAGAGCAGCGTTTAAGTTTAACCAAACTCTTTAAATTTACTCCGACCGCAAAGACCTATAGTTTGCTCTGATGTCAAATGCTGATCTCGCTGCTGCCTTTATACAGTATGTCCTCGTGTGTAAGTACTGTGTCGGGTCTGTGTACGTTCTACGTTTGATTTCCCCCTCTAGAATAAATCAAGCCGTTCTAGGTAAATTGTCCAGAAAATAAAATACAAAGAACATCCGCTTCCTTATTTCTCTTGATATAAGCGAAAAATGGAATTTAATCACATACACGGACCGTTTTCCGTTTCTCGATTAAAACGGCAACAAACGGCATTTATTCAAAGCAGCGTGTTAAAAACGACTTTTAAACAGTTAAAACACTAAGACATAGGCAATGTGCCCTTTAAACGGAAGCTGCATTATTATACTTTACCGTAATGACATTTACCACAATATCTGCAGAAAAACAATGTTTTATTACACAGGCAACACAGTGGATTTGGAACTCGCTCCGCGCGAGTTACGGCGTCTGATGTTGATTCAGTTCCAAAAGCAAACTTCAAACCCCATCCCCTACTACGTATTGGCACAGAGACATTAACATATTGTCTCCACTCGGTCAATAGGTGTAAAATACTTTAGCTCCGAGACAAAGAAAAACTCCATGGGAGATCGAGCGCGTGATCAGCTGCACCTACGTAGGCTGTGAGACGCCAAAACCTTTCACTTGACTTTTTTAAAACGCTCTTCTTATGGTATTTCACACAAGTCTGGCAGACTACCACTGCTAACTTGTAGAGAATATCATATAATAAAAATAAATAAATTGTTTCTCTGCCTGCTACAGCCTCGGCTGCGTTGGGTTGTTCGTGTCCCTTTCACCTGTACCATATAAAATGTGTTCCTACGAAGTTGATCAGCCGCTTTCAGAATCAAAATCATTTTTATTCCCCAGGTTTGAACAGGGCAAACATTATTTTTATTTACAAAAAAATGAAAACGTTCACATGTGATTTGCCCGCTTTGATGTAGACAAAACTCTTGAAAGCATTTTACTTTACATTCCGTTTTTTTTTTGTTATTCCCACTTTCATATCTGTCTGATAAATAAAAGTGGGCGGGGCCATCCACGTCCCGTAGCAAAGGTAAGCGCTGACTGTGGGGGCTGGGCGCATCAACATACAGGACAAAGACCTGTGTTCCTCTGCTACAGCCTCCTCTTTCAGCCTGTTGTAATTATTCATTAAACGGACATGAAAGAGGGAATAATGAAATAAACAGCTGGTTAACTTTGTAGGAACATGGCTGTAGCTTTGCAATAACTTTATGTGGTACAGGTGAAAGCAGTAATAACGAAATAAATGGAATATAAAACGGAAACGCTTTCAAGTGTTTTCTGTTCACCCAAACTTGATGGGTGTACAGTCATCTTTTTAGAAAGTTTTTAGCATTTGCATGTTGTTGTAAATGAATAACGAAATTAACAAAATCTACATTTAAAAAAACTGTGAAGAGTTCCGTGTCTACATAAAAGCGGGCAGAACAACTGTCTATGACTCACTGCCGAAAGCGGCTGGTGAAACTCTTGGGAACATGGCTGTAGCTCTGCTAAATAATACAGGCAGCCTATCATGTATGCGAAAATATAAAAATGTTCATTAATTACAACTCCTGCTTTTACCAGGATTCGAACCCGGGGTAAAGAAATTGACATGTCAAGGCTGTTAACAATAAACAAACCATTTCACCACAGAAGCGTTGTGACGAAACTCAACATGGGCCTATATAACATAAGTAAACGACAGCCTCATAAAGGCCAGTGTGGGGGCTGATCGCCACCTATAGGTCAAATAGACGCAACACAGCTCCAACGCGCTAAAAACCCGTTGATACCGCGCTGAAAATGCAAACAGATTGCCGTAAAGGCTGACACATTGAAGTGCTACGACTGTAGTTAAGCTGCAATAGACATAGACTGCTGGGGGACTTCATTTATACACTGAACTCCTCTGTTTCCTTCTACCTCTTCTGTCCAATAACCTCCCATCATTGTCCCATATTTAACTAACCTTGTCTCTTTCTCTCCAGTAGTTGTGCTTCTCTCCCCCTCTCTCTCTCTCTCTCTCTCTCTCTCTCCTCTACTCTACTCTGTCCTCACCTACAGGTATCATTGGACTCAAAGTATGGTGTCTGTGATAGGCAGCTGCGGATCCAACCATCCTGCCTGTATCCAGACCCTGGTCCAACCATCCTGCCTGTGCTCTGTGTTTGCTTGTTGTTGCTTGTTGTTGTTGCTGTGCTGTTCTCTCTCTCTGTCCTCTCACCCCAACCGGTTGAGGCAGATGGCCGCCCACATCCAGTCTGGTTCTGCTGGAGGTTTCTTCCTCGTTAGAGAGGGAGTTTTTCCTCTCCACTGTTGCTGTCAAATTAAATGCTTGCTGTATGTGGGATTTGTTGGGTTCAGTTGTGTGAGGTTTTAAACCTTACTTTGTAAAGTGCCTTGAGAGAACTTTGTTGTGATTTGGCGCTATATAAATAAAATTGAATTGAAAATTAGAAGCTCGATGATAAACATTTCTGCTGTAGAAATAGTAATAACTCAACTTCTGGTTTGGAAAGTGGTCAAATGAACAGTTTATAAAATTTGTAAACATAACCCAGCAGAGCTCAATCAAGTTAAACTGAGGCAAAAACTATCTTACAACATGTATGTACGGGTACAACATTCTGGATGTTGCCTAAACCAACAGTTGTTCAGATTTACAAGCAGAGTTGGCAGAGGAACAAAACACCAATATTCAATTAATAGTGGAAAAAGTTAGTTAGTGTCTAAAATAGGAGTAAAAAAGTCTTTTTTTAGTTATAAATTTTAATTCAAGTTCTAAGTTCTTAATTTTTTTAATATTTTGCTTATCTGGCCACCCCAATTTTCAATTCGCAATTTGCATTTAGAATTTAGCAATTAGAATAGCATAATTTCTAATCATCATTCGAGTAATATTACATGCTTTACAGTCCTTTTTTATGGAGCGTGTGTTATGTCTTTTTGGCCTATAGGCCTACACTGGCCCCTGTCAGGAACACACGGAGGAGGACCCAAATGCACAGCGCAGACGAGGTATCGGGTTAATAAACAGCATTTATTGTCCAGGCGTAGTCAGGCAATCCGGGTCATACACGTTAAGTCACAGTTCTCAGGCACAAAAGGGAGCAGGCAAGGTCAGGTCCGGTAAACAGGCAGAGGTTCGTCTCACAGCTAAACTCGGCAGAGGTACAGGGTAGGGCTAGGCAAAACTCAATGGTCAGACGGTCAGGAAATTTACCACAAGATCCAAGGCGAAGGTACAGACGAGGGTCAGGCAGGAATCAGAGGTCAATGACGGACGTGATCAAAAAAATTGACGACTATACAAGAACGCTGGAATGTGGTACTGAGACTCGACAATCTGGCAACTGGCTATGGTGAATACTGGCGCTTGAATCCACAGGTGAGTAATGACTGATGCAAGACAGGTGTGCGTAACTAGGACCGGGACGTGAAGCGGCAGCTGCAGTAAACAGGAAGACCTTTCAAACTAAAACAGGAAATGAAACCGGAACCAACAACATGACAACTAAGTTCTTCAAAATAAAAACGGAACTAGAACATGACAAGATGGATGAAAACGCAGACCTTTCAAAAATAAAACTGAAAACAATCCAAAACCTGACAGCCCCTATGATGCTATACTATGCACATGTTATATAGATACATGTAGAGTTATGTGACAACGGCTGTGTGGTGTAATAGTTAGTTTATTGTTTAATAGTCTTGACCCGGCAGTTTTTTGTCCCGGGTTGAGTCTGGGAGAAGAAGTTGTAATTACTGAACAATCAGCGTTGTTGTCTCTCAAGATAATAACAAATGACTAATAGGGCTGGCTGCCTGCGCTCCCATTGTATTATTGCCGTGGGAGAATCAGATGTCGTAAATAAATCTGAGCGACTCTGGATTTTGCCGACTTTGAAAGCTAAAGTAAATAAATAAGTTTTACGGAGCGTCCACAGCCTGTGGCCTTCTCGTGTGCCCTGGGCGAGCGTTCCACAGACTAGTTGCAGCTAAGTGAATTGTCCGATCCACTTTTGAGTTTTGTCTTTGGCTATATAAGTGTAAAACAGTCCTTATTACTTACAGTGGAAGCGGTTCAAAGTGACTAGGGTTTTTACTGCAGTACCGACGCGTTGCCACGGTGCAGCGAGTGCGTCGCTGACTAAAGATTTTTAACCCTGCAGCCGGCTGAAAAAAATCAGGATGCTAGTCTCGTTTTAACCACCAGGTGGCGCAGCGTTGATTAGAAGCCCCCAAAGCACTACAGCGTAACTGAGGTCCGACTGTTCATTTCTACCTGTAACACACATATATTACACCAGACCTCTTTTACTATTAAGTTTTTACTATTAAGTATCTGTTGCGTGCTCAGACGTGGGGAGTATGAAGGGCAAAAACTTGTTGATGGCTTAGTTATTTTCTGTTCACTGCAAAGTTATAATTGTTCTGTGTGGTTTAGAACAGGCAGCGCCACAGCAGCAACACGTTCTTGTTTTCATTCTCCTCAGCTTTTTCGTGTCTTTAAATAGCAGGCGTCTCTTAAGAATACACAACCACCGCTCTTACATCTGATACAACATTTTGGCTTCACATAATTCTGTGATTATGCGTTGCGGTTTAATTAAATTATAATTTGAACGCGCATGGCCAAGTAAAGACATAGAGCGCAGTCCATCTGCGACTACAGCCGCTTATTTAGGTTCTAAACTTTCACGACTTGTTAATGAATGTTTTCCAATAGTCGTGGATTTTACGTAAATAACCGTAATAATCATAAGAATTTGTTTTACAGCAGTTGTCGGTCGTAATTTTGACAGGACGCCAGAAATCAGCAGATCTACAGCGACACATTACAGCAACATGTTTGTTCCTACGTGTTTACTCTGTGTCTGCGTAACTGCAGTTTGACTTGTTTTGACTGCGAGTGTCATTTTAACTAAGTGGCTGAGATCACTTATTCCGCCCGTGTACGTTTCAACATTTTCATTTCCCATCCGTCCATCCAGCCACTTTCACCGGCGTTTTCGTTTCTTTTGATGAGCGGAAGAGACAAACGGAAAACACAAAAAGTTGTTCTCGTTACCTCTGCTTATAATTTGATGGAGACATCAAACTCTTACACAAACACGTGACGTGTTTCGGAGTCATGTGACGGAGGATGTGCAAATGCAGGCTACGGGAGAAACGGGGGAGTGGTGCACTAGATGTAGCGAGAATTTGCTTTGACTGTACGTGTCATTGTAACTGAATGAGTTACTGATGTGACTTATTCGGCCTGTGTATGTGTTAAAACTTTGATTTCCCATCCGTCCATCCATCCGCCTTCACCGGCTTCTCATTTCTCTTGCTATGGGCGGCAAACAGATTTGAATAAAAGCACCGCCTTACAAAGAAATAAACCGAGCAACAATATTTTTAACAAAAACACACGGGATTGGATTTAAAACTGTTTTTTTGTTTAGAGAAAAACGAAAAACTAAATCCCATCCGTGGATGGGTCGCGGGGCAGCAGTCTTAGCAGAGAGCTCCAGACTGCCGCTCAATGAAACACGAGATCGAATGATTTGTGATGTGTTTCGTACTCAGATGACTTGGATCTGAGTTTGACCAAGCTTTTGTTTGTCTCATGTTTGCTCACAGTCGCAAAGGCAAACTTCACATCCCTCCCCCTATACTTCGTGGAGGCGCATAGGCATGCTAATGTGTCGCTACTACTCGATCAGCAGGTGAGAAATATTTCAGCTCCGGGACAAAGCTCCGTTGGAGACTGGGCAGCATCGGGCGGCGTGATCAGCTACAGGTCTAAGACTTGTTAATGCAGCAAGTAGTTTGTTTTACATGTTTACTCTGCAAGGGTAAACGTATGTATTTATCGTAGCTTTCTGGTCTAATTTATTTGTAGCACTTCGACATTCGTTTAAAATATGCAGCGCATTTTAAAATGAAAATATTATTATGTATTACCTTTATTGTAAACACAGTATTAATTGCACAATTTGGACTTGACGCGATGATTTGCGCTTCTTCCATACTAATCATGGATAATCAAGGAAGACACTACAGTTCATAGATGTGTGTTTTTCAACTGAACTGTCAGCTAAGCTAAGTGCATTATCAAATGAATGCGCCTGTCAGCAGGGAAGACATCAACTCTATTCAGTCGCTCTTCCGTCCCTGCTGCTGTCTCCTCCCCAGTTTGCGTTTCGAGATTTTCCAGTAAAAGCAGCTCTTTGAAGCAGGGAAAAGCGAGTTAGCTGTCCTTGTCAATGCCTTGACAATGTTTTGACGTCTGTAAATGATCTGAACAGTTTTTATAGTTTTACAAGGCGTAATATGACGCTTACGTTTGATCTTTGCTCGTATTCCATTTAAAGAGAATGAGGACTGAATAGGTATGCTGTTAATTGCTACGCTCTTTTGTCAATAAAATATAAAATGTTAAACCCCTGAGCCCTGACTTTAATGTCTTCCTTGGATTAAAAAACAAATGCTGAATGTTCTGAAATAAGATAATAATAATAAAAAATATGTTTTTTTTTTTCATTGAAAACGTGGATGTTACCGGTGGCCAACTCCTGGTCTAGATCATCCTTTTTCCCTTTTTAAATTGTAGTAGTGTAACCTTAGTTAGTATTCCTTTTTATATTTTTTATTTTATGTTTGGGAAATGTGGCATTTCAGCTACTGTGATTTTATTTGTAATTAACATTAGTTCCTACCTGCCCTTGCTGACGGCGGCAGGAAAAAGGTGACGCGCGTTGGGTAAGAGAAAGAAAAAAGTGTACATGTGCCGTACTGTCTTGCCGTGTGGCGCATTAAAGAAGAATACCAAGTAAAGAAAATTGTAGCCCGTACCAACAGCGAGAAATCAGGGTTACAGTAGCTGCCACCAGTTTTAGAGTGCCCACCGGTACACACACCGCTCGCTTACCTCGAACTCGCACAGGGCTGCTAACCACAGGGGGAGAGTTGTCATCACACAGGCTATGACACTATTGCAGAGCATCAAGGACAGGTCGCAGCTCCTGTAGCACTGCCAATGATTCAAAGAGAGAGAGACCAAGTGAACCGAAAAGCTCCTGGTAACAACATTGGTCAATGATGTTCATTCCCAGAACCCCCAGAGTGGAGGGCACAGAACCAGAGGGGTCCTTCACTACCAAAATCCCGCAACGAGTCAAGACCTTCCCGCACAGTGTGACGTCCAGTTCTAAGTAGCCTATGTATGGGACTACCAAGCCATTCGCTGCCCTCAGCTGAAGCAAATTTCTCCAAGAACACACTCTCAGGAATAGTAGACACCATGGAACTGGTATCCACCAGACAGGAGACACTCACTCCTCCAATCTGAAGATCCATGTATGGACAACAACTGACCAAGTCACACCCTACACCTACCGAGGAGCCTGAGGGCCCCCCACCTGAATTGCGGCTCAACAACTCAGTGGGTTCTAGTTTTCCGCCTGAGGTGCAGGTTGGGCCTGGCTCCTGCCACTTGAACTCGAGCCAGTGGCTACAGGTGGATGCGGTGGAGGTTAAGCTCACTCATTAGCACAATCTCTCGCAAAGTGCCCAGGCCGCTGGCACTGCCAACAAATTACCGGGCCAGCCCGCACGTTCTTATGTTGTTGGCTTGAGGCCTGCAGCAGCGCTACAGTCTGAGTGAGCTGATTTAACTGCTTCGTTGGAGCATCATCAAATTCAGTACTTCCCCCAAGGTCGGCTCCGGTAAACGAGCCAATACCCCAGCAGGAACACTGCTTTGCACGCTACACTGCAGGCCATAGGCTGAGGGTACAGATGCACTGCAAGTCCATCTAATAGCTTCCACCCGAAGCTCCAGCAAGGAAATGGTAGGTTTTTGACGAACCTCTTGCCTAAGTGTATGGCGAAGAGAACCATCTAGAACGTGCTCAATAAATTGGTCTTGAAGCAGCACCTTAGAATTAGGCACCCCGTCGGGAGCCTGTTGTTTAACTTGCGCCATCAACGCCATAAGAGCAAGAGAAAACTCCTGCAGGGTCTCGCCTTCAAGCTGCTGCCGAGAGAAGAAACGTTACTGCCATGCAAATAGGATTGAGTACAGCCATACAGTTCTTTCAAAATAGCAAGAACCTGCACTGGATCCCCCCGTACAGCACCAGAGCAAAACTTAATTTCCTCCCTGGCTTCTCGGTCCAAGTGATCGAAAATGAAGAGAGCCCGGTCAGCAGCTGAAGTGTTGAGCATGCATAGACGCTTCAACCTCTTTGATCCACTCAGCCATTTCCAAACCCTACAGTACCTACCATTAAATGTAGGGCACTTACGGTCGCTAGGAATGATGACCAGCCGCTCCGTTACAGCGTAACCTGTAGAGGAACTGCCAGAGATAATGAACGAGGGAGAAGCAGCCCCACTAGCGCTTGTACCTGCAGCATTCTCTTGCCGAAGATGTTCATTGTCAGCTTTTAGCTGTAGGATTAAGTCCTTTAACTGCTGCACCAGCTCCGCCATGTTGAGCCAGGTAAACTGGATAGTAAATAAGAACTCGCACCAACAAGTTAGTTAAAAAAAAATTCAACGCCGCCGCTGCTGCTGCCACGGTATTCAAACAATAAAAATTTGCTTTATGCAAAGTTAAAACATAAAAACAAAATAAAAAAAACATCTGACCCTTTATTATGCAATGACCAATAGAGAAATAAGTCAAATGAATTCAAACCACACCATGCATGGGAAAACAAATATCAAAAACCAAACCACACCATGCATGAGAGAAAAGATAAAACAATAAGATAAAACAAAAAGTACAAAACCATAAAACAATGCTTTGGAAAAAATAAAAAAAATAACTAAATGAACCAAAATACCAATCGCACTGTTAAAACCACAATAAAATCAAACAGATTGGCCCAAGTGTTAAAAACAGCAGGAGTCAAGATTATTAAAACCAGCAAAGCCGCATCGAGACCGTCGAACGGCAGCAGCAGTCGAGATTATTAAAAACAGCAAAGCGGCATCAACCCGGTCGAGCGGCAGCAGCGACAATGCCAAGGAGGTCGAATCAGCTGACCACAATATGCAGTGATCAGCACGAAGCCAAATCCACTCCGTCCTCCTTGCAGCCAACAAGCGCCAGCCATGGTGCATCACCCCGACCTGCTGGCACAGATATAATACGGTTAAGGGCCAAAAGCAGCTGGGGGACTAAAAGTTGACGTGCACCTACCGCGCTCCAGCTCCCGTAAATCCCACCACACTTGATCAGAGACCAATGGTCCAGGTGTGAGTCCGTTCTAATACACAATCGCTCATAAGCACTGCACATAAAAGAGATCCAATGCAGGTCCAACCTGACCGCCTTACTTACCAGCTGTTTCTCTCTCTTGGCACAAGAGTGTTGTGTTGTGTTCACTAACGAGATTGTGTTACAAGGAATGTTCTAAAAGTGCTGAGAATTCATCTATGAGGCTGATAGTTGTAGGGAGCCACATCGGTTGGAAAAACAGTAACATATCATCATCCTATAAACTCATTTTGTGTTTTTTTGTTGATATTCCAGTAATTCCTTCAGGCTCTAATGGCTTCAGCTAAAGGTTTAATAGATATTGCAAATAGCAATAGAGTGGGCAGATCATTTGGTTCCTCTATGCACCTTGGTGATGTTTGGCTATTTGTTCTGACCATGGTGTTTGCTGAGGTGTATAGTGTCACGGCGTGGCAGACCTACATGCAAAGCGGAGACAGAACTTGGAGGTTAACGGTGATATCGTAGTCAGATAGGCATAGGTCGGTACACAACAGTGGCAGCTAGATACTGGCTTGGGTCAGGCAGTCGGTGGTCAAAGACAGACTAGGTTCAACACTCACGGAAACAAGATTGGAGGCAAGGCAGGAAACAAAGTCAGGATAGCTTCGGTCATACACGGCTTGGCACAAAGATCATAACGCTGGAATGCTGGCTACTACTGGTGCTTAAATGGTGGAGAGTAATTACTGAATGCTTGCAGGTGGTGACTATAAGTAAAGCAGGAGCTAAGACAACCGGCCAGCAACAGGAAGTGGAAAAACAAAACAGGAAGTTGACATGAGCAATGGCTAAGAGTCTGTGACATATAGTATTTGGATCCAGTCTGTAAATGAATTACAAATGCCAAATTTATGCAGAGTGGCTTTACTCTGGTTTACCCTGTCAAAAGATTTTTCTGCATCTAAGGAGATGATGAGGACATAATCAATTAAGTTGATCAATCTGTTCATATTGTTTGTTGACTGTTGGCCTTTAAGCCTATTTGGTCAGAGTAAATAACATATGGAGTAGTTTTTTCTAGTCTTCTAGCAAGTGCTTTACAGATTATTTTTAAATCTACATTAGTGAAATTGGGAGTGTATGATGTCTTCCTGGCTTTTGGAGCAAGCTTATAAAAGCTGAATTCATATTTGGGGGTACAGAAAACTGTTGTTTAATTTGAACTATCAATTGGTAGAATATGGGTGCCTGGAGCTTTGTTATTTTACATCTTTTGAAAAGCTTTGTGTAATTCTGCTAAGGACAGCAATGTTTTCAGAGTTCTTATTTGTTTTTCTGTTAACTTTGGCAGTTCTACTTTATTTAGAAATGACTTTATATGGCTTTCACATCCCTGAAAGTGTTATTAGTTATTATTAGTTAAAGAGTTATTTACTAAAATGTAATCTATATGAGCGTAAGAGTTGTGAACTGGGGAAAAGAAGGTGTATTTCCTGGAGGTGGGGCATCGAGAACACCAGGTGTCACAAAGTCCATAATAGTCCTGTTTCACGGTCTGCTGATTGCCAGTTCCTGTTGTTCACAGCCTGTCCAACTTTGGGTTACATACTCAATTAAAGTCCCCTACAACTATAAGTTTTGAATTAGAGTAAGCAAGTTTTAAATAACTTGTCTTGTGAGTAATTATTGTTGTTGGATGAGCTGGTTGCTGGGACAGAGGTAAATCCTACCTTTTCCTCTTTGGTCTTCTACTGTAGGTGTTGTAGCCCAGCAACTATCTGATGCCATCTTAAAGAAGGAGTTGTCCACCGTGTGGCCCAGCCTGTCTCAAAACACCATGGATCTGTTGGTTACACCACATAAACGTATGCATTTCATCTACATTTTATGTTTGCAGCTATACATGTTGTATGTTATGTGTCTGTGTGAGACCCTCAAGTACAAAAACTTTTTTTTTTATTGTGAAAAGGTTCAATATTTTAGGCCTAAAGTGTCCCAGTCTAATCTCAGTTTAGTCTCACCTTCTAAGTTTTCATTACTTAAATAAATGAACTTTTAAATGATGTCATCATGTATCACCTGTATATTAGGAGAGCAGCAATTTGATTCAGTTCCATTTGTAGAGGCCCGGCTGTCTCAGGGGTGGCCTGACTTGGCCATGGCCCACCCAGCTGTAAGAAAGGTGGAGCATACAGTATATAGCAACAATATGCCAGCCTGCACATCCATGGCAGTGTTTAGCCGAGACAGACACATGTATACCACTCTATTCTCACCCTCCGCGGGTGGTCTCATCCACTTTCCAAGCTTGGGTCCTCTACCAGAGGCCAGGGAGCTTGAGGGTTCTGCGCAGTATCCTTGCTGTTCCTAGGACTGCACTTTTCTGGACTGAGATGTTGGATGTTTTTCCAGGGATCTGTTGTAGCCACTCCTCCAGTTTGGGGGTCACTGCCCCCAGTGCTCCGATCACCACAGGCACCACTGTACCTTCCGAGCCTTCTCCAGTTCTTCTCTGAGCCCTTGGTATTTCTCTAGTTTCTCATGTTCCTTTTTCCTGATGTTGCCATCGCTTGGTATTGCCACATCCACCACTACGAGGCAGCGACTGACCTGAAAGATAAGATCATGGCGAGATTGAATAGGCAATCCCAAAGACAACTACAATGGCTAAGTGAAGTTCCATCAGAAAGTCTTATGGAAGATGTGAATGCAGCATTGAGAACAATCACAGAAACCAATGAGCTGATATACGCTTCAGCATCAGTGATCCTAGAGGTGCTTGGCTATAATGGCAACCATGGGAGCCATGAGAAACAATACCCACCATTGAAACGAAGGTTGGAAGCAAAAATCAAGGCAGCTCAGAGGGAAGTGAGCCAAATGACAGAGGCCCAGAGAGGTGCAATGAAAAGACAGATGCCCAAGAGGTACAGCCAGATGCCCCTACCTGAAGCACTCAAAAGTGCCAAGGGAGGGAAGTGAGCCCAATGACAGAGGCCCAGAGGGGTGCAATGAAAACACCGATGCCCAAGAGGTACAGCCAGATGCCCATACCTGAAGCACTCGAAACTGCCATGCAAATGCTACAAGCCTTGGCCAGCCGCCTAAAGAGATACACCAGAGACAACGAAGCCAGACGAATAAACAGGCTGTTCGCAACACAAGCTGCGAAAGTGTACTCTCAATGACAGGGTAATAACAGCAGAGCAGACCCAACAAGGCTGGAAACTGATCAGAACTGGAAAGGTATATGGGAAAGGGAGGCGTCACGCAATCCCAATCCCATCCAACTACCAGCCAATAACCTGTCTCTCCACAACATGGAAGCTCATGTCAGGCATCATCGCAGCTAAGATAAGTGGGCACATGGGTCAATACATGAGCGAAGCACAGAAGGGCATTGGTAAGGATACCAGAGGAGCCAAACACCAACTCCTGGTTGACAGAACAGTCGCCCAAGACTGCAGAGTGCGACACACCAACCCGTGCACAGCCTGGATGGACTACAAGAAAGCCTATGACTCAATGCCACACACATGGATCACTGAATGCTTGGAGCTGTACAACATCAACAGAACTCTAAGGGCCTTCATTGCAAACTCGATGAGGTTGTGGAGAACCACCCTTGAAGCCAATGGGAAGCCACTTGCCCAAGTATCCATCAAATTTGGCATATACCAAGGAGATGCACTGTCCCCACTGCTGTTGTGCATAGTTCTGAACCCGCTCAGGCCCCGACATATGACGTGCTGAGTGAATGTCTCAAGCAGTGGAGAATAGAGGATGAGATGCTGGAAGAGAGGCCATCATGGGATGTACCACCGGAACATAACTGAAGTGGCTAATCTCAACAAATCCTACCAATGGCTTGAAAGGGCCGGGCTTAAGGATAGCACAGAGGCACTCATCCTAGCCGCAAGGGAGCAGGCCCTGAGCACCAGAGCCATAGAGGCCCAGATCTACCACACCAGACAAGACCCAAGGTGTAGACTGTGCAAAGAGGCCCCTGAGACGGTCCAGCACATAACTGCAGGGTGTAAGATGCTGGCAGGCAAAGCATACATGGAATGCCATAACCAAGTGGCTGGCATAGTATACAGGAACATCTGCGTGGAGTATGGACTGGAAACCCCAAGGTCAAAGTGGGAAACACCTCCCAAGGTGGTAGAGAAGGAGCGAGCCAAGCACTGGGGGCAGTGACCCCAAAATCGGAGGAGTGGCTACAACAGGTCCCTGGAAAAACAACCGACATCTCAGTCCAGAAAAGTGCAGTCCTAGGAACAGTAAGGATCTTGCGCAGAACCCTCAAACTCCCTGGCCTCTGGTAGAGGACCCGAGCTTGGAAAGTGGATGAGACCACCCGCGGAGGGTGACAATAGAGTGTGTGTGTGTGTGTGTGTGTGTGTGTGTGTGTGTGTATACAATTCTGGATGCATTCCGAATTGGAACTGTGCCCTTCTTCTGAACTATAATTTGCATCTTCCATCTGGGAGCATGCAAGTTCAGGAAGCGGGTCAATGATGTCGTGAGCCATAGAAGCATAGGGGAGTCCACAGCATACCACAAATGCATCATCGTCAGTGCAAACATGGACAGAAATTTTAAGGGGTTAGTGGCCACACCTTGATCTGCCTAAATGGATGGAGTTACTGAAGGCACCTACTGTGGTACAAAAAGACGCTTTTTCTGAACAGTAGCAGCCAGATCCACCCCGCGGTTCCCCGTGTTTTTTTTGGTGGAAAACGGGTTCAAATGGCTCTTTGGGAGTTTTGGGTACCCAGGTTAGGGTAAGGGGGTAGGGAAGGCATTATGTCAACGGAGGTCCTCCCTTTGACGTAAGTACAAGGATGTTTGTGTGTGTGTGTGTGTGTGTGTGTGTGTGTGTGTTTGTGTGTGTGTGTGTGTGTGTGTGTGTGCGTGCGCATGCGTGTGTACAAATACATACATTAATGCTATTTATTGAGTCAATTACATTGCTCATTATAATTTCCCGCAATAACCTGTAATAAATAACTTCTCCTTCATTGATTCATTCTTCTCTCCTCCTCCTCAGCCAATGAACTGACAGTGGGGAAAGTGTATGCAGCACTGATGATCTTTGACAACTACAAGCAGAACCGAGCACGGAGGCTGCAGCTGCAGTGTGTTTTAGGCTCCCAGGTACAATACTCTGTTGCTTGCTGCATGCATCGAAACAACACACAATGCATCTGTTGTCTCACACAGTGACTGCCTGCCTGCATGCATACGCAGTCAAATAGACAGACAACAAGGGGCATTTGTGTCTTCCAGCCATTGTTGACAGCGAGAACACACCGACCAATCTTTCAGTTGAAAGATGGATTTTTGTTCTACATGCACACCTGCATGTTTGTCTCTGCACTTTGACACATATACACCAAAATGTACCACAGTACATACATGACTGTGAAAAAGGAATATTGTGGCCCTTGTCTTTATGTCTGGTTGGTGATAAACACCAGCTGTCAGACATGGATCCCACAATATTCTGCCTGCTGCCTTAGCATGTTGCTATTTCTCCTTTACAGTGCAAGGTCGGAGTTCTGTTTAAGCCATTGCTGCCTCTGTCTCACATGCAGGAGAAAGACCTGCCTCCTATGATATCAAACAGCGTGAAGCCTCCGAGGATGCTGCAGCACCAGCCTGCATCTAATGCCAGGTCACAGCCACAGATCAGGCTTAGCGCCAGCTCCCTGGACAATAGAAGCACAATGTAAGTTTAATGCTTCAGTAAATAAAGCGAATTTAAGCAGCGCATGCATGAATGCAGGCAGTTATTTTCAGATGGAGCTTAACAGCATAATTTAACACCAGTTGTAACGCCATTCTGACTGCTGCTGAACTGATCTGATACTTCCATCTTATTACATGAGTAAAGAATTAGAACATAGGTGTTAACCAGTGATGTGCAGTCAGGGGAGGCGGGACCTCACCTTGCCTGACAATACTATAACGTGACTAAAAAAACGTAAAATAAAAATGCATTTCTGTCCATTGATCTTGTTATTCACCTTATAAAATATATTTCTTATATTTTAAACATTTTCCTGAGTAAAAATGGTTAAATCTGCGCATTTCCTGATCTACTGTAATATGGTGGGAAACTGGAAGTGAGGCGTCAGCGAGGGGAGCCTAGGCTCGGTGCTGAAACTGTCAGTAAATGGGCAGATACAAGGCATAATCCCTTTCTGTTTCACATTTTGTCTCTGCCTGTATTTGCAGCCTTCAGACGGATTTATTCCACACCATGAGTTTGTACAACGTGCCTAATGTGTTTATCGATGTTTTTGTGACATAATTACTTTCCTGGTCGCGCTACACAGAAAACTGGGGTAAGGCTGGACAGGACTGCGCCTCATCCAGAAGGGGGCGACATACTGAATGACACAAGTAAAACAATTCAAGTGCTTGAGAAATAAATTTGAACCTTGAGTGAAATATTTTATGTTATCCTGATAAAGAGCAAACCTGTAAAACTGATTAAAGCAGTATTTAAGTTTTAAAAACAACAAAAACTTCACTGAGGGTTAAGATTGAACATCTACACCTCTCTATACTTTAGAATGAGTACAAATTGTGAAGAATACTGTACATGGAGGCTACAGTTCAGGTCTCTTACTGCTATAAAAGATATGTGCCTTCAAGACCAAATATGTCGTGTTAGGTGAGATAGGAATAATGATAAAATGTGCAATGTGGCCAGTATTAATACGCATTCTGACAATTAAATAGTGAAAAATACACATTTTTAAGGTATTATGATAGTAAAATCTGACTCCAGAGGACTTTGTGCCTGACCAGCCATGAACCACTGGTGTTAACATAAGCCAAATATATATTACTAATTTAAATTCTTTGTGGCAGTTTGTCTCTCACCTGAAAAGCAGCAGGGTGGAACAATGATTAGCCAGGTCAGAAAAGAAGCAGCCCACTGTGGGAAAGATTAGCACCCTGGCAGCAAGTCTAAGCCATTGTGCCAACTTATCATGTACAGTATCTTATAGTACTGTACACATTTTGACTCGTACAGACATATTTCTAGACTAATTTTATTACATTACACGTAGAGACATGACATGATTGTTACAAAAAAGCTACATTCAGTTTTTTGAGAACGGAGAACTGTATTAAAATTGTTTCACAAACATGACTTGGTTTCATATGCTGCTCAATTTCGTGTCAAGCATTCTTCCCTGTCCGGGGTCCAGTTCATGTGTGAACAAGGCTTTAGAGTTTACTGACTCATTTAATCATTCGTATTTCACTGCTTAATCTTCATTTTGTCTGAATAAACATTTAAGCAGTGCTGAGCTTGCACATTGTCATGTTCTGGGTTTTTGTTTCCGGTTTTTATTCTGAAAGGCCTTCTGTTTCTGACCACACTTTGTTAGTTTCCGCTTCATGTTCCGGTTCTCATTACGCACACCTGTTTCAGATCAGTCATTACTCACCTGTTTATAATCACCAGTAGTCACCACATCCAGTTGCCAGATTGTCGCATGTAAGTCACTACATTCCAGCGTTTCCTTGATTGCCTACCTTGTTTGAGATCGTGTTTCCGTATCTAACTCCTGACTCCTGCCTGTTCCTCCTGTACTGCTGCCCGAGATATTCTGTATGACCTGGACCGTCTGTACTACGATTGTGGATTAAAAATGTGATTTTACAACTCCCTTCGTGTGTCAGCGCTGTGCATGTGGGTCCAGTACCTGCGCATAGCGGGATTCCGTGACACACATACTGTATTTAGGTCCCACCAACACCTTCGACATTAACCTATGATTAAATATGATGACAAATTTGATTTACAGGTTTGTCTTTGTAACCACCTAGGCAAGATCACGATTGCAGTATCAGGGTGTTGTCTTCATGGATGACAGAGAAACAAAGCAACGCTCCTGCAACTGATACTGGGTCCAGAGGCCCTTCTGAACATTTTATGGACAATGCTGTCAACCAGGTACTGTACATGGACACATGTGGTAAAATGAGACAATGTACAGATGTTCTTTTCATCTGCTATTAGGCAATAAGGGCAGCAGTGACCGGTGGTTGGATTTCTGTTCAGACACTGAACCGCGAGTTACACCCTGGTGGAGAAGCAGTGCTAAAGCACTTTGAGTATATGCAAACCAGTACCATAGTTACCATTTAGTGCCTTATATTTGGTAGCAACTGTTAAAGAGTCGCAAAACAAGCTTGTAATACTCAAGCATACTTTCTTTATCATTATCAAGTGTTTTCTTGGCTAGCGTAGAAGCTAGCTTACTTTCCTGCTATGGTTCCTCTCCCTCTCGCTCTGTTCGGTGCTCGGTGTGTCTTTTGTTTAGCTTATCCTCTGCCTCCTTTAGTGATGGTACTGGTATCTGTTATAAGTGTACACTAATTTTAGATTTGAAGGCGAGGTTGTTAGACTTAGAGTCTCGGCTTCGCACCTTGGAGAACAGGCCAGTTAGCCAGGGCCCTTTAGCCGATGCAGAGCCTCCTAGCTTAGCTGCTCGCAGTCCCTCGGCAGGCCCCAGGCAGCTGGGTCATGACTGGGTGACCACTCGTAAGAAACATAGCTTTAGACAGGCGCCCAGAGTTCACCACCAACTACCTGCTGAAACCAAACAATTTAGTTAAGTTAAGCACCAAATTAATAAATGCGGATGTACCTTAGGCAGACACAATCATAACTAAACAATTGCTGTACTGTGGTTTACCTGTGAATGTAATACTAATAACAGTGTTAAGGTATGTGCACACACTCATACAAACATATACTTACATATCATATACATACACATATGCATAAATTATCCTGTTTATCAGCTCAGGTGTTGAGTGTCCCACTACAAGGTTAGTAAAGCTGTAGCTTAACATTGTTCACCCAGAGGGTAAGGCAGATGTTGGTGCATGAACGATGCCACTTGTAAGAACGAGGGTGATGGGAGGAGTTCGGCCACTAAACCCAACAAGTGGAGGGAAGAAACGCAGTAGCCAGGGAGCCCACACACCTTCAATTCCAGGAGGGCACCCACAGAGAATCCCCCAGTCAGAGCCCCAGAGACAACACCTGAGGCCAGAGTGGACCACTGTGGGTCCATGAGAACCACAGGCAAACACTTCCCCTAGTGAGAGGTTCGGCCTGAGAGAGTGGAGTCCGAGGACCCACAGTTCATAGGGAGCCGACTATATCCCCTTGAACCCCCCCCCCCGGGCCCGCAACACCAGGCCGGAAATTGGTGGGGGCCGGCGGAAAAGAGACTACCCAGGCAGTGGATCCACGTACTGCAGGCGAAAAACGGGCCCCCCACACACCAACCACACCACACGCATACAAACTGACAAAGACCCCCTCTTTGTCTTAGTTATCGCATAGAGACTGTCTGCTCCCCGACCACCTAAACTATACAAGTCACAAACAAATCAAAGAGGAGTGACTTACCAGAATTTAATAAATAAAACGGTTCCTCTTAAATAACAAAGTAACAGTAAGTTAATAAAGTGTGGTTTATTTAATATCAGGTCTCTCTCATCTAACTCCTTGTTATTAAACGACATAATAAGTGACCATCACATAGATCTGTTCTGTCTCACTGAAACCTGGCTGCAGCAGGATGAATATGTTACTTTAAATGAGTCGACTCCAATGAGTCACATCAACTACCATGTTCCAAGAAGTACAGGTAGAGGTGGGGGAGTAGCAGCAATTTATAATTCAAACTTATTAATTTACTTATTAATTACTCCTAAACCTAAACATAGTATAACTAATTTGAGAGTCTCATTCTGAGCCTTTATCACCTAGACTCCAAAACTCAGAAGTCAGTTGTGTTTTGTATTGTGTATCGTCCTCCTGCTGCTGTATTTGAAATACAAAGCTGCTTTGATTTGTGTGCAGATCCAGGAACAAATGAAAACAAAGGAACCAGGTGGCAACTCGACTGCAGTGACAGCTTTTTGTCTGGACCAGGCTAGAGCTATATCTATGCCCCGTCTCAGTGCTGAGCTGCAGGTAACATCTGATTGTCTCAATACTTGTTTCCAAACCTAATGTTTGACTTTTAGTGTAATAGCTGCTTTACTTTAATATAATAACTCAACATTTAAAGAAAACAAAACGGGTTCCAACCAGGGTTTATTACAGGCGTTGGAGCGTGTGTTACGTCTTTTTGGCCTATAGGTGGCGATCAGCCCCCGTACTGCCCCTATGACGCCGTACTAAGATCATGTTATATGGGCCCAGAGTAACATCAGAATGTCTTGGTGGTGTAATGGTTAGTTATTGTTTAATAGTCTTGACTCGTCAGTTTTTTTGGTCCCTGGTTCGAATCTCGGAGGAAGCAGAAGTTCTAATTACTGAACAATCAGAGTTGTTTTATTTAATGTTTACATTTTGCCTACAAGATAATAACAAATGACTAATAGGGCTGGCTGTCTGTATTATTTAGCAGATGATTATAGTATTTAGTATGTTAGTATTTCCAAGTTATGTCAGTTCAAAACCAAAATAAGCAGGTTTATTGTATGCTTAGACAGACCGAGTGCGCGCTCCCACGTACAGCGTTCGATTTGATAATGATATTATTCCTGTGGGAGATTTAGATGTCGCAAATAAATCTTTGAAAGCTCCGGTAAATAAATATGTTTTACGAAGTTTACGCAGTCTGTGGCGTTCTTGTGTGCTTTGGGAGAGCGTTCCACAGACTAGGTGCAGCTGAGCGAATTGTCCGATCACCTCTTGAGTTTTGTCTTTGGCTATATAAGTGTAAAACAGTCCTTATTACTCATGCAGAATCAATATATGCAGAACAAACAACTTGCTGCACTAATGAGTATGAGATCTGCTGAGTCCTGGCATTCTGGCATACCATAGAGAGAGTTTAAAACAATTTATTTATTTTTATTATATAAAATCCTCTACAAGTTAGCAGTGGTAGTCTGTCCGACTTGTGTGAACTACCATAAGAAGAGCGATTAAAAAGTGAGATGAAAGGTTTTCATCCAGTATAACCGTTAACATTTGTAAACACACTGTGTGTCTCTTCTCTTAATGTGCGCAATCAACAAAGACTGGGCAGCAGGGCGACACGGTCCAAATACATTCTAACCGTTTGATTTTCCCACCAGAGTAAAAACGACTTGTTTTCTCATTTTCTGTTTTTTCCTCAAAACGAGAAAATCGGAAACGGCTTCAAATCCAATTCCAGGTGTAGTTTTGAAAAGACTATTTTCAGCTCGTTTATTCGTTTTTTAACACGGTGCTGTGATTAAATTCTGTTTTTCGCTTAAGAGAAACGAGGAAACGGATGTTCTTTGTATTTTATTCTCTGGACAACTTAACCAGAAAACGGCTTGATTTCAGACGATGTTGATTGGAAAGGAAAATATAAATCCATTACTTAAGTTGCCCTTGAGCACTGGCTTCCTGTCGTCGTTTACTGTGTTTCAAAATAAGAGTCCCACTTTGTTGCGTGTTTAGACACATTAACAGGTCCTCCGATTCTAAAACATTCTAAAACGATTCGTCTCGTTTTCCCAGCTTTTACTCTGGTGAGGAAATCAAATTTAGAATGTACACGGACCCGAAACACCCGACAATACTTTAACACGAGGACGTACTGTACAGCAGCAACTTCAGCAATTGACAACAAAAACTAGCGCGCATTGACAACTTGATCCAAGTCATCTGCCTATGAATAAGGGGCTCCTCAGCACCAAATCATTGGAACGTCACATCACTGTCTGCTTCAGACAGTGACACCACTTCCCCGATTCTCTCGTTGCCTGCATTAGCACATTCATACATTTCTGGTTAAGCTTGATCTGGACACATTATCTGTCACTCGGGCTCTTACATTTCATTCAGAGTCAGAGTAAACTATAGGTCATTGCGGTTTGAGTAAATTTTAAGAGTTTGGTTTCTCCACCAACTTAAAAGTTGCTATAACAAAAGAACAACTTATTTTTTCGTTATCTGCTTTTTTTTTCAAAACAAAAAATCAGCTTTAAATTCAAATCTGTGCCTTGTGTCGAAAAAACAACACTTGAATTCCGTTTGTCGCTCATATCAAGAAAAATGAAAATCCAGTTTGTTTTATATTTTTTCTTTATGACCAACAAACCGGAAGACAAGTACAGATATACATACAAAATACATTTATAACACGGCTTGATGAATAAATATAGATTCCTATTTTATGTTATTATACTTATATTGTTGTATTGGATTAGCTGGAGGAGGGACTGTGTCTCTCGGCTGGCCTGGGAACTGTGTAAAGACATCAGCAGCTTCGGCAATTGACAACAAACACTAGCGCACTAGCGAGCAAAGACGCATAATAATCTATAATATTTAAAAATTAACTACTCTACATTTAATGATACAATAACATGACATCGTTTTTTGTGCTTAATGTGCAGACACAGATAGACATGAACAGTCGGACCTCACATTTTTGTGCCACCTAGTGGTTAAAATGAGACTAGCACCCTGATTTTTTTCAGCTTGCTGCAAGATTAAAAATCCTTAGTCGGGGACGCACCCGTTGCGCTGTGGTGGAAATTTTCCATAAAGAAGCAGATGAGAGAGAGTTGTCCTTTTGTGCGATTTATTGAAATAATAAAGAAAATAAAAATAATGGGGAAAGCAAATAAAAAACATGGATGTTGATCGTGCACATCAACAAACCAAAACCAGCTGGGGAAATCAGTGCTCACACCACGAAGGTGTGATGCAAAGAGCCCACGATCCTCAAGTTGCTTCTGCCTTTTAACCCCTTTCTCTGGCTCTGGTGGAATGTCTCTCTGCAGCAATGGAATTGTTTTTGCCACCTTATCTCGCTGTGAGTGAGAATGTTTGCTTTCTCACTTCTGCATCATCATGTCTTGTTATCCAAAGGAAGGAACACCGAGCTTCCAAGACAAGATGCATTCGCTTTAACAGCCTTGGGTCTGGTGGGGAGTCAGATAGGATGGAGCCAGAGTCCGGGTGTAAAAGACAAACATATATCATAAATTATTAGTCAGTCAAATGGAACATCAGATGTTTAGACTTGATGTACGTCAGGGCACAAGAGATTAGTTGTTTGTGTAAGAATGTTCAGTATTGCACCTAACCAGCACATGACGAGTGTGTTGGATAAGAAACAGCACTAAGGTAAAATTTTTCCATTACATTTCCCCCTTTTGATTACACATTAATCAAACACTAAAGTAATAAAATTTTCAAACATTGCATTTTGTAGTAACAGCCCTTACAAATGAAACAGTGAGTGTATTACAGTAAGTCAAAATTCAAAAATACACCTTCACATAAAACTTAGGGATAAAAGGTTGTGAGCTGTTTTGGTGGGTAGTTATACAAGAATAACCTCTGTATGAGCATGTGAAGAAAATAAGTCAATAATCATATTTGTATCAGATTATATTTTGTGATCAGATAGCCTAAGACCATCGTCAAAGTCATTAAGTGAATTGGAGTTGGGGTTTTTGAACATAGTGCATTGTGTCATTTGATACGAAAGTGTTGCTGAGGTCGCACGCATGATGAGACCTCTAAACAGGGGGATAACTTCTGGATCTTTAATTGTACATTTGGGTCTAGAATGAATTTGAGAATCAGGGATTTAACCAGAATGATGATGCATATTTCCGCTTGTGTTGTCTTTCATCTGTAGATGAAGGATAAAAAATTTTTGTAGCAGTGAATAAAGTGATTGTGAGCAAATTAAACACCAAGTCAACTGTCAGGACTCGAAGCAGGCGGCGGACCCACATGCACAGCACCGAGGCAGGATAGTGATTAAACACGGGTTTATTGCAATAAGCAGAGTAAGGTCCAGGTCCAGGTCATACACAAAAAATCTCGGATTTAAACACAGACGGGGAGCAAGCGATCTCAGGTCCAGTAGACAGGCAGGGTACGTTACACAAGTAGGCTCAGCAAAAGTACAGGCAGGGATAAGACAAACTCACGGTCAGTAGTTAGTCCAGGGTCAGGCAGGATACACAAGGCAAAACAGGAACAAAACACGAGGAACACGAAACACGGGAAACTCGGAACGCTCAGGAAACTCGGGATATTCAGGAAACACAAACGAAACTCGGAACTCTGAAGAAACACGACAATCTGGCAGGGAACTAAGGACACAGGAGCTGACTAAATACACAGGTGAGTGATTAACTGATTACAGACAGGTGTGGGTAATGAGCTAGGGAGAACAGAACTGATAACAGGAAGTAAAGCAGGAACAGAAACAGAAACAGAAACCGGGAGTGCTACCAAAATAACACCGGAAATGGAACCTGGAACCAAAATAAGACAAGGAAACAACAAGAAACAAAACCCAGATCGTGACATCAACTTTAGGATATTTAAACTCAGTGTTGTGAATTATGTGAAATTTTCTCATTCCAAAGTAGTGTGTAAAGTTACATAGAAACATCATATGATCAAGGCAACAATCCAAGTAACATAAAGTGAAGTCTAACACAGCATGGTTACAATTGATGCCTTGTAACAATCTGCTTCTTCCTGTTGAACAGTGGCGTTAGATTGTTTCCAACCTATTTGTTGACACCTTGACAGTTCGTTGGGGTTCTTCAGGTTGTGATCAGCTGATCACAGAGACACTTGGGATTCGTTTTTACCGCCAGGTTTCCTCCCAATGTCGTCTGAGTCACTGTCACTCCTGTGATGTGAAGAGTCTACACGTCGTCCAGCGTCGGCAACTCAAGACTGCTCGTGTGTGTGTTTTCTCAGGAGCGTGTGTGTAGATGTATGGTCTGATAGTGTGATTCATCGGCGCCGCTTCAGGCGGCGCTTGGCTCACACCTTTAGCTGAACGGTCAACGCAGCCTCGCCTCAGTGCGTGTGTGAGCACAGCGAGGGTCGTGCTTCTCAGTTCTTTTCTTTAGTGGTGGTTTTCTCCGTGTGATGTAGATGGAGGGTCGTCTGTTGGATCCGGGACCTTCCCGGATGGAGTGGATCCAAGTCGCTCTCTCTGTCATCTTTACAGCCGCGTGGGTCGTCAGAAGGACCTGGAAGGGGCTTCACCACCGTTTGGAGTTCCAATGCTTCCTCCTGAACTCCTTAACGACTGTGCAGTCTCCTGGTTGGATGGTGTGTAGTGGTCCTGTCGCCTGTTTTCACCTGTTGGGAAATCTGAATTGTGGGGAAAAAGTGTTTGGGCGGCACGGCTGCCATCAGGCCCAAACCAGACTCCATGGCTACAGGTGGAACTATTCGTCAGCCAGAGTCTGCGTTCCTGTGAGGTAGAAAATGTTTAAAGCACAGGGAGATGAGGAAGGAAATGATAGAGAGAGTTGGAGAGAGGGAACAAGGATCAGGAGAGGAAACAAGGATCAGGAGAGGGAGGGGTTGTTGGGCAGCGACCTTCGCAGCAGCATCTGCAGCTGCATGTCGGCAGAAACAAAGTCTTCACTGATGGTGTGAGCGGGACAGTTACAAACAGCATTCGCTGTAGGCAGCAGGACAGCGTCCAGCAAAGCAGAACCTAATGATGTGAGATAGGTTTGCAATCAGACTTCAAAAGCTTCCTATGCTTCCACAGAGAACCAAAGGGTCACAAGCATGTGTGGAGTCTGTGTAGATGGTAACAGACTCTCCTTCTGCTAGTTTACTAGCTTCAGTCAATACGATCAACTCTGCAGCCTGAGCAGAGTAGTGTCTTAGCAAAGCGCCAGACTTCAAGACGGCCTCTTGATAGTAACGTATATAACAACTATAACTATAACTATAACTCACGAACAACTAGAAACAAAAACCCAGATCGTGACACCCAGGAGGTGGCTCTAATGGACTATGCCCTAGAAAAACCCATCCAGAACCAACCACACAAACACCATCATCACCACCACTGCCGTCACTGCAGAGACAGAGACAAAGAAAAAAGGCAAAGACTTTTGGATCCACCTATGGATGGACACTCACTCAGCTCTACTGGTTAGTCAACACTACTTTTATGAAAATAAAAAGTGAGCACACTGTGTAAACACACACACAAATTTTCATAAAATTTGTTAATGGAATTTACACAAACCACATAAAAATCTACATGAGATCCCTGTCTCATGTAGACTGGAAGAACACCTGTGTCTCATGTATCTCTGTCTGTGGGAGAACATGTTAGGACTCAGGCGTCCATCCCTCTAGGGGGCACTCTTGGTCTGGAGAGCGCACCCAAATTCTAGTTCAGTGCCACGCTGCATCACCGTGTTTGTTGGATTGAGCCAGCTTGCCTACTGTAGATTTACCTGTCTCGTCCAGCTCGCCTACTATGGGTTTACTTGTTTTGGTTCCAGTGCCAGCCCCACATGTAACTCCACTTCCCGTTCCAGTCGTCTGCGTTGCTGAATCATTTCCTGTCCCTTTGGTCTGCTTCGCTGAACCTGTTCCTAATTCTCCTTAATCTGTTCCTGATGAACCCTCCAATTTGCCTGGACTGAGATTGGACACAGACGAAAAGACCTTTTCCCCAATTGTGTGGTTTTGTTTGCACGAGCTGGTGGAGAAAGTCACCGATAGTCCAGACATGCAGGCCAAAAGAAAAGTCTGTCTAAACGCTATGAAATTCATTTCAGATCCTCCTGGACTTGTTTCTGTCCCAGGAATTGGGACGTTGTTTTTGGAACTAGACTCTGTTTCCTGGCCTGTGGAGAGGTTTGTACCTGTGACACTGTTTGGCATAACTCCTCATCCACCTGGTTTGTCACCTGATGCTGCTAACTCTCTTGCGTTGCCTCCCAGGAGAACTTTATCTCGCCTGTGGGCACAGGGAGTGCCGTTTGACCCCCAGCGGCTGCTAGGATGGATGCTTCCTCATCAAACTGGTTTAAAGCCCCTTTTGGTAAAAGTCTGGGAACTTTTGGTTTGTTTGGTTTTGTTTCTGACCTTCCCCACTCCTCCATCAGCCCATCCAGCTGGTACTTTTGTTTTCTTTTGTTTTTAGCGGGGCCTCCCTCGAGCCACCCTGCTAGTCTGACCCAGGATTTTGGCCCGTCTAAAATCCAAACCTGGGAGAAGAGGCTCTGTTAGGACTCTGGCGTCCATGCCTCCAGGGGACACTCTGGCTCGCTTTTCTGTTGTGGATTATGTGATTTCCTGTTTGTAATTAGTTCATTGCTGTCAGCTGTTGTTGTTATTTAAAGCCTTAGTTTGTGCACTGTCTTTGTCGGTTCGTTGATGATGTTATGTGGATGTTACCTCTGTTTGATCTTGCCATTTTGTACCTGTCCTGTCTTCGGTCAAGGTTTGTCTAGTCTGTGTGTTGTCCTTGTGTTTGTTAGATGTTCTTAGTTTTGATTTATTGATTAGTTTTTACTGCTTGCAGTGACTTTTAGTTATCCCATAATCTGTATTAGTTTGTATTTAGGTTGTCTTTCTGTGGATGCAGAGCCTTTAGTTGTATTCCTCTTTGTGTGTATTTAATAATTAAAACTATTTGCATTTACAAGTTTGTCCCTCGGGTTGTGGCATTTGGGTCCTCCCTCTCATTACGTTTGTAGGCCTTAGTAGTCCAGTTTCTCACGCTCTTAAAGAGGACAGCCAAATTATGGTTTTGCCAGTACATAACAGAACATCTGTGTCCCTTACAGCAGACAACCCAGGTATCTCTGTCTGAGGGAGAAAATCTCTGTCCCCTTGACCAGAAGCCCCAGGTATCTCTGTGACAGTAATAAAGCACTGGCAAACAGACAGCCCTTGCCTTTTGTGACTATCTATGGTGAACTATAGACGGGTCTTTTTTTTGGACACCTCAACACTGACACTTAGTTGCCTACTATGACCTATGCCTCCCCCTGACACACTATACTGTATGTACAAGGAGCATACAGTATAGATATACACCAGACGCATCTTTCCAGTTTTGCTGTGTGTGGTGAAATGTGCCTATGTGAGTGTGTGGGATGCAAGACTGCATTCCGCAGAGTCTCCGAAACCCCCTATATTGTCTCCTCATGTTAACATATTTCACATAGAGATTCTTTAAAAATGGCTGCAACTGATCATGTCACCATGTAAGTGAGGCAGAGTTGACAAACTGGGATAATTTGTAGAGATGACAGTAAAACTTTACGGTCTACACTACTTTCCTCTTCCCATGCAAGTGTTCTTTGGGATGACTTTGTTTTCTGTTAAATTTTGATTTCAATCTGGTAATTTTATGTTTTATGAATTATTTCTCTCCTTTTGGCAGTTTTAATAAGAGGGCCATCATCTGAGCCAGGGCCTGGCTGTGGGAGCAAAGACCACCACTCCTCAGTAGTCAAGCAGCGTTACTCCTGCAGCCAGGAACACTTGCACACCATATCAGCCACTGCCACCAGTTAGGGACAAGAAGTCAGCAGCAAACAGGTGGGATGGCACATGCATGTAACATTAAACAGAACACTGAATATGTAAGCTACGGGCCAGCATACGTAGATGCATCATGGTAAAGTGTAACCCCCACATTTTATTGCTTATGACTACTGCTCTGTTTTTCTTTAGTTTTAGATTCTCCTTTTTAACTTTTTTCCCCACTTTCTTATACCATTTATTATATATTTCTTTTTCCTCACATTATTTTCCATTGAATCTTGTTTTATTCTTGTGTTCTTCTTTGTCCATATTCTTGTTTTCTCTCATCACACATTTCATTTTGGTGTATTGTCTTTGCCTCCTCTTTCTGTTTCATACTTTGCCCATCCATCTATCCATGCTTTCAAGGGCAGTTGTTGGGTTAAGGGCAGTCCAGTGGCATTAAGCTCCAGCTGTGGATGCCAGCATCTCCCCCAGACCCGCCTCACTGTGAGGCCACGAGTGGCATACAATGCTGTCGCTTCCTTCCCTGTGCCCTCTGTGTCCACCCAGGAATCTTCCCATTTCAGAATGAGTGGCGGCCTATCAGAGCACACCACCCTTCAACACTGTGGGTCCTGCAACTTTACTTGCCCCGTCACTCGAATCAACTCTGAACCCTGCTTAGGCAGTGGCTGCAACAACTCCCCAGGGAGCCCAATCAGCAGCCACCTGGGTGAGATATACAGTCAGGACCATAAATATTTGGACAGAGACACAATTCTTCTAATTTTGTTTCTGTACATTACCACAGTGAATTTTAAATGAAACAACTCAGATGCCATTGAAGTGCAGACTCTCAGCTTTAATTCCATGGGTTGACCAAAAAGATTGCATAAAAATGTGAAAAACTAAAGCATTTATTAAACACAATCCCTTCATTTCATGGGCTCGTAAGTAATTGGACAATTGACTTCCATGCTATTGCATGGGCAGGTGTGGACAATTTCCTTGTTATGTCATTATGAGTGAAGCAGATAAAAGGCCTGGAGTTGATTAGAGGACTCGTGTTTGCATTTTGAAGATTTTGCTGTGAACAGACAACATGCGGTCAAAGGAGCTCTCCATGCAGGTGAAACGAGCCATCATTAAGCTGAGAAAACAGAAAAAAACCATGCGAGAAATTGCTACAGTATTAGGAGTGGCAAAATCAACAGTGTGGTACATCCTGAGAAAGAAAGAAAGCACTGGTGAACTTAGCAACGCAAAAAGACCTGGACGTCCACGGAAGACAACAGTGGTGGATGATCGCAGAATCATTTCCATGGTGAAGAGGAACCCATTCACAACAGCCAACCAAGTGAACAACACGCTTCAGGAGGTAGGCGTATCAATATCCAAGTCTACCATAAAGAAAAGAATGCATGAAAGTAGATACAGAGGGTACACTGCAAGGTGCAAGCCACTCATAAGCCTCAAGAATAGAAAGGCCAGATTGGACTTTGCTAGAAAGCATCTAAAAAAGCCAGCACAGTTCTGGAAAAACATTCTTTGGACAGATGAAACCAAAATCAACCTCTACCAGAATGATGGCAAGAGAAAAGTATGGAGAAGGCGTGGAGAAGCTCATGATCCAAAGCACACTACATCATCAGTAAAACACTGTGGAGGCAGTGTGATGGCCTGGGCGTGCATGGCTGCTAGTGGCACTGGGACACTAGTGTTTATTGATGACGTGACACAGGACAGAAGCAGCCGAATGAATTCTGAGGTGTTCAGAGACATACTGTCTGCGCAGATCCAGGTGAATGCAGTCAAACTGATTGGGCGGCGTTTCATAATACAGATGGACAACGACCCAAAACATACAGCCAAAGCAACTCAGGAGTTTATTAAAGCAAAGAAGTGGAATATGCTTGAATGGCCAAGTCAGTCACCTGATCTTAACCCAATTGAGCATGCATTTCACTTGTTGAAGACTAAACTGCAGACAGAAAGGCCCACAAACAAACAGCAACTGAAAGCCGCTGCAGTAAAGGCCTGGCAGAGCATTCAGAAGGAGAAAACCCAGCATCTCGTGATGTCCATGAGTTCAAGACTTCAGGCTGTCATTGCCAACAAAGGGTTTTCAACCAAATATTAGTAATGACCATTTTATTTTCAGTTATTTCATTTGTCCAATTACTTACGAGCCCATGAAATGAAGGGATTGTGTTTAATAAATGCTTTAGTTTTTCACAGTTTTATGCAATCTTTTTGTTCAACCCATGGAATTAAAGTTGAAAGTCTGCACTTCAATGGCATCTGAGTTGTTTCATTTAAAAATCACTGTGGTAATGTACAGAAACAAAATTATAAGAATTGTGTCTCTGTCCAAATATTTATGGTCCTGACTGTATGTCTTCCAGGATGAATCAGCCAGCCTCCTTGCCAGACCCTCATCTGGGACCACACTGCCTCCATGTGATAAGACTCCCACATAACAAGAAGAACGTTGAGATCTTCAAAAGGTACAAATTTGGGGCAACACCAGCCAAGGCTCTGGCATTAGAGCACCCCTGTATAACACAAAGTAAAGGAGGAGTGGTGCAAGCATGGCTTTAAACCAACCTTGCATTTATGAAGAATTGTGATGAGTTTTATCATCTTTTCTTTGTTTTCATTTTTACTGTATATGTTTAAAGCTGCATTTTATTACTACAGTGTCCTTGTCCAGGAGAGAACATTCAAGCAAATAGGGAAGGTTTGGCTTGTTTGGTGTTTAGTGTATGACAAACATTAAGGCCTTTGAAGCTAATAAGTCTAACATGTTACCAAATCTAAATCCTAAATTCACATTTCACTGACACACATCATCGCTAACATTTGCATGCAATGTCTAAATCTACAGTACAGTAAAACAGTGATAGCACTCACTGATGAGCTGTTGTCTCCTTCAGCTTTAATAATACCTTCAGCTTTAAAGGGCTCATATCATGCAAAATCCACTTTTTAGACATTTTGGAGCGTTCCTATGACTCTATGGGTCACATATACACACACTGAGCACGGTAGAAATGCATTTCCTGCTTTTTTCACATTTTGAAAACGTAAATTTTCTCACCCAATGAAAACAGACCACGACCTACTCTGAGACCGGGTCCCAGTTGTCGTCACCTTGGTCGGAAGTTCTCCCTGCAAATCCTGAACCACCACCCCCACAATGATCCCGAACCAAAACTGGACTTCCGCCATTTCCCCCCTCTCACTCACCGTGAACAGACCAGCACGGCAGCGCCCAAGTCCTCCCATAGAAATAGTTCGGTTCTTGGCTGTTCTAACCAACACCAAAGTCTATTCACTTTAACAAGGGATCAACAAGTGAGGATTTGTGGGTCACTTTTATTTTTAACGGACCGGTGCCAGAAACACTGCGTCAGCATTTATACGTATGTGCATTTCAAACGAGGGTGCGTACAAGTCCGTCATCCACTCACTGAAGTAAGTACATGCTTGATATTTATAATGTTTTAAAATGTTAGTTTGTCCGTTTAAAATGTAGTAACCTATGTGTGGGGCAAGTTACTAGCTAGCTATGCTAACGGCTACAGCCAGTCGACCGAGCCTTTGTCCCCTTCAAATGTGCTCATGTGGGCTCCTGCAGCCACACACCTGTGTGGAGAAAAGCTAATGACTAACGGCATCGAGCGGCTACGGGCAGGGAGCGGTGGGTCTAGCGTCTGTCTTTTTTCTGTAATCTCATACACCTGCGGGGAACAGCTGATCGTTATCGCCCTTCCAGCGGCGACAGGCAGGAAGCGGTGGATCTAGCTCGCTGTAGTAAGTTTGTGCTTGATACTTGTGATATCTAAATATGTTAGTTGGGTCTGTTTAAAATGCAGTAACCCACGTGTGAGACAAGCTAATCGCTAGCGTCGCTAACGGCTACAGTGAGTCAACCGAGCCTTTGTCCCTTTCAAATGTGCTACTCTGAGTTGGCACCTGTGTGTGTGTGATGGGCCTTCGATCGGCGACAGGCAGGAAGCGGTGGATCGAGCTTTTGTCCTGTTGACGTGCTGCCGCTCCTGTTTGTGTTGCGTTAGCCGTTAGCATGTCTTTAGGCCTTTGCACTTTAGAGCTACAGCTGGTCAATCGCTACAAAAAGAACCTGCGGATGAACGCGGCTATGTTTGTTATTACCCCGTCCTGTGTCACAGCCTAAATCAACTTGTGAATTGGGGTTATGTCATTGTTCTATCAAATTCTAACATGATTAGTTGGAATGATTACTGTGTTGTGTTGCAAGCTTAGTTGCTAATTAGTCACATCTCTACAATAACTGCTGCTTATCTGGTCAGTAACCTACAGCTTGTACCATAGCCATTATATTTGCAGTAAATGTAACAGTCTTTTCTATACTGTAGGGAGCCACATCCCAGTTACCTACATGCAAGGAGGCTGTCAAACAGAGAAATCACTGCAGACTGTTGGTACACAGGCATCTGCTGCCCAGCTCAGGAGTAAAGGTATGTAAGTTTGTATGTACCAACAGTAAGATAGGCAATAGAAGATTTTAATTGGTATATACTGTTTAGATTTTATATTTGAATTGTAACAACTGTTTATCTGTTGTTTTAGCACAGACAGGCCTGTCCTCTTGTTTGGTTTAATTTTTTTTCTGGTATTGTGTGTTCTTACATTAGAGAAGGTTTTGACCTACATAATAATGAACATTTCACTAATCTACAATTCTGATTGCAGTACCTTTTTGTTTCGATGAGGTGATGGTGAGGACAGCCACAGCTTCCATCTGGTAGAGGACTGCTTCCGCTCAGTCTTCCAAATAGTGATGAGAACAAGGATCACCACATCTCCCTGTTTACCCTACTTTCATGCATTTTGTCTGCAAGGCCCTGCAAAAGCTTCTGTCCTCAGACCCCCAGACTTCTTAATTAACTCAGTAACCTATACATTGCACATTGGAGTGTGAAGGTAACAGTTTGTTCTAGCTTTGGAGTAGTGGTGCATTTTTTTGGTTTACAATAAAGTTGGCTTTAACTATTATGTATTTCACTGAACTCTGTTTCTGAAGGGAAAACACTTTTATTTAGGAAATCATAGTATTGAAATTATATGTTTTTCTCTTTCTAATATGGTAAGCTATAAAGTTGAAGCGGCCATAAATAAAAAGCATATAAATTATATATAAATTAAAAAAAATTCTTTGAGTATTGCACTCACAAAAAACACATTTTTACTCAAATGGTAAAGGAGTTATTCCACAGGTGGTTTACATCCATCATACAATGAGTGTTTTAGTGTTTTATCCATCAGGAAACTCTGCCTTCATCTACAACCCAAGCATGAAGAGATGGCAACTCAGATTCTTCACCCTAGGAATCCTCAGCACCAGCTCACTAGCCTCTGTAGATTAGATACCTGTAACAACTTCAGATACAGAGACATATTACTGTCAGATTTAACAAGAATGACAAAAAACATAATTAAAAGCAGTAAAAATACGTTAGGTCAATATATAATTTGAACCAATGCTTTTTGTTCCCAGGTAGGTCATGCAGTGATTGCTCTAAATATTAATGCACATTTTTAAATAAAATTATGTCAGAGCAGCAGCACAAGTAAGACAAAACAGTGAAATGTGTAAATGTAAAATGTATTTATATTATTTCAGCTATGCTCTCAAACCTATTTATTTGTATAACGTGAGCTAAAGTAGTGTTATCTATTAACGAGAGTTTTCCAGGTAAGTCGTGTTGTGAATATTCAAGCTGCATAGCTGCATTTAGCATAAGCATTAGCAACCGCTAGTCACTTTGCAAATTACATAAATCAATTAAATTGAAGTAAATGCGACATTACCAATGAGACACATCTTGCATCAGCCGAAATGTGGCGACTTCAACAGCCTCCTCTTCAGCTTCAGGGTCAGATTCGGGATCGTAGACGTATGGTTCTACTACGCTACGAACCAGCTGGCTAATGTCGTGCAGTCCTGTAGTGGGTCTTCTTCTTCTGTGGAGGATGGCGGTGGATTGTATTCTCAACGTCGCACTACTGCCACCTATAGTATCCTAACCGTGCGGTGGCTCGTATGCATGGAGCCAAAAAACAACAACAACAAAAAAGGTATGCGCTTCCGCACAGAGGTGTGGCGAGCAGCTTCGCTTGCGACACGCCCAGAAAACACAGCGTTTGCTGATGGGGAGTGAAAACAACATATTGACAGGGGCAGTGTGGACGATCTAAAGAGTTTTATGGAATGAAAATTTACAGAGACCTTACTGAGACATTAAAGTCCAATATTCTTTAGAGTGAAAAGCTGTATGATCAGGGAGCTTTAATAACACACACACACACACACACGCACTTTTCTGGACTGAGATGTCGGATGTTATTCCAGGGATCTGTTGTAGCCATTCCTCCAATTTGGGGGTCACTGCCCCCAGTGCTCCAATCACCACAGGCACCACTGTGGCCTTCATCTTCCAAGCTTTCTCCAGTTCTTCTCTGAGCCCTTGGTATTTCTCTAGTTTCTCATGTTCCTTTTTCCTGATGTTGCCATCGCTTGGTATTGCCACATCCACCACTACGGCTTTCCTCTGTTCTTTGTCCACCACCACAATGTCTGGTTGGTTCGCCATTACCATTCTGTCTGTCTGTATCTGGAAGTCCCACAGGATCTTGGCTCGCTCGTTCTCTACCACCTTGGGAGGTGTTTCCCACTTTTTTCACCACGGCTTTCCTCTGTTCTTTGTCCACCACCACAATGTCTGGTTGGTTCGCCATTACCATTCTGTCTGTCTGTATCTGGAAGTCCCACAGGATCTTGGCTCGCTCGTTCTCTACCACCTTGGGAGGTGTTTCCCACTTTGACCTTGGGGTTTCCAGTCCATACTCTGCACAGATGTTCCTGTATACTATGCCAGCCACTTGGTTATGGCGTTCCATGTATGCTTTCCCTGCCAGCATCTTACACCCTGCAGTTATGTGCTGGACCGTCTCAGGGGCCTCTTTGCACAGTCTACACCTTGGGTCTTGTCTGGTGTGGTAGACCTGGGCCTCTATGGCTCTGGTGCTCAGGGCCTGCTCCTGTGCAGCCAGGATGAGTGCCTCTGTGCTGTCCTTCAGCCCAGCCCTTTCAAGCCATTGGTAGGATTTGTTGAGATCAGCCACTTCAGTTATGTTCCGGTGGTACATCCCGTGTAAGGGCTTGTCCTCCCATGATGGTCCCTCTTCCAGCATCTCATCCTTTGTTCTCCACTGCCTGAGACATTCACTCAGCACGTCATCTGTCGGGGCCTTATCCTTGATGTACTTATGGATCTTGGATGTTTCATCCTGGATAGTGGCTCTCACGCTCACTAGTCCTCGGCCTCCTTCCTTGCGTCTAGCGTACAGTCTCAGGGAATGCTGGATTTGGGGTGGAACCCTCCATGCATGGTGAGGAGCTTTCGTGTCTTAACATCTGTGGTCTGTATCTCTTCCTTTGGCCACCTTATTATTCCTGCAGGGTATCTGATCACTGGCAGAGCGTAGCTGTTTATTGCCCGGGATTTGTTCTTGCCATTGAGCTGGCTTCTTAGGACTTGCCTTACTCGTTGGAGGTATTTGGCTGTTGCCGCATTCCTTGTTGCCTGTTCAAGGTTGCCGTTTGCCTGTGGTATTCCAAGGTACTTGTAATTGTCCTCAATGTCTGCTATTCTTCCTTCTGGGAGTGAGACCCCTTCTGTGTGGATTACCTTGCCTCTCTTTGTCACCATCCTCCCACATTTCTCGAGTCCGAATGACATCCCGATGTCCGAGCTGTAGATCCTGGTGGTGTGGATCAGCGAGTCGATGTCTCGCTCACTCTTGGCATACAGCTTGATGTCATCCATGTAGAGGAGGTGACTTATGGTGGCCCCGTTCCGGAGTCGGTATCCATAGCCAGTCTTGTTTATTATTTGGCTGAGGGGGTTCAGACCTATGCAGAACAGCAGTGGGGACAGTGCATCTCCTTGGTATATGCCACATTTGATGGATACTTGGGCAAGTGGCTTCCCATTGGCTTCAAGGGTGGTTCTCCACAACCTCATCGAGTTTGCAATGAAGGCCCTTAGAGTTCTGTTGATGTTGTACAGCTCCAAGCATTCAGTGATCCATGTGTGTGGCATTGAGTCATAGGCTTTCTTGTAGTCGATCCAGGCTGTGCACAGGTTGGTGTGTCGCATTCTGCAGTCTTGGGCGACTGTTCTGTCTACCAGGAGTTGGTGTTTGGCTCCTCTGGTATCCTTACCAATGCCCTTCTGTGCTTCGCTCATGTATTGACTCATGTGGCCACTTATCTTAGCTGCGATGATGCCTGACATGAGCTTCCATGTTGTGGAGAGACAGGTTATTGGCCGGTAGTTGGATGGGACTGTACCCTTTGAGGGATCCTTGATTATCAGAATCGTTCGCCCTTCGGTTAGCCATTCAGGGTGAGTCCCATCCCTTAGCAGCTGGTTCATTTGTGCTGCCAGGCGCTCATGGATTGCAGTGAGCTTCTTTAGCCAGTAGGCGTGGATCATGTCAGGGCCAGGTGCTGTCCAGTTTTTCATACCTGAGACTCTATGTTGGATGTCTGCCACTGTGATAGTCACTGGATTCTGTTCAGGGAGGTCCCATATACCCTTCCAGTACTGTTCAGTTTCCAGCCTTGGTGGGTTTGCTCTGCTGTTATTACCCTGCCATTGAGAGTACACTTTCGCAGGTTGTGTTGCGAACAGCCGGTTTATTCGTCTGGCTTCGTTATCTCTGGTGTATCTCTTTAGGCGGCTGGCCAAGGCTTGTAGCCTTTGCTTGGCAGTTTCGAGTGCTTCAGGTATGGTCATATATATCTGACTGTACCTCTTAGGCATTGGTCTTTTCATTGTACCTCTCTGGGCCTCTGTCATTTGGCTCACTTCCCTCCGAGCTGCCTTGATTTTTGCCTCCAACCTTCGTTTCCATGGTGGGTATTGTTTCTCATGGCTCCCATGGTTGCTCTTATAGCCAAGCACCTCTAGGATCACTGATGCTGAAGCGTATATCAGCTCATTGGTTTCTGTGATTGTTGTGGTAGGGATCGCTCTCAATGCTGCATTCACATCTTCCATGAGACTTTCTGATGGTACTTCACTTAGCCGTTGTAGTGGGGTTCGGGGTTGCCTGTTCAATCTCGCCATGATCTTATCTTTCAGGTCAGTTGCTGCCTCGCTCAGCGTATCTGTGCTTATTGGGGCTTCGTACCCAATTTCCGGTTGGGGAGATGGTGAAACCTCCCCTCTGACCTGGCGTCCTGGCTCCCCCTTGCCGTAGCATTTTTGTTGTATCTCGTCAATCTCAAGTTGTGATAGCAGTTGCCGTTTGTGGATGTTGGAACACTGAGCTACTAGTTGCTTCGCCGTCAGCCTTGAATGTGGGTTTCTCCATTCACCGCACATTCTTTGCATGTATCCCGGGCAATAAACAGCTACGCTCTGCCAGTGATCAGATACCCTGCGGGAATAATAAGGTGGCCAAAGGAAGAGATACAGACCACAGATGTTAAGACACGAAAGCTCCTCACCATGCATGGAGGGTTCCACCCCAAATCCAGCACCCTGAGACTGTACGCTAGCCGCAAGGAAGGAGGCCGAGGACTAGTGAGCGTGAGAGCCACTATCCGGGATGAAACATCCAAGATCCATAAGTACATCAAGGATAAGGCCCCAACAGATGACGTGCTGAGTGAATGTCTCAGGCAGTGGAGAACAGAGGATGAGATGCTGGAAGAGGGACCATCATGGGAGGACAAGCCCTTGCACGGGATGTACCACCGGAACATAACTGAAGTGGCTGATCTCAAAAATCCTACCAATGGCTTGAAAGGGCTGGGCTGAAGGACAGCACAGAGGCACTCATCCTGGCTGCACAGGAGCAGGCCCTGAGCACCAGAGCCATAGAGGCCCAGATCTACCACACCAGACAAGACCCAAGGTGTAGACTGTGCAAAGAGGCCCCAGAGACGGTCCAGCACATAACTGCAGGGTGTAAGATGCTGGCAGGCAAAGCATACATGGAACGCCATAACCAAGTGGCTGGCATAGTATACAGGAACATCTGCGCGGAGTATGGACTGGAAACCCCAAGGTCAAAGTGGGAAACACCTCCCAAGGTGGTAGAGAATGAGCGAGCCAAGATCCTGTGGGACTTCCAGATCCAGACTGACAGAATGGTAATGGCGAACCAACCAGACATTGTGGTGGTGGATAAAGAGCAGAGGAAAGCCGTAGTGGTGGATGTGGCAATACCAAGCGATGGCAACATCAGGAAAAAGGAACATGAGAAACTAGAGAAATACCAAGGGCTCAGAGAAGAACTGGAGAAGGCTTGGAAGGTGAAGGCCACAATGGTGCCTGTGGTGATCGGAGCACTAGGGGCTGTGACCCCCAAACTGGAGGAGTGGCTACGACAGATCCCTGGAAAAACATCCGAAATCTCAGTCCAGAAAAGTGCAGTCCTAGGAACAGCAAGGATACTGCGCAGAACCCTCAAGCTCCCTGGCCTCTGGTAGAGGACCCGAGCTTGGAAAGTGGATGAGACCACCCGCGGAGGGTGAGAATAGAGTGTGTATATATATATATATATATATATATATATATATATATATATATATATATATATATATATATATATATATATATATATATATATATACACACATATATACACATATATACACATATATACATGTTCAGTTTCATATGTACCATTATGTGTGATGGCTGATTTTTTCTAATATTCTATTTGTGTCAGTCTAACCAAATTGTCTTTTAGCTGTTTCTTCCAACTTTTTGGGGGAAGTATTGCAGAATAACTCTATGTGAATGCCTGATCTGTTGTCTAGATAAATGCCATAGATCTCATGAAGAAATTATGTTTCAATAGTACATGTGATAAATTTCTTTAGAACTGGTGGTGTGGCAGTAGTAGGGAATGTCTGTTCAGCAATAAAACTGTATAGTAGGGTCATTTATGTGTATGCACAGAGACAAACTCTTCAGTTCATCAATGTAGCTTTAGTTCATGCATTAACTTTATACAAGAATTTGCATGTGTTATATTTACCATCTTTAAAAATCTTGAATTAAATTTTCATGGCTCAGAACTGGAGCTCAGGTGAAAATGTTTCAGTATTTTTTTTTATCTAAAGACATGAACTTATGGCCTCAAAATACCAAAAACTATGTGCATTTCTCTATAACCCTCATAATGTAAATGTGTCTTTTTTCCAATGAAATGCAAATGTGAGAATGTAATGTAAATGTACATAAATATATGAAAAACTGATACTACATGTTTGTTATTGATGTTTAACAACTGATATAAAGCTGTGACTTGCAATCAGGGGAGGCGGGGCCTCATCTTAATACCATAAGGTGACAGGGGGCGTTGCTACCACCCTTTAACGCAGGGTGTCCCCACAAATGGTTTTCAATTTTCTAAAAAGACTTACTCAATGACACTAAGTAAAACAATTCAACTGCTTGAGAAGTAAATTTGAACCTTGAGTGAAGTTATTATATGTTATGTTAATGAAGAACATAACTGTAAAAATGATTAAAGCAGTATTTAAAGTTTTAAAAATAACATAAAACTTCAGTGAAAATTTTAACATGTACACTAGGGGTGGGCAATACTGCGAACATTGGAAGTTGAAAGGTGAGAACTTTAGTGTGTACCCTGTGTGAGGACCAACTTGTCCTCCCCACCCAGGTGCCTTTTACCTTTTACCTATTTCTTTCTTTGATTTTTCTTTACAATTTTTTCTTTACAAAGACAACTTTTTGTATTCTTCTTTTTATTAAGCGTCAGAAGCCCTCCTGATAATTTGTTTTCACAGCACCGCGCAGCCAATTCACATCCAGCTGCTGACCATGTTGCACTGGACTGTGTCTTTATTAGCAAACGTCAGCAGAGCATATCAAGTTCCCACAATGTGACTGTTCAGGCCAAGATTAAAGCACAATTTGCAGCAAGAGCCTAATGTACTGTAATTGACTTGACACACATTGCTATAAAAACATCGTCACAGGAAGAAGTGACATATTGGAAAAATACATTTTCACCTGATCAACATACAAAAAAATTGTGATGCGCAAATGCACTTAGAGTCAGAGTACTTCCTTTCTATTTCTGCGATTGTGCGGATCCTGCATCATTGACAGCTGCACACACAGTCCCACTCAGTCTACTGTACAGACGCAGACCATATTGAAATAAACTGACATATGTACAGTATATGGAGGCATATCACTAGAGGGGTCTGCTACTCATTCATCTGCAATCAATTCCATTTTTTTGTTGCCATGTAATCTCCAAGAGACCCAGTCAGCCTCGCACATTAAAGTGATTGATTTGTCAGCCTGCTTGTGGTGTGACAATACAGGTTTCTAACATAGGCTAGAAGGAACTCATCCAGCTAATTTACTGCTTTTAATCCTCATGTCCACCCTGCTTTACACCCAGTAACATCTGTACAGACCAGAAGATTACAGATATCAAGGAGTCACATAAGCTATAGCAGCTTCCTTCTTACATGTATCTGTTGTTGTGGTTGCTTGAAGTGCTTTCGGTGATAAGTATACTTTTACGACACAGGATATGTCGGTTTATCGCTCTGGACTAAACCGACAAGTTTTCATCATGCAGCCTGGCTCAGTCACACACAATCTGGTGCTTTTACATCAAAGGCAAGAGGCTACTGTCACAGTATGGTTTTTTTTTGCCTGCATTTCCTGTTTTATTTTTGTAGTATTTCCGGTTTCTGTCCAGTCATGCCTTTTCCTGCTTTACGTTTTAGTCACACGACCACACAGCTGTTTTCAATCTGGGGCCCGTTTCAAGAAGGAGGTTTTGTGGAAACTCTGAGTTTGTTAACCCCGAAATGGGGAAAACTCAGAGTTTTCGGTTTCAGAAAGCAAGTTTACTTAAACCTGCAAGTTTAAACCTGGCAACTTACTCTGTGAACCTAATCTGGTCGGGAGCAGGTTTTATTCAGGAAACCCAGAGTTTCCTTCGGTCTCCGCCCCTTTTTAAAGTGAACAATGTTTCCTGGAGGTGTCACCCCACTTCAGTGCACTTTAGTTCCACACACTCACGTCCAAGCTGGGTTGCAGGGTTCTGGGGTACCTTTTTCTGCTGCCCTCTGCCTCCCCCGGGTTGGGGGGGTTGGGCGGGGCTCGGGAGGAGCTGCGGTCCCTGCCTGGGGCCACATGGACGGCAGGCCGGAGACCTACCCTCCCCACGAATGTGATCAAGCGAATGGTGTGGGTGCGAGAATGTATCTGAGAGTGCATTGGTTCACGTATGATTGACTAGTTTGTTGTGAGAGAGTCTATGGTGTGTGTGTGTGTTGATGTGATGATGTGTGTTGCACATGTGGGTGGGTGTATGCGTCTGTGTTTGTGTGAGTTGGTATGCGTGTGGTGCGGTTGAAGTGTGGGGGGTCCGGTTTTCCGCCCGGGGTACGATGATCGTCTGCCTGGGTGGTCTCTTTTCTGCTGACCCCCACCAATTGCTGGCCTTGTACTTCAGGCCGGTGTGGTGCCAGCGGATAAGGTCGGGCCGATGGGGTAGGCCCCGCTCCGCTCGTGTAGGGGTGGTGGACTGGGGGCATCTCCTGGCAGGCTCCCTACGGACCGTGGGTCCTCGGGCTCTACTCTTTGACATTTTACTAGTTAATTATAATTATGACTAGTTAATGAAACTATTTTACTGTTCAGCAATTACCTGCACACACTTCCTTCAAAGCTTCAACTTTTATCAATTTAAATTCAAATACTTGTTCTGAAGCAAATTTCAGCCATATTAAATATTTCCAAAACGTTGAGCTACTCATTCAGCTCTTGAAATTAAAACTATTTAATTTCAATATTTAGCCATTTTGATACAATTGGCTATATTTCAACAAATGAAGTAAATCTTTACACACTTTACACTCCAAACCCAACTGTAAGTATTACTGATACTCATCACTACCAAGATCAATACTGTGTGAATATAAAAATTGTGGTGTTGTATGTCATGACTATTAAGAATAAGAATAAGAATAAGAATAAGAATAAGAATAAGAATAAGAAATCTTTTAATAGTCACGCAGTGGGGAAATTACCTCTCACAACAGCAGTACAGATGAGCGAGAATACAGGTACAGAACAGTTTCTGTTGGCACAGTACAAAGCAGTACAGTACAGTTAGAGTGAGTATGAGGTCATTGCAGGGTTATTGCACAGTAATGGGTATAAGATTTGTGCCGGTAACAATATACATGATTGTTCACAGATTTACACAAATATTGTGCAGAGCAGGTTGCTATATAAAAGTGAGAGAGTGCCTGTGGTGGGATGTGGTCAACAGTTCTGATTATACAGTCTGACAGCAGCAGGTAGGAAGGATCTACGATATCTCTCCTTCACACAGTGAGGGTGGATCAGTCTGCTACTGAAGCTGCTCTCCAGAGCAGACAGTGAGTCCTCCAGTGGGTGAGAGACCTGGTCCATGATGGATGTCAGTTTAGCCATGACCCTTCTCTCACCCACCTCCTGCACCGTGTCCAGAGTGCAGCCCAGGACAGAGCTGGACTTCTTGATGATCCTGTCCAGTCTTTTCCTGTCCCTCACTGTGATGCTGCTGCCCCAGCAGACCACACCGTACAGGATGGCTGATGCCACCACAGAGTCATAGAAGGTCTTCAGGAGTGGCCCCTCACTCCAAAAGACCGACGTCTCCTCAGCAGGTAGAGTCTGCTCTGACCCTTCCTGTACAGTGCATCCATGTTATGAGTCCAGTCCAGTTTATTGTTCACCAGTCCACAAAGTTCTGAGTGAGTCCTCTGTACTTTGCATCGTCATCATCGGTGATCAGTCCGACAATCGCAGAGTCATCAGAGAATCTCTGCAGAACACAGCTGTCCGTGTTGTGCCTAAGCCATCGGGCTGTCGAAAGTTGTGATGTTTTCTATTCCAAATGAATCAAAGACACCGTATGAGGACAAAAGCACAAAAGTCGTACAACCTGATTTCTCATCCACTGTTTGAATGAAAGGTAGCGTAGGGTCAGATCAGGGAAACCCAAAGTAGGAGCCGACTGAAGGGCAAGCATGAGGTCGGTCAACGTTGTTTAGCCTCAGACGTCCACGTGAGACAAGAAGACGTCTGCATCAGAACCCTGAGTGGGGCCTCAAAGACAGTAAAGTTAGGAACGAAAGTCCTACAATAAGAACAAAGACTTAGAAAAGACATCAGCTGTTTATACGTGCACGGTTTAGGCAGGTTTCAAATTGCTTCAACTCTTTTGGGTGAGATGGATTTGCCATCAGCTGTAATTACAATGACCCAGAAAAATAACCTTTGTCTGAATAAACTGTAATTTAGACAGGCTCTCTTTGTGGCCTGTAGCATCCAATGATTCAGTAGCTTAGTGGTGTCTGCAGTAACGCAATATATAGCTCCTTTCAGAGGGTGTTGTTGTTTACATGGTCTGTGGTCAGATTTAGGTGTGATGACCACTGGTTCACATCCTCTGATCAAACCTACATCATGTCTGTGTGTGAGTCACAGAGAAGCAGGGGCTTCCTGTAAGGCTGAGTGTTGGGTCAGAGCGTCCTCTGAAATGAAAATAAAAACAAAAGCATGTAGTTTGTCATTAGAATGCGGAGGTACCAAGTTCAGTGTTTGCTGCACATGACGGGCAGAATACAAAAAGTTTTCTAAAAGTATGCAAAGTAGGTGAATACGTCACATGGGGTCGGAAGTCGTTCACCAGTCTCCACCCCGTTGACATCTGTTCACGAAAGGACCCACGTCCTGTCATCTGTCTCTATCGTGTTTTCACAGAGGGACGTGTGGAACTGTGGAATAAACATCAAAAATCTTTTTATTCGTTAGTAAAAGAAATCGCAAGCGCAGACCTGTGTTCATCCCAAAAGAGGGAAGTTGAGGTCAGTTTGTGTGTGTGTGTGTGTGTGTGTGTGTGTGTGTGTGTGTGTGTGTGTGTGTGTGTGTGTGTGTGTGTGTGTGTGTGTGTGTGTGCGTGTGTGCGTGTGTGCGTGTGTGCGTGTGTGCGTGTGTGCGTGCGTGCGTGCGTGCGTGCGTGCGTGCGTGCGTGTGTGAGAAATCATAACTCTTCAAACGTCTCATCAGGACGCAAGCGCAGACCTGTTCATCCCAAAAGAGGGAAGTTGAGGTCAGTTTGAGTGTGTTTTTGTGAAATGATAACTCCTCAAAGCTCTCATCAGGACCAGAAGACACATGTGCTGTACAGGAGAGGTCAGATGGGTCTCTGGAGGTCGTATCACATGGGAAAACAAGCTGTGATGCAGCCTGTGTGAGGGCCTCAGTTACAGCCCAGTCTCAGCAGCCAATGATAAGAGCACAGCTGAGCTGAAGTTAACAGCATCAAAAGAGGGATTATTTAGAATGTCTGTAGACGTAACCTGCACTCCGTCTGGAGTGGAAGTTAATCAAATACCTAAACTACACATGAGATTTCTTCCTAAAAATTTAACTGGTTTTAAAGCAAAAATGAATGTTAAGGTGTCTTGCTGTCGGATGTTGCACAAGACAGTGAAAGAATAAGTTTTTCTTTAATAGTCTGGTACGTACAGTAATTATTACTTCTCTCTAATAGTCGTCTTCCCTTTAATAGTCATTAATAGTCTGTTTCAGTCGGTTTCAGTCTTCCTATAGTCTGGTTTTGGTTTTTCTATAGTCTGGCCAGACAAACCTATATTGTGCACAAGTATTTTTAGAAACATGGAGGATTTTATTACTGAATTTGTTCCAAATTGAAAAAGTTTAAACCCATCAGACTGTAAACTCATGCAGCAGTTGTCATTTAGCTGTTTGTCATAATTTTAAAATCACTCTGTGGGATGTTTTGAGCGATTCTTCATTGCAAGCAGATGAGCATGAATTTGAGCGTGTATCAGCTGTAAGCATGTTTCTTCATTGTGTGCGTGGAAATTTGTGTGTGTTTGCGGTACCGTCTTCTGTGTCACGTGAAAAGGAACCGTCACCTTCCTTCTTCCCCAACCATCAGTCTGATGTGAGCGCCAGTGGGTGGAGCCTGACGTAGATGGGACAGTTGTTCTACCAATGTGATGACAGACTTTTCCTGGATCCTCACATGCTGTCACGGTCCAGTTCCGTTCTGCTTTTATTTTGTAAGGACTCAGTTTGTCATCCATGTTATGTTTTGGTTCCAGTTTTCATTTCCTGTTTTATTTTGGTAGCACCCCCGGTTTCTGTTTCTGTTTCTGTTCTTGCTTTATTTCCTGTTTACCAGATGTCACAGCTGTCCCCGTTTCCAGCGGTCATTGTCCACACCTGTCTGCAATTAGTAAATCAGCACCAGTATTTAGTCTTCACCTCTCACACCAGTACCTCGCCAGATTGTTGAGTCCTAGCACCACTATCCAGCCTTGCCTTGTTACCGCGTTTTTCTGATCTTGCCTGTCATCAACCGCCGATTCCTGCCTGACCCTCATCTGTACCTTCACCCTGGATTGTGGTATTTGTCTGACCGTCTGACCCGTGAGTTTTGCCTAGCCCTTGTCTGTACCTTGGCCGAGCCTATCCGTGAACCGACCTCTGCCTGTCTCTTGGACCCAATCTTGCCTGTTCCTCATAGTACTTAAAACTGAGATACGCTGTGTATGACCCGGACTGCCTGACAACGCTGTACAAATAAACACTGTTTAATTCACCAATTCCTCAAGTTTGCTGTGCATTTGGGTCCTCAGCCGTGTGTTTGTGACAGAACAATCTGGCCAGATTTGGAGCCAGCCAGCGCCCAGGCTGCACCCCTTTTTTCTCTGTTTGTTCGGCTCCGTGCATAACCACGCACCGGAGCGATGGAGTTTTTTCCCCCAAGCTTACCGGAAGACATCCACGGAGATTTCCAGAGACTAGCGAACGAATATGCGGAAGCGCCCGGCATGGATGCACGTCTCCGTCTAGTGAAGCTGGCTCTCGAGATATTGAAGGACGAATGTTGGTGGCTTGAGTATCCTGAAGCGCAGGCGTTATACGACCGACTCCGGCGGATGAAGAGGGGTTTGGCGGCGGGAGCAGGTGCTCCTGCGCAGAGCGCGTGCTCTGCGCGCATCGTCCGCCTGTGCTGCCGCAGCTGCTCCTGCCGCCGTTCCTCCGGCGGTTCACGTTCCTGTTCCTGTCGCCACTCCGGCGGTTAATATCTCCACTCCTGTCACCGCTCCAGCAGATCAGATTCCCGTTCCGGTCACCGCCCCGGCGGTTCATGTCTCCATTCCTGCCGCAGCTCCGACGGCTCCAGCCCAAGCTCCAGACACGGCAGTCTCGGTTCATCACACGGACCCAGTTACAGAGAGCCAGCCTGCGCCGCTCCCAGCGCCTAAAACGACGAACAGTCGCAGGCGCTCCGGACGACGTCGGCGAAGGCGCGGTTGCAGAGCCCCGGGTCCCGAGATCCCGGTCGTGGTGACCGAGCAGCTCTCTTCCCCGGCAGAGGACACCCTTGGTTCCCCTACTGACTGTGTCCCTTTGATAGCAGGCATCCCCGACAGCGTCGCCCAGCGGATCCATCTCCACTGTTCTCCCCCGGCTGCGTTCCTCTAGTGTGACCAGGGCACTAGGGAACAACTATTCGAGGAGGTGGCTGCTCTCATCCTGAGGGAACCTGCCCTGCATGAGGCCCTGCAACTCCCAGGCCTGCAGCCAGCAGGTCCTACTTCTCAGTCAGGTCAGTCGAGTCACGCTCAGTTTCCAGCCCAACAGTGCTCTGCTCAGGCTCCAGCCCCAGTTCAGTCGTGCTCTGCTCAGGTTCCAGCTCAGCCCTGTCGCGCCCAGAGTCTAGTCCAGTCGAGTTACGTTCAGGTTAAAGTCCAGTCGAGTCACCATCCATCCATTTTCTTAACCGCTTACTCCCTGGTGAGGGGTCACGGGGGTGCTGGAGCCTATCCCAGCTGGCTACGGGCGAGAGGCAGGGTACACCCTGGACAGGTCGCCAGTCCATCGCAGGGCAACACATAGACAGACAACCATTCAGACACACACTCACACCTACGGGCAATGGAGAGAAGCCAATCAACCTAATGCACGTCTTTGGACTGTGGGAGGAAGCCAGAGAACCCGGAGAGAACCCACGCAAACACGGGGAGAACGTGCAAACTCCACACAGAAAGGCACCAGGGCCGCCTCCGGGAATCGAACCCAGAACCTTCTTGCAGTCCCTGCCGGCTCCGGTGAGGAGTCCGTGAGCAGCACTGCCGGCTCCAGTGAGGAGTTCGTGAGCAGCACTGCCGGCTCCAGTGAGGAGTCCGAGAGCAGCACTGCCAGCTCCTGTGAGGAGTCCGAGAGCAGCACTGCCGGCTCCAGTGAGGACGTCGCTCCAGTCCCCGTCGACCCTGTAGAGGTCGTTCCAGTCCCCGTCGGCCCTGTAGAGGTCGTTCCAGTCCCCGTCGGCCCTGTAGAGGTTGTTCCAGTCCCTGTTTCTGTCGGCTCCCGCGAGGACGCCGTTCCAGTTCCTGTTCCTGTCGGCTCCCGCGAGGACGCCGTTCGTGCTCCCGTTCCTGTCGGCTCCCGCGAGGACGCCGTTCTAGCTCCCATTCCTGTCGGCTCCCGCGAGGACTCCTCCCTCCAGGAGGAGGTCGCGCCAGCTGGAGTTCCTGCCGCAGTCCCCACCGACCTTCAGGAGGAGGTTGCACCAGCTGGAGTTCCTGCCGCACTGCTCGCCAGCCTCCGGGAGGAGGTCGCACCAGCTGGAGTTCCCGCTGCAGTTCCAGCCGGCCTCCAGGAGGAGGTCGTTCCTGTTGCAGCTCCCGCTGCAGTTTCTGCCGGCCTCCGGGGGGGGTTGTTCCTGCTGCAGCTTCCACTGCAGTTCCTGTCGGCCTCCAGGAGGGGGTCGTTCTTGCTGCAGCTCCCACTGCAGTTCCTGTCGGCCTCCAGGAGGGGTCGTTCCTGTTGCAGTTCCTGGTGGCCCTGCAGAGACTTTTACCATTGTTCCTTTGTGCACAGGAGCCGTTCGGGGAGTTGCCGGAGGTTCCTGCAGCGCATCGGCCCCTGGTGGTCCGACCCCGGCCACGCTCGTCTCGGTTCCTGGTAGTCCGGCTCCGGCCGCGTCTGCATCGGTTCCTGCTGGTCCGGCTCCGGCCGCATCGGCATCAGTTCCTGGTGGTCCGGCTCCAGCCACGTCTCCACGTCTGTCCCCGTCTCTGGTTCCGGCTTCGTCTCTGGTCCCGACTCTGGCTCCACGTCTGTCTTCGTCTCTGGTCCCGACTCTGGCTCCATGTCTGTCTTCATCTCTGGTTCCAGCCTCGTCTCCACGTCTGTCCTTGTCTCTGGTTCCGGCCTCGTCTCCACGTCTGTCCTTGTCTCTGGGTCCGGCCTCGCCTCCACGTCTGTCCTCATCTCTGGTTCGTCGGCCGGACTGGTCGCCTCTCTCTCGGCATCTCCTGCTGTTTGGATGGCGATGCCTCCTTCGGTGCCGTCCAACTCGACTCGAAAACACTTCCCCCTGCAAACGCGCTCCGTCTTTCAGAAGCCGTCTTTTATTTCTTGTCCACTCCCTTTGTATTGCGCTCAGATCTGCACACTGGTCTGTATCCTCAGTACAGACGAAAGCTCGGTTCCACGAGCCAACCTTTAGCAACCACCGTCTCAGCCACCAAGGCAGACTTTGACCTAATTATTTTATCCGAATATTAAATTTAAAATTATATTTTTTTGGTCCTAATTATTATATTTTGGATGTTTTCGGCCAAATAGTTGTTTTAGAAATATTATTATCTCTAATCCTAATTATGTTTTCTTTTGTCGTTGTATGTTTTAGTCTAGTAGGGGATGTTTTACAATTAATTGTTATTTGCCTTATTTTCCCTAAACCAAATGATCAGAGCCAAGTAAACCCTGAATACCTGAAACCAATTTCAAACCCGTTTTTTTTTTTTTTTTTCTTCAACAATTCGCAACAAAACGAAATCTCTCTCACCGGGCCGAGTAGAGGTTGAATTTGGTGTTCGTTGGATCTCGTCAGAGGCGATCCAGACGGGTGAGCAGTCCTCCCACTCAGAACAGCTGTCGAGGTTTGGAGGCTGAGCGAACCTAGTCCTCAGGACTATCGTTTAAAAATAATGGGGAAAGCAAATAAAAAGCATGGATGTTGATCATGCACATCAACAAACCAAAAACCAGCTGGGGAGATCAGTGATGGAAGGTGTGATGCAAAGAGCCCACGAAATCGATAGAATTGTTTGCGCCACTTTATCTCACTGTGAGTGAGAATGCAAACATTCTCACTTCTGCATCATCATGTCTTGTTATCCAAAGGAAGGAACACCGAGCTTCCATACAAGATGCATTCGCTTTAACAGCCTTGGGTCTGGTGAGGAGTCAGATAGGATGGAGCCAGAGTCCGGGTGTAAAAGACAAACATATATCATAAATTACGACAGGGCACAAGAGATTAGTTGTTTGTGTAAGAATGTTCAGTTCAGTATTGCACCTAACCAGCACATGACGACTGTGTTGGATAAGAAATAGCACAAAGGCAAAATTTTTCCATTTCAGGGTTTTGTTTTGTTTTTTTTCAGAGGATGCTCTGACGTAACGCACAGATATGATGTAGGTTGTATCAGAGAATGTGAACCAGTGGTCATCACACCTAAATTTGACCACAGATGATTTAAACAACAACACCCTCTGAAGGGAAGAAGACTCTGCCCAAACACCCTTTCCCTCACTTTGCTCAGTTGACACATGGGTCGGACCACGTGTCAAAAAGGGGGAATTCTTGACGTGCTTAACACAATTCCGATTTCCCAAGAGGTGAAAACAGGCGACAGGACCACTGCACACCATCCAACCAGGGGACTGTGGGATCGTAAAGGAGTTCAGCAGGGGATCCACTCCATACACTGTAGGAAGATCCTGGATCCGACAGATGACCCTCTGTCTACACCGCATGGAAAACCCACCAGAAGTGAGGAGACGTAAGAAGGATGACCCTCGCTGTACACACGTGCACTGAAGCGAGGCTGCGTTGACCGTTCAGCTAAAGGTGTGAGCCAAGCCCCGCCTGAAGCTGCACCAATGAATTACACTCTCAAACCATACATCTACAGCTACACACATTCCTGAGAAAACACACACACGAAAAGCCTTGAGTTGCCGATGCTGGAAGACGTGTAGACTCTTCATATCACAGAAGTGACATTGACTCAGGTGACATTGGAAGGGAAAACTGGTGGTGATAACAAATCCTAAGTGTCTCTGTGATCAACTGATCACAACCTAAAGAACTCCAATGAGCTGTCAATGTGTCAACACACAGGTTGGAAACAATCTAACGCTGCTGTTCAACAGGACGAAGAGGATCGTTACGAGACATCAATTGTAACCTTGTTGTGTTAGACTTCATTTTATTACTTTGCTTATACGCTCATATGGTTGACATACATGTATGTTTCTATGTATTTTATTTCTATGTCTGCACGCTGCGCCCGTGCGAGTGGGAAAAAAGCTATCTTCCTCTAAACACCTTATTAAAGAGTACAGGTGTACTGTGCTCCCTCTAGTGCTGTGATGTTATCCCAGATGGTCTTTTCCACTAGGCTACAATTGTCTTTATTGGCGTTTCATTAATGTTACACATGATAGCATGAAGGCCACAGCAAAAACAGCTCCAAACCTTTTATCCCTGAGTTACTTGCATTTTATGTGAAGGTGCATTTTGAATCTTGATGAGTTAATACACTCATTGTTTCATTTGCAAGGGCCATTATTATTACAAAATGCTATGTTTAAGGGTTTTTATTCTTTTAGTGTTTGATTAATGTGTAATCAAAAGGAGGGGAGTGTAAAAGGAAAAATTGTGTCTTTGTGCTTTTTCTTATCCAACACTGTAATGTTGTAATAATCACGCCTGGCTTATCACAACGAGGAACTTGTTATCAATGCTGCTAACACAGGTACTCTCCAGCTTACGATCAACACGCGTATGCCTCCACGCAGTGCCAATATACACATACCGTTGACACTTGAATAATCTGCTGCATTAAGTTTTACATCCTTAACTGAACTGCTTACGTTACACCCCCCCCCCTTTTGAGTAACACACCGTGTACATTTGCAAAGAAAATGGCATCAACTAAACAACCATAAAATTCTGTAATAAACAAAACTTCCAGGTGAACTACCAGTTGCCTGTATAGACGGATAATCTGTCTGACTGGCAATCTATGAGTATCTGTCTGGAACTAGTTATGTAAGAAAGTTTTTCTGATGAGACAATGTTTTCACCACTCTGCCTCTCGGTGTCCTCGCTGCAGCAGGCTTCTTTCCTTGAGCTGTTTCGCTGTCCTGTTGCGACTCTGTATGTGAATGTGTGTCTAGTGAGTTGTCATCAATTTTGTAGGATACAGTGTCTGTCCCTTCCACGTCCTCTCCCCCCTCAAGCTCGAGCTGAGGAAGAGTTGGGCATATCAGACGCAGGTGATATCCGGACTCCACCGCTCGTGCTTTTAAGGTAGGATCTCGGTGTAGAACACTGGCTCAGAACGGTAGCAGTTGTAATCCATCCTTTCTGGTTGTCAAGTTGAACTGAAACCAAGTTGCCTCTTGTCAGTGGTAGTAATGTTCAGCTTGAGTAATGCGTTTGTAGACAGTTTTTGTTCTCGAGTTGGCTGCTTTCACAAAGGTGATATCTGGCCACTGAGGTGTAAGACATTCTCTAGCACTGGAAACGGGATGCGCATCTGGCGACCTAACATCAAATGTGGTGGACTAAATCCAGTGGCTTGAATGGGTGCAGCTCTGTAGCTGAGAAGAGCCATCATTGGATCTGTTTGTTTCAAGATGTGTTTTGCAATCCTCACAGCCCTCTCATCTTCGCCATTGGCTTGGGGAGAATGTGGGCTTGTTGTGACATGTTCAAAGTCATAGGATTTAGCAAACTGTTGGAATTCACGCCTTGAAAACTGTGGTTCATTGACAGTGACTAAGGTGGTTGGACATCCCCATCTTGCAAAGAAGGGTGCTGAGATGAGCACCCACAGCCTCTCCAATCATGCTTGACAGGTAAGCTATTTCAATGTACCTGGAGAAGTAATCTACTACAACAAGATAGTGTCTTTTGTTGACTTTACAGATGTCTGCTGCCACTTTCCGCCAGGGTCGAGCCGGTAGAGGAGTTGTGATAAGTAGCTTCATCTGCTGAGACGGCTTTGTTATGTGACAATGTTTGCAGTTTTCAATCCAGGTTTACAGGTCATAATAAAACTGTTGAAAGCAGAAATATTGCTATCTTTAGCTAAAGATCAGGTTTGGGGCTTTTATTTTGAAAGGATGTAGAGGAGCTGTGTGTGCGTAATAGCTAAAATATATAATACTCCCATTAAATAGTCACAATTATCCATTTCAAAAGCATAAATAGTGCTATTTAAGCTAAAAGTTGAATTGGTGCTTTTATTTTGAAAGATTTAGAGGAAGTGTCTGATTAATTACTAAACAATCAACCAGTGTAATGAACTAATCAGTAATATGCATAGCTGCTACAAGGGGCATGAGGAGTTTGTCAGTCAAAGCTGCAGCTGCGCTGTTGTCATGGAGATGAAAGGCGGGAAAATCAGCTCCATTCTCTCTGCTCTTTGAAAGCAGAGTTGCACCTCTGCTAAATAGGGTTGTTTCAGCAAAACCATAATAGGTATCAAAACTTAACTTTACTCTATGAATGCCAAGGCTTTAATGAACAACTGGTATCAGTTTTATGCTTGAAGACTAAAAATTGTGGCCACAGTCACAATTTTAAAACGTAGGACTTCTGCCTTTCTCCTAAAAAGTTTCACAGACGAATGCATTAGACTGTATGGGAAGAATTCTGGAACTCTGAGCTTTGAAGCAGTTACAGGCTAAAGTACATGTCTGAGGTCTTAAGCAGACACCTCATTAGAAAGAAGACAAGTATGAATACGAACAAGTGAAAAAAATATGTTTGTATAGTAAAAGCTGTGTCTATAGTGACGAGTTAAAGACAGATTTCTATCTTAAAAAAAGGTCCCCTCGCACTCTAGCTGTGACATCACGCACTCTAGATAACGCAATACAAACTAATGGAAAAGATGAGAACTTACCAAAAACCACCCAATATTTAAACTGCTATAAATCAAACTATTAAAGATATTAAAAAGATTTCTGGAAGATTAATAGTTATAGTTCAAATAGTGTCTGTAGCTTAAATTATGCGAAAGTGGTTAAAGCTGGGGCGGCACGGTGGTGCTTTCTGTGTGGAGCTTGCACGTTCTCCGGCTTCCTCCCACGGTCCAAAGACGTGCATTAGGTTGATTGGCTTCTCTCCATTGCCCGTAGGTGTGAGTGTGTGTGTGTGTGTGTGTGTGAATGGTTGTCTGTCTCTGTGTTGCCCTGTGATGGACTGGCGACCCATCCAGGGTGTACCCTGCCTCTCGCCCATAGCCAGCTGGGTTAGGCTCCAGCACCCCCGTGACCCCGCATTAGGGAATAAGCGGCTTAGAAAATGGATGGATGGATAGTCAAAGCTGAAAGTAGACAAAGCTGAAGAGGATTTGAAAAGTTGTTTCCATTCAAGGGAAAATGGGAAAAAAAGGTTGAAAAAATCTTAATAATTTGAAAAATATAAAACATATGAATGAGAAAAGTAATAGCACACTTCTGTCAGGGAACACACAGTGAAGGACCCAAACGCACAGCGCAGACATGGCGTGAGGTTTCAGAGGGTTTTATCCTCTTGGTCGGACAAGCAGAGGTCGGTAGACAAGTAGGCAAAAACACTTCAGTCAAGGTACAGGCAAGGACTAGACGGCGACACGGTGAAAACAACAATACAGGCAAAGGACTGTTACACAACAGGACTCACAAAACACTGGAAGGCTGAACGGGTGAATGAACAAACAATCTGGCAAAGCAAAGGCGTAAGTGCAGGGGTACAAATAACCAACTAATGACTAAAGGAATGCAGGTGGTGAAATCACATGACTGGTTGAGCAGAACAGAACAAAACTGGAAGTGATACCAAAATAAAACAGGAAGTGGTGACACATGACTAGGTAAGCAAACAAAAACAAAGGCAGACAGGAAACAAGAGAGGAAATACCAAAATAAGACTGGAAACTAAGCACACACATGACCAAAATGCTGGATCTATGACAACTTCTTCTTAAAAAGCTGAACATTTTGATAGTGGAATCGTTTCTGTAGCTGAAAGTATGCGGGACTAGTTAGATGCAGAAAAACGTACGGAAGGAAAATAATAATTATTAATAATAATAAAGATTAGAAGAACAATACAGTGAATGCTTTGCAGCATTCACTGTGATAAACAAGGCTGACAAATATGACTAAACAATATGCTAATACACTCTTCCCCTTAAACCTAAAATACATCTACAGTACATGCGCTGTGACTACCGCTACAGCATTGGAAAATTGTGAAAAGAACACAAGGAGGTCTTCTGAGTATTGCGGCCAGCAATGCTCAAATAAAACCAAACAATGTTTAAACATGACTTACGTTTTCCTGCAAAAAACAGTTCCACTGCAACCAGGTAAGCAGCAGCCATGCACGAACAAAAGAGACAGGAAGTGGCGGTCTAATTAGTGACTAGGTGATTGTGGGAACTATCATTATGTCATTATGTCACCTGAGAGGTGGGAATTTCTTACAGACACAATTGGATTTATTCAGCATGTAAATGAACCCACAACCACCATTGTGTGATTACGACAGTTCATGAAGATGATAAAGGCTCTACTTGATTTAGTAGGCACATCGAGCCTATACTCTATCAAATGAGCTACCAGACCACAATCTGTCATTTGCTCAGGTGAGCGCTTTTCCAGCACGGGCACAGGGATATAGAAGAGAGATTCGCCCCGACAGCAGGGCATTATGTCCTGAAGAGGGCGGTAGTCTGTCTAAAGATGTGCACGCCGGATTATAATGCACCGAGGAAGAAAGTCGCCATAAACTCCAAGTGGGCTTTATAACGACGCGTAGATTATTTTCCCTGGGTAATATGAGGAGGATATCAGCCTTTGTTACGGTAACATTAGCCGTGTTTTGCGCCGAGGTGCTGAGCGCTCCACCACACAGGCTCCAGGTGACGTTTAAATCACTTTCAGTGTGTTCAGCTAGTTTTTATTTCACTTTCAGAAAGTCTGTCAACAAGCATTGGCTTGTGCTCCGTCCTTTATCAACAGTGACTTCAGAGTAAGTGCCTATCAACGCCGCGATAACCTCACCATTACTAGTACTCTAATTTTATTAGAATGACACTTGTTAGAAATCGCCCACTGAGCTCTGTTTAAACCTAGCCATCGCTATACTTTGTGCGATTGTTATAAACTTTACGGTAACTGCTGAAACTATTGCGAGGAACTATTGGACTCAAGTTAGCGTTAAACGTCAATGGTACTAAAAATAGCCCGTATGGCCCGTATGTAAACGCATTACCTAAGGTACTACAGTATTTACTGTGCCTTTGGAGTAATTCATTACTCAAAGTCTCATATTTTTCCGTAATTTGGTTAATAAAAAAATGCTTTTTCTGTGATTAGTAAATACCGTTTACAGTGCACCTGTTACTAGCTACTAAAATCTAAAATTGCCATGTAATGTCATGTTATTTTATATTATGATTACATTCTACATTTATAGTATATGTAAAAAGTCACTATTGTGATCCGGTTAGTCTCCAAAAATCTAAACCGATCACAATAGTGACGTTTTTACTTGCATCAGGTCATTTACGGTCCGTGCATGAAGTGCAATTCATTATTTATGTCTAAAATTAACATTGAATAACGTATTTTTATACGATGTTTCGTTGTAGTAAGTCGGTAAAACACATTTGCGACGTGCTTCTCCACTTGGAAAAACATATAAGAAAAATGAAAACCAGGGGGCGGGACCAGTCGCCCGACTTTCACAATAAAACACCAAGAGCATTTGAAGCGCAACGTCAACAAACATTTGTGACTCTTGAAGGAGAGTCACAAACGTTTGTTGATGTTACAAACATTTGTGACTTTTGAAGGAGAGTCACAAACATTTGTTGATGTTACGCTTCAAATCGTTTATTCTTATTTCGTTTTCAAAGTGGAGAAAAGGAGAAGGAGTAAATCAGTATATCCTAAATGTGTTTTACCGACTTACGGAAGCAACACAGCATAAAAAGACGTTATTCAGTCTCCATTTTACATATGAATAATGAGTTGCACTTCATGCACGGAACATTTACAGTACTAATATACTGTAAACTATACTAAAAGACAAAAGATGTCATGTCTTGTGATGACATTCGCTGTTCGCGTTTCCGTGGTCAAATTGGCCGTCGCTATACAGTAGTTAAAGTGCGGGCTAATGTTTAGTACATTAGCTGCATTATTGAGTATGCGGTCATTGGGAGGGTTATTTCACACACACACACACACACACACGCACACACATATATATATATATATATATATATATATATATATATATATATATATATATATAATATATAAAAAAACTCCCTTCTCACCCCACGTGGGTGGTCTCATCCACTTTCCAAGCTCGGGTCCTCTACCAGAGGCCAGGAAGCTTGAGGGTTCTGCGCAGTATCCTTGCTGTTCCTAGGACTGCACTTTTCTGGACTGAGATGTCGGATGTTATTCCAGGGATCTGTTGTAGCCATTCCTCCAATTTGGGGGTCACTGCCCCCAGTGCTCCAATCACCACAGGCACCACTGTGGCCTTCACCTTCCAAGCCTTCTCCAGTTCTTCTCTGAGCCCTTGGTATTTCTCTAGTTTCTCATGTTCCTTTTTCCTGATGTTGCCATCGCTTGGTATTGCCACATCCACCACTACGGCTTTCCTCTGCTCTTTATCCACCACCACAATGTCTGGTTGGTTCGCCATTACCATTCTGTCTGTCTGTATCTGGAAGTCCCACAGGATCTTGGCTCGCTCGTTCTCTACCACCTTGGGAGGTGTTTCCCACTTTGACCTTGGGGTTTCCAGTCCATACTCTGCACAGATGTTCCTGTATACTATGCCAGCCACTTGGTTATGGCGTTCCTTGTATGCTTTCCCTGCCAGCATCTTACACCCTGCAGTTATGTGCTGGATCGTCTCAGGGGCCTCTTTGCACAGTCTACACCTTGGGTCTTGTCTGGTGTGGTAGATCTGGGCCTCTATGGCTCTGGTGCTCAGGGCCTGCTCCTGTGCGGCCAGGATGAGTGCCTCTGTGCTGTCCTTCAGCCCAGCCCTTTCAAGCCAATTGGTAGGATTTGTTGAGATCAGCCACTTCAGTTATGTTCCGGTTGTACATCCCGTGTAAGGGCTTGTCCTCCCATGATGGTCCCTCTTCCAGCATCTCATCCTCCGTTCTCCACTGCCTGAGACATTCACTCAGCACGTCATCTGTTGGGGCCTTATCCTTGATGTACTTATGGATCTTGGATGTTTCATCCTGGATAGTGGCTCTCACGCTCACTAGTCCTCGGCCTCCTTCCTTGCGGCTAGCGTACAGTCTCAGGGTGCTGGATTTGGGGTGGAACCCTCCATGCATGGTGAGGAACTTTCATGTCTTAACATCTGTGGTCTGTATCTCTTCCTTTGGCCACCTTATTATTCCCGCAGGGTATCTGATCACTGGCAGGGCGTAGCTGTTTATTGCCTGGGATTTGTTCTTGCCATTGACCTGGCTCCTTAGGACTTGCCTAACTCGTTGGAGGTATTTGGCTGTTGCCGCATTCCTTGTTGCCTGTTCAAGGTTGCCGTTTGCCTGTGGTATTCCAAGGTACTTGTAATTGTCCTCAATGTCTGCTATTGTTCCTTCTGGGAGTGAGACCCCTTCTGTGTGGATTACCTTGCCTCTCTTTGTCACCATCCTCCCACATTTCGCGACCCCGAATGACATCCCGATGTCCGAGCTGTAGATCCTGGTGGTGTGGATCAGTGAGTCGATGTCTCGCTCACTCTTGGCGTACAGCTTGATGTCATCCATGTAGAGGAGGTGACTTATGGTGGCCCCGTTCCGGAGTCGGTATCCATAGCCAGTCTTGTTTATTATTTGGCTGAGGGGGTTCAGACCTATGCAGAACAGCAGTGGGGACAGTGCATCTCCTTGGTATATGCCACATTTGATGGATACTTGGGCAAGTGGCTTCCCATTGGCTTCAAGGGTGGTTCTCCACAACCTCATCGAGTTTGCAATGAAGGCCCTTAGAGTTCTGTTGATGTTGTACAGCTCCAAGCATTCAGTGATCCATGTGTGTGGCATTGAGTCATAGGCTTTCTTGTAGTCGATCCAGGCTGTGCACAGGTTGGTGTGTCGCACTCTGCAGTCTTGGGCGACTGTTCTGTCAACCAGGAGATGGTGTTTGGCTCCTCTGGTATCCTTACTAATGCCCTTCTGTGCTTCGCTCATGTATTGACCCATGTGTCCACTTATCTTAGCTGCGATGATGCCTGACATGAGCTTCCATGTTGTGGAGAGGCAGGTTATTGGCCGGTAGTTGGATGGGACTGCACCCTTTGAGGGATCCTTCATTATCAGAATCGTTCGCCCTTCGGTTAGCCATTCAGGGTGAGTCCCATCTCTTAGCAGCTGGTTCATTTGTGCTGCCAGGCGCTCATGGATTGCAGTGAGCTTCTTTAGCCAGTAGGCGTGGATCATGTCAGGGCCAGGTGCTGTCCAGTTTTTCATACCTGAGACTCTTTGTTGGATGTCTGCCACTGTGATAGTCACTGGGTTCTGTTCAGGGAGGTTGCTGTGGTCTTCCCTCAGATCCACCAGCCACTGTGCATCGTTGTTGTGTGATGCCTCCCTTTCCCATATGCCTTTCCAGTACTGTTCAGTTTCCAGCCTTGGTGGGTCTGCTCTGCTGTTATTACCCTGCCATTGAGAGTACACTTTCGCAGGTTGTGTTGCGAACAGCCGGTTTATTCGTCTGGCTTCATTGTCTCTGGTGTATCTCTTTAGGCGGCTGGCCAAGGCTTGTAGCCTTTGCTTGGCAGTTTCGAGTGCTTCAGGTATGGTCATCTGGCTGTACCTCTTGGGCATCGGTCTTTTCATTGCACCTCTCTGGGCCTCTGTCATTTGGCTCACTTCCCTCCGAGCTGCCTTGATTTTTGCCTCCAACCTTCGTTTCCATGGTGGGTATTGTTTCTCATGGCTCCCACTGTTGCTCTTATATCCAAGCACCTCTAGGATCACTGATGCTGAAGCGTATATCAGCTCGTTGGTTTCTGTGATTGTTGTGGTAGGGATCACTCTCAATGCTGCATTCACATGTTCCATGAGAGTTTCTGATGGTACTTCACTTAGCCGTTGTAGTGGGGTTCGGGGTTGCCTGTTTAATCTCGCCATGATCTTATCTTTCAGGTCAGTCGCTGCCTCGCTCAGCGTATCTGTGCTCATTGGGGCTTTGTACCCAATTTCCGGTTGGGGAGATGGTGAAACCTCCCCTCTGACCTGGCATCCTGGCTCCCCCTTGCCGTAGCATTTGTGTTGTATCTCGTCAATCTCAAGTTGTGATAGCAGTTGCCGTTTGTGGATGTTGGAACACTGAGCTACTAGTTGTTTCGCAGTCAGTCTTGAATGTGGGTTTCTCCGTTCCCATTCGCCACACATTCTTTTCATGTAACCCCTCTGACTAGGGTTACTTGAGTAGTAGCATTCCAACAGTTCTCTGTTCTCGCATCTTAGCCATTTCTTTCTTGTTCCAGTAGCCCATTTCTCGTCAAGGTGCTCTGGTTCCCCAACACCTGACGCAGACCTTGTTAGACCGGGCGACGTCTGAGCCGGTATCTCATGTGGTTCATTGTCTCTCATGATATGAGGTAAGGCGGTAGCTTGAAGGGTCTTGCCCAAGGACCCACACTGGATGCTTATTTGCCCTAACGGGGATTCGAACCGGGGACCACCCGTATACAAGTCTATTATATTATATATATATTATATAATGCACAGAGTTTGCAATAATAAACAGTAAGAAAGCAGTAATAAACATGCATAAACTTGGGACTTTAATGCTTTATTGTCACTAGAATTGAACAACAGGGTTTTATCCTGCTATACCACGGTGGAAATCTATAGTTTAATTATTTAATGTAATAATCAGTAAAGTATAAAGTAAAAAGCTTGCAAAATGAGGAGCATGAAAACCTTATTTTTGCAGTAGTCAAATTTTCCATCCGTCCGTCCGTCCGTCCGTCCGTCCGTCCGTCCGTCCGTCCGTCCGTCCTGTGTCCATCCATCATGTGTCCATCCATCATGTGTCCATCCATCCATCCGCCCGCGTATCCGGGGCCGGGTCATGGAGGCATAGCTCCCGGGGTCATTCGGGCACACAAACTCCTCCACCACGATAAGGCGGCGGTTCAAGGAGGAGAGTCAAATTTTCTTTTTTTGGATATTAATTATTAAGTAAGAACAGCAGTTTTATGTATTGTAAGTATTTCTTTGTTGATGAAGCTGACCACAAGAGCAGCTGATCACTCAGTAGTAGTAGTAGTAGTAGTAGTAGTAGTAGTAGTCCATGCAGTAACAATGTTTCCCTAATTACCTACAGAGTTAGCAAATTCAAATCCTATATTCTTTTAAACTTTTTTGGAATCAGAAATTTTTGTTTTTTATAGAAAGTACAATCTCAAAAGAAAGTGAGATGAAAGCATTATTGTGCTCTTCTTTTACCAGTCTTCAGGAGTATTACAAGAAATCATAACTTTATTTTAGAAATATTCTGTGTAATATGAGTTCTGCTTTTCATTTTGTATTTTCAGTCAAGAAACCATGGATACATGGAGAAGTATTTCACCCAGACTTTGGATCACTTCAACTTTAACAGCATGGGAAATGGGACGTTTAAACAGCGTTACCTGATCACAGGTAACATAAACTTTTATCAACAACACAAATTTTCCTTTTAAGCAATGCGTAAATGACAATGTTCTGTTCTCATTTCCTCTAGATAAATACTGGAAAAAAAGCTACGGGCCTATTTTCTTCTACACAGGCAATGAGGGAGATATCTGGGAATTTGCTCTCAATTCTGGATTCATCACTGAGTTAGCTGCCCAGCAACAAGCACTCGTTATATTTGCTGAACATGTAAGAACACTTACACAGTCGTTTGTACAGTTATGTGTGTTAATTTAATCAATTGTTGTACAATTGTTTGGTACAGTTATGTACAAAATATTGTGGTCCACAACAGTCAGACGTCCCTGGGCCCCTAGTCAGTACTGATGCTGTGCTGTGATACTGCTGCCACTGTAAAACTCTTCTTTTGCTTTTATTCAGTTGCTGTGCAGAAATTGTTTTAATACAACTTGACTCGCGTACATTATTTGGTCTAGTAATACTAGCATAGCTTGACTTACCTCCTAAAACAGGAGCTTAACATTACTGAAGCCTGGTTGAACTCCTGGCTCGGTGATTACATCTTTTTTTGTCTGACAGCGGTACTATGGAAGATCTCTGCCCTTTGGCAACGACTCTTTCAGCATCCCTCAGATCAGCTTGCTGACTGTGGAGCAGGCTCTTGCTGACTACAGTGTGATGATCACTGAGCTGAAGCAGCAGCTCATAGCCACAGACTGTCCTGTTATCGTGTTTGGTGGCAGGTAAGGGCCCCTTAATAAACCTTGTTTACCCATTCTGCACAAACAGCAGCTGGTTATTGAGATAAATAAACAACTGAGGAGGACATGACATTGCAATTCAAAGTGTTCAGAAAAATCATTAACCAGAAATAATAGTTGTTTATGTTCAGTAGTACAACTAGGTCCCGCCAGCCCAGGCTCACTCTGATTATTCCTATTACATCACCTTTAACTAAAATTAACAGCAGAAATAGATTATTTCAGATACCAAGATACCAGGCAGAAATCCTATTTTTAACAATTAATGTTAGGGAAATTGTTAGTTCCCTTTGTAAATCTTAAATAAAGCAGACACAATCAGTTGAGACCTTCTTCAGGATTTTACTTGCAAGGAGTGAGCAGTTTACAGCAAAGGCAACTTCCTCTCACTGAAGAGAAGACAAGGATTCAGCTCATAATATGTATTGCATTCTGGGAGGTGCATCGTCACACAGAATATTTCCTGCACAAAACAAGCATTGGGCTCATCAGATAAGGATGCTACACACCGGTACTCCCTATTTCTTGCAGAGCAGAAGGGAGAAAACTTCAAGGCTATAGCACAGCTAACAAGGCTTCAGCAAAATATGTTTCAATGATTAAATGCAGTATTTTTCTAACAATTAAGACTTTTGGATGGGATGTTTCCAGAAATGTAGGTGCTTTGTTATCCTTAATCATTAAAGAGCTTCATCTTTATTTGATAGCGGAGATCAACTGTGCCTCTTCTTTCCCAATACACAAAAGCACAAACTGTGTCATTGTGTTTTTTTGCCTTTAGTTTGCAGTCTTGTTATGCACATATTATTTGAGACACAGTTGGATCATTTAAAACAGACACATACAATATACTAAACTGTTGTTTTGGTGACTTATTGTTAGTTCCACAAAATAACAGTAGTAAAGTAAATACAAATAGAAATCTGACATAAAAAACACTCAAACACTAATAATCACTTTACTGTACCTGTTGAGTACGTACGAGTATGTAATAATGTAAGAAATGTACAGTATAGTTATAGTGTAGCTGTTAAACTTCAACAACAAATATAAAATAAATTGTATTAAAATATAATGTAAATATGTTCATAAATATATATTTTTTGACCCATACCAAAAATCAATATTAATAGTTGAATAAATATACATTTCTACGTCACATGTTGATGTCAGTGTGTCCTTATCTTTGCAGTTATGGTGGAATGCTGTCTGTCTACATGAGACTCAAGTATCCCAGTATTGTGGCTGGTGCTCTAGCTGCTAGTGCCCCTATCCTGTCCACCGCTGGCCTTGGAGACTCCAGTCAGTTTTTCAGAGATGTTACAGCTGTAGGTGCATTGATGCAGCCAATCCTTTGTAACATTTGTATTTATTTGGCAGAATATCTGACTGCTCTGAATATCTTAAAGTAATAATACAGGATAGTTAAAGTAATAATCATTGTCTTTCAAAGGATTTTGAGAGTATTAACCCCAAATGTAGAAGTGCTGTGATGGCAGCTTTCCATCAGCTAAAGGAATTAGCTGTACTCCAAGGTAAATCTGTCTAAAAATAATTTTACTCATGAAATTTCATGAAGTCCAACAGTAATATCAGATTATATTGTGATGTTAATGTTGAAACGTAAACAAAGTGACTTTAATGATGCTGAATAAGGAATTAACTGCTGTTCTCACCAGATTACAGTCGCATCCAGTCAGTGTTTGCTCTTTGTCAGACACCTTCCTCTGCTCAGGATGTCCGTCAGCTGAATGGCCTGCTGAGGAATGCTTTCACTCTAATGGCCATGCTGGACTACCCCTACAGCACCCAGTTCATGGGCAGCATGCCAGCAAACCCTGTCAAAGTAAGCAAGTAACAACCAAACAGGCCGGTCTAAAAACCCTCACCTTTCTGAACACATGACCACATGCATTACTTATGTCTTCATATATATATATCTTCAGCAGGATAATCCGTGTATATAATATATGACTTCAATGACTTTACCGATTGAGCTATCCAGAGCGCTATTACCGATTGAGCTATCCAGAGCGCTATTACCGATTGAGATGTATCTATATCTATCTATCTATCTATCTATCTATCTATCTATCTATCTATCTATCTATCTAGATATCTAGATATCTAGATATATAGATATATATTGTCGCCCAAGACTGCAGAGTGCGACACACCAACCTGTGCACAGCCTGGATCGACTACAAGAAAGCCTACGACTCAATGCCACACACATGGATCACTGAATGCTTGGAGCTGTACAACATCAACAGAACTCTAAGGGCCTTCATTGCAAACTCGATGAGGTTGTGGAGAACCACCCTTGAAGCCAATGGAAAGCCACTTGCCCAAGTATCCATCAAATGTGGCATATACCAAGGAGATGCACTGTCCCCACTGCTGTTCTGCATAGGTCTGAACCCCCTCAGCCAAATAATAAACAAGACTGGCTATGGATACCGACTCCGGAACGGGGCCACCATAAGTCACCTCCTCTACATGGATGACATCAAGCTGTACGCTAAGAATGAGCGAGACATCGACTCGCTGATCCACACCACCAGGATCTACAGCTCGGACATCGGGATGTCATTCAGGGTCGCGAAATGTGGGAGGATGGTGACAAAGAGAGGCAAGGTAATCCACACAGAAGGGGTCTCACTCCCAGAAGGAACAATAGCAGACATTGAGGACAATTACAAGTACCTTGGAATACCACAGGCGAACGGCAACCTTGAACAGGCAACAAGGAATGCGGCAACAGCCAAATACCTCCAACGAGTAAGGCAAGTCCTAAGAAGCCAGCTCAATGGCAAGAACAAATCCCGGGCAATAAACAGCTACGCCCTGCCAGTGATCAGATACCCTGCGGGAATAATAAGGTGGCCAAAGGAAGAGATACAGACCACAGATGTTAAGACACGAAAGCTCCTCACCATGCATGGAGGGTTCCACCCCAAATCCAGCACCCTGAGACTGTACGCTAGCCGCAAGAAAGGAGGCCGAGGACTAGTGAGCGTGAGAGCCACTATCCGGGATGAAACATGCAAGATCCATAAGTACATCAAGGATAAGGCCCCGACAGATGACGTGCTGAGTGAATGTCTCAGGCAGTGGAGAACAGAGGATGAGATGCTGGAAGAGGGGCCATCATGGGAGGACAAGCCCTTACACGGGATGTACCACCGGAACATAACTGAAGTGGCTGATCTCAACAAATCCTACCAATGGCTTGAAAGGGCTGGGCTGAAGGACACCACAGAGGCACTCATCCTGGCCGCACAGGAGCAGGCCCTGAGCACCAGAGCCATAGAGGCCCAGATCTACCACACCAGACAAGACACAAGGTGTAGACTGTGCAAAGAGGCCCCTGAGACAGTCCAGCACATAACTGCAGGGTGTAAGATGCTGGCAGGGAAAGCATACATGGAACGCCATAACCAAGTGGCTAGCATAGTATACAGGAACATCTGCGCAGAGTATGGACTGGAAACCCCAAGGTCAAAATGGGAAACACCTCCCAAGGTGGTAGAGAACGAGCGAGCCAAGATCCTGTGGGACTTCCAGATATAGACTGACAGAATGGTAATGGCGAACCAACCAGACATTGTGGTGGTGGATAAAGAGCAGAGGAAAGCCGTAGTGGTGGATGTGGCAATACCAAGCGATGGCAACATCAGGAAAAAGGAACATGAGAAACTAGAGAAATACCAAGGGCTCAGAGAAGAACTGGAGAAGGCTTGGAAGGTGAAGGCCACAGTGGTGCCTGTGGTGATCGGAGCACTGGGGGCTGTGACCCCCAAACTGGAGGAGTGGCTACAACAGATCCCTGGAAAAACATCCGACATCTCAGTCCAGAAAAGTGCAGTCCTAGGAACAACAAGGATACTGCGCAGAACCCTCAAGCTCCCTGGCCTCTGGTAGAGGACCCGAGTTTGGAAAGTGGATGAGACCACCCGTGGAGGGGGAGAATAGAGTGGTGTATATATATATATATATATATATATTGTTGTCTTGTCTTGTTTTGCAGGTGGCTTGTAAAACCATGCTGAATGGATTTAACCTGCTCGCCAACCTTAGGATGACTGCAGGTGAAGAAATAGTGGTATTAAACACTCATGGACAGTTTGAAGATCGATTCCAGGGACAAATGTTTACTCTGAATAACTTGTGATACATAAATGACTGTCTGTCATCATGCAGGGATTGTGTACAATGCAACTGGGCAGCTGAAGTGCTTTGACCAGTACAGTCTCTACGTGGAGTGTGCAGATCCCACTGGATGTGGACTAGGCTTTAATAGCATGGCCTGGGACTACCAGGTACCTAAACATTCTCCAATGTGCACAAACTGGGTTCTAACATTTTAACACAACAGAACGAGGACCAAAGATCTCAGAAAAGTTGCAAGGACTGAGATTAGGTCAGGACAAGAAGTAGATCAGAACTGACTGGACAGTGGACAAGTTAATCCCCAGGCTGGCTTCTACCAAAGAGCTAGTGGCTGAGGTGAAGTGATTAACGGACTGATACACAAAATGGATGCCTATACACAACCCACTGAATAAATAAGTAGATACCATTAAAAAAAAGTCACTACACCATCTGCTATTGTTTAGTTAATAAACGATTAATAAACGGTTCTTCATTTAGGTCATTTCACATTATGATTATCATACTTGTGGTTTCAGGCATGCACAGAAATCAATCTGTGCTATGAGAGCAACAATGTAACGGATATGTTTCCTCCAATGCCTTTCACTGAGAGGGATCGTGAGCTGTATTGCTCCAAGCGCTGGGCTGTGATTCCACGACCGGACTGGCTCAAAATCCAATTCTGGGGTGATGGTAAGTACATCAGACGTGCACTATAGTGTCCTGACATATCACGTTACCTGCTGCAGCAGTGTCATCTAGAAAAGGCAGTAGTCGAATCTTGGCCTTGTTAATATGAGGTAAGTGCTAACGTGTGCAATAGTGATCGAAGGTTCACTGGAAGCAGCTCTGGGCAGGAATGAAACACCTTGGATAGAACGCATCGTACAGGGGGAGGGATCAAAGTTGACAGATTGGCCGATTGCACCCCCTTCCTCGTGTGCTGAGTCCAGGGGCCTCCTCAAACTGATTCGGCCTCTTCCTGTCTGCAGTCGAGATGCAGTAGGTCATGCTATAAAACATGGTTGAGGCCCCCACAGGGTCACAGAAGAGCTTCATAAAAGCTTCATTAGCAATCCCGTTCCCAGGAGACCTTAGTCTGCTTTTGCGTCAGCTAGCTGCATCAAAAACTACCTCTTGACTTTATCATGGCTACTTTTGTCCAGTTGACACCTGCCTTGTTATTTACAGAATTTAATTGTTCTCACTGCTACAGTATGTGGTAATTAAGAGTGATTAGAAGATTCTGGTTTGCTGTCAGTGGTTTTCTCCATCTATTAAACAAGCAATTCATCACAGTCCTTTTGATAACGAGCAGCTCTCAAATAAATATAGAAGATTTATGCCACTTGGTGCAAAAATGCAGTGGATGTACAGTAGCAAAAGAAGAGAAGAAAGGATAGCGAGAAACTTTAATTCTAAAAAGTACACTTTCAGCACAAATTTAAACTAAGAACGAAACAAAGGTTTCCTTGTTCCTTTCTCATTTCTTACAGAACTCTCCACAGCGAGTAACATAATTTTCTCTAATGGAGATCTGGACCCTTGGGCAAATGGAGGGGTAAAAATGAACCATTATGAATACACGTCCCTGAGCTGTGATGCTCTGTGCTGATCTAATCAGCTCTCTGCTGCCAAGGTACGCAAGTCCCTGACGTCTTCGCTGGTCGCTATCAACATTCATGGGGGAGCTCATCACCTGGACCTGAGGTACAGCAACCAGTAGACACTACACAGTAAGTCCCTTTATCTGACAGACCAGAACCTGATAATATGGTCTGTCTTCATAGAGGATCTAATGAAGCTGATCCAGCGTCAGTCATCAACGCTAGGAGGACAGAAGCAGACCTCATATCACACTGGGTGGAGAAGGAGAGGGCAGCGTTAACAGTTCTCTTGTAACAGACAGTGAATGAACATCAATTCGTATAATGACTGTTCTGATTTAAAACATAGATAATCATTTATAAATAAATGGCAGTAGTTGTTCTATGTTGATTTGAACAAAAACAAACCTATAGACCTGCTTGAAACAATTAAAAAAGGGAAAAAATGTAGAGAATGTGAATTGTATCATTTGAAAGTATTATTAAGTAATTTTTTTTGCAGTTAGTAAAAAGGGTTGAATTGAAACATAGTTTGAAGCAGGTGACAGGTTGGTAGTAGAGTAGAAGCATAAACTGTCTATACTTTACGACCAGGCTTAAAACCTTAAACTTGAACCGATATTTAGAGATGCTTCAGGTTACAATAATACTACTACTAATACTACTCAGTTAGTGGTCCAACCGTCCTGTCTGTGTGTGTACAGTATTGATGTTCTTTTCTCTCTTCTGTATATTTCACTCCAACCAGTCAAGGCAGATACTGTATTCGGAATTGAATACATGACTCAAATCACAGAAACCAAATCAATGTTTGTGTGGGTGTCCAGTACAGTACAAGCAGGGTTCTGGCTTAAACAGTCTGGGTAGGAAAAACTGGGGAAATAGGGAAGCAATATAAGACGTGGCGGGAACCCCTGGAGCAGGGGTCGCCCTCGTAGGCCGGGTCCCTGCTGGGGACATTAGCTGTTGTTTGACAACAGATCGAGGATACCTGATTGAGGTAAGGAGTAAGCTCTGGGGCAGGAAGAGTTGAAAAAACAGCAAGGGATTGGGTTGAGTTTAACACTCTTGCCTTCTTCGGATAATTTGTAAAAGAAATCTTTGCATCAAAAAAGATAAAAACTTAACATAAGGATTAAACTGACCCTTCTTTTTAAATAAAGCAGTGTTACAGGGACTAGCTCACACAGAGGCCCTGCCCACGTCAGCACAGCCTGTGGCAGGTGGGGCAGCGGCTGTAGAATGACTGAACCAGCAGAACAGGTTGACCTAGATTCTTTCACCCATAGATTGTTTTGTTTTTGAAACACGACCATTCAAACACTAATGTTGCTTTGCTGTAAAAGCTGTGACTTCTTGGAAACAGTGTACTTTACTTGACTTCTTTCCTTAAATGCTTCCTTGTAAACTTGTAACAAAGGTCAATGTGAAACACCACCTTCGAACCCTGACAATGATTCAACTTAGTCATCAGACACGCCACCACTGCACTACAGGCCATGTTTCATCCGTTTATAACAGCTGTGTTTTTACAGTCATAACAGAGCATTATCATGAGATGATGAAACTCTTTAATAACGTACTCACTGGGCCACTTTTCTGTAACTGTGAAGTTGATGATGAAATACCTGCACGTAGCATATGCTGTACAAAGTCCCGTCAATAGATGATGATTGGTCCTCATAAAGGTATTGGGACAGAGATGCTTTGTGATAGGTGGATTCCCCAGGGGAGGAATGTGGATGGAAAACTTCCTCATAGCCAATGGGTGGAGATACTGGAGGAGGCTGTTAGTAGACTCTGACTTTCCTCCTGGCATCAGACAGCGAGCAGCATATTTTGGCTCAACGGTATCTAAAGTAAGCATTCTGCTGGTTTTATGAACTAGACAACACAGTTCTAGTAAAACTTGGGTATTCATGTTAACATGATTCTCTTTTCTGCTTCTATGTTTTTTTTTTATTATTGAACAAAGCTAAAATTATAGTAAATTATAGATATCTGTTGTGAATTTTAGTTTTGTATGTACTTTGTGTGTTCTTTGTAACTGACTTACCGTGAATGTTTACCCTCACATTGTCTTAGATTAGATGTCATTTAATCTCCTTTGTTCTTCTTCTATTTACAGCAAATATCAGAATAAGCAGCAAGTCCCCAAAAGCCAAAGCACAGTCTACTTTGTGTGTTCTATCTTGTGGGACTTTCAGTATGCTGTACACAGAGCTATTGAAGCTGTGGGATGAGTCAGTGCAGGCCGTGGATGCCAAGGACTGGCACAAAGCCCTGAACAAACTGGAACAGATAAGAGAACCCACATCTCGCATTCTGTTTAATGCTGCCTCAGTTAATGTGGCCCTGGGGCAGCTGGACCAAGCCCTCAAGGTTGGTTTCACGTGCACTATGCTTAAAACTGACTTTGAAAAAAAACATTTAGCTGTCATATATAATAAATAAACGTCTAAGTGTTATTTTACTTTATCCTCATATAATTTCTTTTTTAGAATGGCTTATGTATTTCATAATGCACCTTTTAACACAGAGACCAGTGGACCTACATGGGTTTCACTGGACTTCCAGTCAAGCTAGCAACGTGCGCTGGGTCAAAATGCCAGGCGGCCAGTAAGCTCTGCTTGTTTTAGCAGGTCTAATTTACCAGCTGTCTCAGAAATAATTCTCTCTTAAAGTATGTATGTAAGATAATGACTGAAGACTGTTTTAAGGTCAAAAGTCAGCCTGATTGTTAATACTGGAGCACTCTACAGTATAGTATGGGCAGGACATACAGAAGTAATTAAATTTTGTTTCTCTCTAACCCGATACATACATGTATGTGCAACAGTTAAATAGAAAGAGGAGCAGTATTACTATGTGTATGTAAATATAAATATATTAGAATTTTAGTGCATTAGTAATTTCCCCATTGCAGGACAATGAAGATTTTCTATATACAGTAACTATACATACTCGTACATACTACATCCAGTCAATTTAACTTTATCTATAAAAGCACTTTAAAATAAACGCAGTTATGCACACTTAAAATAAATATACAATATCTAAAACAGCAGACACAGTAAGATACAAATGAAATAAAGGTAGACAAATGTAAAGCAAAGATAAAAGCAATAAACTGGAAAAACGGTAAATGTCAAAATCACACTGAGTTAAAACGTCAAAGAAAGTGTTTTAAGACTTAAAAACATGAAGAGAGTCAGCATGTTTAATTTATAATGGCAACTCATTCCATAGTTTTGGGCTAATCAAAGAGAATGCTCTGTCTCCTAGCAGCAGTCTGAGCATGGAGCTCCAGACTTCCCTCTCCCCGGATACTTCCTCCAGCTCCTCCAGTGGGATCCCAGGTCAGCTGAGAGACGTAGTCCCTCCAGCGTGTTCTGGGTCTTCCCCAGGGCCTCCTACTGGTGGGACATGCCCTGAACACCTCCTCAGGGAGGCGTCCAGAAGGCATCTGAAACAGATGTCTGAGCCACCTCAGCTAGCCCCTCTTGTGGGGAGGAGCAGGAACTCTACTACGAGCTCCTCACCCTGTCTCTAGGGGAGCGCCCAGCCACTCTGCGAAGGAAGATAATTTTGGCCACTTGTGTCCGTGACCTTGCCCTTTCGGTCATGACCCAAAGCTCATGGCCATACAGTAGGTGAGGGTAGGAACGTAGATTGGCCAGTAAATTGAGAGCTTCGCCTTTCGGCTCCACTCTGTTTTCAACACAACCTGTACACCAACCGCATTACTGCAGCCGCCCCACCAATCTGTCTGTCAATCTCTTGCTTCTTCCTTCCCTCATTAACCAGACCACAAGATACTTTAACTCCCCCACTTGGGGCAGGTTGAGAACCAAGGTTTCAGACTTGGAAGAACTGATTCTCATCCCAGGCACTTCACACTCAGATGCAAACCGCCACAGCGCATGCTGGAGATCCTGGCTCGATGAAGCCAACAGGATGTCATCTGCAAGAAGCAGAGACAATCCTGTGGTCCCTAAACCAGACCCCCACCGGCGCCTGGCTACACCAAGAAATTCTGTCCAAAAAAAAAAAAAATAAAAATAAATAATGAACAGAACCGGTGACAAAGGGCAGCCCTGCTGAAGTCCAACATGCACCGGGAACAGGTCTGACTTACTGGTGGCAGTGCGAACCAAGCTTCTGTTATACAGAGACCGGATAGCCCTTAGCAAGGAGCCTTGTACTCCATACTCCGGAGCACCCCCCTACCGAATGCTACGAGGATCGCGGACTAATGCCTTCTCTAAGCCCACAAAACACATGTAGAGTGGTTGGGCAAACCACCACGAGCCCCCCACGAGAGGGTATAGAGCTTGTCCAGCAGTCTACAACTAGGTCGAAAGCCACATTGTTTCTCCTGAGGTTCGGCTATAGGCCCAATTCTTCTCAATTTGTGTCCAGTCTAAGTTTGTATTCTCTGTCTTTTGTCTTGTCTTTTGTGTAAAGTCTTTAGACCTCACCATTGCAAAGGATGAACGACTTGCTGTTGGCTTCTTTCAGAGAGCAGCAGTTATGATGCAGATCAATAGGTAAGAGGAAGTTACTCTTCCAACTTTCTACACAAAATCAAAGCGTTACATACTTTCTAATCTTAACTTTGATTCACAAGCTTGGGGATATTTAGAACTCCTAGATAGCCTCAACTCAGAGTCAGGGCTGGTTTACAGTTGTTACTCAGAGTGTTACATTCAAACATGTCTGTGAATTGTAATCTGTGCAGGTTGGAGGAGGCTCTTTCAGACTGTATATGGGCACAGAAGCATATGCGAGAAAACATGGTCATTGACTACAAACAGCTGGGCCTGCACTTCAAACTACACAACTGGCAGGTCAGACATTAGAAATCAGATAAAGGAAACATCCTCTCCACTGTCAAAGCTTGTCTAATCACTGATAGGTTAGACGCCAAATAATAACAATTTACTGTTATGAGTCACTATTTTAGATGGTGAATTGAGACTGTGAGTGTTGTGGGCAGTGTCAGAGCCAGAAAAAAATCTGACAATGTATAGTGAACGTAAGGTACAACACAAAACAAAAGAAAAAATAAATAAATAAACAAAGGACTTGACATTCACTACAGTTTTAAAGAAATTATTATTAACAACCACAGGACTTTACTTTCGTTTAACACATGGCTATACTTTAAGTATATGGGTGTCGAAGCGTGATTAATATTGTTTGACTATGGTCTAAGACACTAAGCACATGGAAAACACTGGTTTCCCACAAGACATGGCTAAGGCTAGTAAATTACAAGGCTCATAGTGTATAGCATAGTGTACCAAATCTGAAAAAACAACTGCAGCATGAGTTATTCAGAAAGTCTCTCTCTAGCAGGAGCGGCATGGCTGGGAGTAAGCCTTTATGAGATGGCAGAAGTGGGTGTGGCTATGAAGTGAGAGTGGAGGCTGACAGAGCAACACTTACGCAGCAGTTCAAGGACAAATGGCACCACTGTAAAACAATATGAATGACCATGCATTATTGCAATGTCTCCCTTAGGTTTTATATAACGCAGCAGCTGTGTACTGTCGGATGGGCCAATGGGACGACGCAAGGGCAGTTCTGCAGTCAGTTTCTCAGGAGAAAGGCGTAAATATAAAAGTGGCCCTGGACAGCATCTTGGTGAGGACGACACATTTGGTGGCATCTTTCCAGAACGGGAATTGTTTTTTGTATTTTTCCTTTTTATTATCATTAGAAAGGTGAAGACATTAACCCTACATCCAACCATCATGTCTTTCTATTGTAGGCTTGGTTTTCATTCACACTTTTATTTATGCAGATGGATTCTTTAGTAGCAACTCACATCAAAAGCCTAGAAATGAAAATGAAATATTTCTGTTATTATTCATTAGTAATTTTAGCATAAAAATGACAAATGGGGAAGTCAGTGCATCACACCCCATTAATAACAACTTACTGTGTTTAAATCGGGACACAGAAAAGGGAGGTCCTGGCTCCTCTTCTTGTTCCTGAGGGGAAGGTATTTCGTCCCAGGAAACAGGATGTGGAACAGCTGCAGCAGAGAGACTTCCTGGGCAAAGCGAAGGTAGATAAGCAATGAGTCGTGGCACACTCATACATGTATATAATAAATTTATAAAATATGATGCAGTGTTACATTGCACACTGTGATTTTGACTTAAATAGAACAAAAGAAAGGACTGTGATACAGTCACAGTCAGTGACTGTGTGTTATACTTCACAGGTTCTAATATTAATTAAGCAGAAATGGATGTGATTAAAATAGTATGGTTTAATGAAGCGTTAAAATAGAGAATTGAAGAAATAATTTATACTGTAGGTTTAAGAAAAATGTGTTGTACTTTCAGGTTATTTCTTCCACAATTCCTTATGATGATTTTGGAGGATTTGAACCTCTGAGGTTACAGGTAAGACTGGGAAGAGATTTATGTAGAAGAGATCACAGAAACTTTGGGATAGTTTGAGATAAACACTGGCATTTACTGTTTTACTTAATGCAGATAAAAATAAAATGCAGAACACAGTTATTTGCTTTGTTTAAATGATTGATGAAATAATGAGTTTATACATTGTATTACTTTATATGTAACACCACATTGATCTAATCGCCAATATATATATGAATGAACAGCTTGTCTTTCTCTATACAGAAGCCCGGCTTCTATGAGCCCAAGGTTGATGGAGCTCAGTGAGTATTACCACTATTCCATTACATTCCATTCCATTCCAACGGGTTCAAAGTATCACCATATCTTTTCTTTTTATCACTTATCCCTTCAGGGATTCCCGATACATGCGCATACAGGTCCCTTACATGGCGAGGGGTCCAGACCAGCTGACTGTGCCTGGAGGGGCGGTGGTGTTTTTATTTGGAAAGGAGGACAGAGATGGGATGGCAACTGTTATATACGATGGAAAGGTAAAAGGGAAGAGACAGTTAATGAGTCGAACTCGCACAATAAACTGAGTAGACTGAGATAATTTCACAGGTTAAAACCTTTTGTACCCCAAGCCTATTTTCTAGAAAATGGGTATTGGTATATTCAAATGAGTTTATCCCTTAACCACAATGTCTTTTTGAATGAAATTATCTTTATAATATGGGGGCACTTGTAAGATGTGATATGAGGTGTAAAAATTAGTGTAAGCGTTACTGATGTGCTAAAATATGTCATTTACCCCTCCCCCCAACAGCCATCTAGGCAATGTAAAGGGAGGTGTCATTAGGAGCTGGAGTTGTTGCCATGCTATTGGCCGATCACCACCAACAAGGGATTGAACGCACTGCCTGTCAGTCAAAATCAATTAAGCGTCGTCATAATGAAAATCTGGTGCTGTTTTTAATCAATACCAAGTACTGGTACTTCGGTACCAACGTTGGCACTGGGGGCCCGGTAAAAGACTGGGGGTCTTCTGCTTTCGTGCCATTTCTGTAATATTGTCCGGGTATTCTGTTCTATATTGTCTACTCTTAACCAGGATACGATCGTATATGAATAAAGTGAACGTTTGTTTTTTTTACAGAGAGGGCTTCTGCCAGTGTCTCTGCTTGAATCTGCAGATGTAAAGACCTGCAAAGGCAGAAAGGAAAATGTACGTAATATATTTATGTCTTCTGCCATGTTTTACAACGTATAAAGTAGCAGCACTTACACAGGTATATCAATACTAAGCATTCAGTGTAACTGTCAAACAACACTTAAAAATGTTAAATTCCTACATCTTCTTCTGTTGATCATAATAAAAAATTTAACTATAGAATCTAATCCATCTCATGCAGAGATTACCCAGTGGAATTCCACTCCCTCCAGAACTCAAACCACCGGCCCGTCCAAAGGTTCAGCTTGGTTCTGCAGCACCTCCTCAGGGTAAATCAGGAACACACACCCCTCCATAGAACACATAGCTTTGTTCTACAGTACACACCTCTGTGGTCGCTTCCATGTAGGAGTGAAAGGTGAAGGGACTGGAGCACTAATGACTAAGAATAGCTTTAACATGGACTGACTGATCAATTGCTGAGTTTGTATCTGACCTGTTTTTCCTTCAGTACATTATACGTCAGACACGCCACCTCCATCCTACAAGAACGCCACCCGCACCCTACCGTCAGCATCAGAGCCTGGTACAAGCACTGCTGACGCTGAACAGGTACTGTACATGTAGATTTGTCTGTTCAAACTCAGCACTCACGTCCTTGTGCATCCTCTGTTCCTGTTTGCTTTCTGATAGCTGATTCTGAGTAGGTCCCTGTGATGTCCTGCAGGATGAGGTTGCCAACATTTTGGTGTTTCTACATCTGAAATGATGAATTGTATTAAATGGTGTCAATCCTTCCAACAGAACATTGTGCCTCTCTTAGATACTAAATAAAAACCAAACCAGAACGATGTTGATAAACCTGTGGACAATGACAGTGGACAATGATTGACAAGTTGAATTACAGTAGGGTCAAGGTCGTGCGATGGAAATGTAAATGTTCTGATTGAGATTTACTGGCTCTACAAGGCATTGCTAGTAATGTTTTTAGTAGTGTACAGTATATATTTATATATGGTTCCTTTTTACAATACTAGACTCCTTATCCTCAGAACATCCGATCAGCCCAGGAGGCAGAGGCAGGATCTGTAGTGGTGAAGGTCCACTACGTCTACACTGTGGCGCTGTCTGTTTCTGTGAATAAGCCTTACAGTGAACTGAAAGAGGAATTAGCGCAGAGGTTTGGACAGCCTGCGTCACACCTCCGCCTCCGGTGACTGCTCACCTCTCAATCACTTCAGTTCATCATGCTCAATGTGGTTTTACCTTGGAGTTGCCCGTAATTTCTCATCTGTTATGCTGTTTCTGCTTTGTCTCACAACAGCCATAAGCCACATGGTTCTCAGACACTGATTCCTCTGGATCAGCTGCTGGAGCCAAGCGACACCATACAAGAACTGACTGAGGCCAACAGAATCACCCTGTGGTGTCAGGTAGAAATGTAACTTCATAATCACTTGGCATCACTTGCTGGCAGGGAGCTCTGGGCATAGGCGAACTAGGCGGTTGCCTATGGCACCACCTGCTGGGGGGGCGCCGCTCCAAGCTATCAGAAAAAAACTTGCATAAACGTGCCAGAGAAGAGCCCAAAATCACAATCAATGAGCATTCGTGATCGCGTCCCGGGGGAAGTGAGTAGAGGGCACAAAATCATGATCTCGCCTAGAGCACCAACTTGGCCAGGGCCAGCCCTGCTTGCTTTACTGGAAGCATAGATTAGTGTCCGTTACACATCCCTTGCTGTGTTGTGTATTGTACATAGAACACATATATGTCTCTTAGTTCCATAGGGAAGGGGGGCGTTTGTTGTCTGAGGCAGATCTTCTAGAGTCCTGTTCAGCAGTGTCCTGCTCTGACGCATTTATTGGCCACAATGCTCCTCAACACAGAGCATGTGTTACTGCATTCCGACCTGTAGGTGGCACACGGAGCACTCATAGCTCTACTAAGACATCATGGTCTCTGGCTCCTCCAGTCTAACACCAGGTAGAAAAGCGCCACACACGTGCACAGCAGTTACCATTTACCATCATCAAATACACTAACAAAATAAACGATTGACGCTCCCATCATCATCATCATTATCATCATCTTCAAACGTGCACATCTGAACTACGGACCACTACATATACACAACCCCCTCATTAAATAGATTAGATAGTCCTTATTGATCCCACATCAGCTCACAAACAAACAGCAGCACAAGGTGAAGAGAAACACAAATCTAAAGTGTGGAAGAGTTTGAAATATATTCAGTACAAAGTAGTAATGTTGCTTTTTCTTATATTTCAACGTTTGATGTTTAGAAGGAAGACCCTCTGGCCAATCGTACCATCCTCTATCAGATGGCAGCCCTGTACGACTATGCTCCTCAGGGCCCTGAGGACTTGGAATTCAGCGAAGGAGACACAATTGATGTTCTGAGCAAAGGTGAGGCCCCACAAGTTCAACTAATTTAGCTTGGTCCTATCACTACTACATTTACTTCTCCCACAGATTTCACTTGAACATATTTATAATTCCTCATGTTTTACAGTAAGATGAATAATTTAACACCATTGTGACCTGGTAGAAATGTTGGTCATGCTACATGTGCAGTAGTGAAAGAACTGTAGCACATGGATCATTATCTGATACAGTAACTAGTGTAAATGTTTAGGTTGATGTCATATGGCAGATGTTCATGTATTCATGTTTCTCTCATAGTTAATGAGGAGTGGCTGGAGGGACACTGTGCAGGGAATATCGGCATATTTCCCAGCTGCTTTGCCTATAGAGGGAACAACGCTGAGTCTTAAAAGCAATTTACTGCGCATGTCTAAAAGACTGTGAAAGGAAGTCAGAGGACCCAGAGAGAACTGGCTGGTCAAGGCTGGATTCCAGATAAGTGCTATACATTAAGCCACCATGGATCTTACTTTGCAGTCAATACGTAAAACCTTAAAACAGCTCTGTTTACTTTAGCACTGAAGTTACCATTTTTGATAAAGATGTCCAGGAATTCAGATACAGACCTGTAAGAGACTCAAAAGCAAATATGTTTAAATCTGTCCTGTTGCTACTAAGCGCCGGGGAATCTGAAATATCTGAGGTTATGTATGTGCATCTGTGTGTGTGTGTGTGTGTCTGTGTGTAGCCAGGTGGTAACAAATGCAAGCTTGTTATCTTTGTTCCTATCCATAAATGGCACTAAAGGGGTGCTGGGTGTTGGAGGGTGTTTTCAAAGCTCTTCAAAGAAGAATGAAGTCAAACTTGGACTAGCCCCCCATTTCACTCAGCTGTTTTATGCGTTGGTTACTGTCAAAGCCAAAACGTTACATGGACAGAAACAGAACAAGCGTGATAAACTGAGCAAAAACAGACAATGATTAATTAATTAATTATTTCTAAGATAGTCACCAAATCAGAGCATTAGCATTGGTAGAGTTACTTTATAAACATTTACTGTACGAATCCATACTATCTATACCAAACCTCAACACATATAACGTAGTGTTGTTTTTTCTTCTGTAGCACAACAAATTAAATGTGTAATGACATAATGTCAAATTTTATCTAATGTAATCTGAATTAAATCCCCAATAAAATAGTGATGAAACCTTTGAAAGCACTGCTCTAAATGTTGTTACCGCAGATAAAGCAAATTCAAGGTAGGAAATAATAATATGCAGGACTGGATCGGAAGGAACTGCATGTTAAACATTGTTTGAGTGATTCCTTTTTTCAGCAGCCATTGACTCACTCATCACCACTAGAGCAGTAGGAGTTACAACTGTTCAGTTAATTGAATCCATCCTGTTTCCCCTCACTCACGTTGGCCCTGCTGTGACACTGTCAAGTCCCATTTCCAGATTTTTCCATTTGTTATCTAGTAACTTGTCTAATCAAGTCTTTTGTAATATCAAAAATTTCTTGGTTTGATCTCGTTTTCATGTTAGATAAAGATAGATTTCCAAAGATATTTGGAATTATATTTTTGAGCAGGTGCTTTGGAAATGTTTTTTCTAGTATGTCTTGCTCTTTAAATTGAGTCTTCACTATGTCATTTTTGGAAATTATTATTTGAGATATAAACATTAAATAACATTAGGATTACATTACATTATATTTTTTTAGTCTGCTTCAACAGACATAATGAATAAGTCTTTCTAAACGAGACGCAATATTTCCACTTCTAAAACCATGAGCCAATTAGACATGTTTTATTATTATTATTATTATTATTATTATTATTATTATTATTATTATTATTATTATTATTATTATTACTGTTATTACTATTATTTTATATTTTTTGGTTCCTATTTGACCTACTCTTCAGAATTCAGTTACTCAGCTCCATCAAATTTAATACTTGTCATTAAACTAGAAATCTGAATTTTCTTAGAGGAATATGTAATATATTTAAATACACGGAGGAAGCCTTCATTTTGCTTTAGTATTTCAACGAACACTTCAAACAGCAGAGAAGCGTGTTTTGAGAGTGTTTTGTGTTTAATATGAACATAAATAATAAATGTGAGAGATATTTATTACAAAGTGACATACCTCCTATACAGAAGCCTGAGTTGAGTTATATGCTATACCTTAGAGTTACATTAAAGAGTTCTTGCTGAGGCCAGATGACTAACCACTGCACCACTACACTGCCATGTCCTGTTGGTGGAGGCCACATTTACAATGCTGTAGTCTCAGACGTCAGTTTGCATTTTGTTTTATAAATATTGTTTCAACCACCATGTTGGTACCAAACGAGGAAATGTTGGCTTTTAGTGCACAACTTACTGCCTGCAACTTTAACACTATTATCTTGTAGTAGTTACAACATTTGTCACCAAACAGTCAAACAGATGTTACAAGGTTCCATTGAAGACTAAACTTAGATATTTAACCTTGCAGTGTAGCAGAGCTGGATGCAGGTTTGCTGCCCTCTCACTATAACCAACAATAATTCTACTCCCTTGCAGATTTGAGTTTCTTTATGTGTTGTCAGGAAACCAAGCTCAACATCATACAGGTTAGTGTCAGTGATATACTGTATGTTAAAAAGCTTCCCAAGATGCCCTGATGAGGAAAATGGTCAAATAATGCAGGATCTATATCAAGTAGAATGTAAAGTTGCACATTCAATAGTTAAAGACGTTCTTTTTCACATAGCATCGATCCCATATTGCACATTTGGTTTCATTTGAACTCAAACTCTATTTAAGTTCATCATTCACATTCAGTATAGGTTACAGTTGGTCCCCAGTCATTTGCCTTTTTGAAAGGACTTGGACTGTGTAGTTGAAGGTCATTTGTCCTTTGAGTTGCCCGTATTTTCCTGTCCTCCACTTAATGCCTTGAATTCACTGACGGACTTGCTTCAGTCTGAGTGTTAGGAGGCTTTCTTGCTGCACATTCCTGGAGATTCCTGGAGGTTCAACTTCGATCTGCACAGAAAACACACTGATTAGATGCAGCCTTGGTCGCTGGTTCGTCCATCTCTAAAGTCTGATCTTAAACATGTTATACATTTGTACATTTGTATATACATTTCATATGTCCATTACCTGTTGTGTGTCATGTGACTCTTGACAAGATGTCCAGCTGCCAAAGCAGCCATCAGAGAGAGCTCTCCAGCCAGGACAGTGGCACACACCACTCTGGCAAGCTGCCGGGAATTCTCACCTGGACAGTCCTGACTGGCTCCCTGCACACCCAGCATCTGCAAAGAGCCCAAGAGAGATGAAGATTCAGCAACAGAGACCTAACGAAATTAGACAGGTGGCCTGCTCATACAGTACAGTTATGTACTGTGCCCAAAGGGCAAATGACTGATAAGACCAGTGCTCTACAATGCAGGGCTCCATATTTGAACCATTGTAATTACATTTGTGAAAAACAAACAAATGCGTGTGGTCCACACAGGTTGGTCAGTCATTACTAATATCTGTAACTCTCGCTTCATCCAAATTTTTCCTCCTCTGACGTACTTAGACTTCTTCTTCCCCATAGATCATGATGACTTGATGTAAATAATTATGTCATCTGAACCATTAAATATTTATATATTATCAATTCAAAGCTTTGTTTAACCATATCAGTCAACCACCAGTCAAAACGTCTGTTAGTTCCTCTTCTAGACAGACTTGTTGGAACCGTGCTTTATGTGGTGTTCGTAACGTTCTGTTCCCACTGTTAAATATAATTACCATCTACTGTATGCCACATATTAATGTCAGGTACTCAATTGTTTATAGTCTAGTGACAATTCACATCCCAAATTGTGTTTCTGCTCAGTCTTTTCATCCTCTCTCCCTTCAATGAAACTTTTATGAACCAAGCAGCTTGGATTTTCCCATAATGCTGTTTTGGCTTGAGACAGTACTAAAGAGGAAACAACCTCCCAGCACTACATTTGTTACCCATTAATCTCCACCCATGTACCTGTAGTTTGCATCCATGCTGTACGTTATCAAAACTGCAATATATTATTATTATCACTATAAATAATCTGAAAAGCTTCTGGCCTGGGTCCAGAATCTGGATCTGCTGGTGTAAGAGTCCTTTATGCTGCTACCAGGAAATACATAGATCAGAAATTCAAATTTTTTACTTACGTTTATGTAACTCAAGCTTCTTCAACTGATAAGTTACACATTAAAGTGCAACAAGTTTTACTCAACATGAACAGGCAATTACATTTTAGAGCATGTAGCTGTAAAAAACATCTACCTTGGACAGTGGAGACACAAGATTTAAGAAATTATCTTTATGACAGTATGTTGTTTTTAGTGAAAAATACAATCTTTACATGTCTATACTGTAATTACCACAAACTAAACTTAATTATTATTTTTATTATTATTGTTGGCTCTACAGGGTAACACTGTGGAAGTGTGTTTTAACCTCATTCATATTTGTGTGAAATTCCATGACTCCAGTTTCAGGCCTCATCTGGATGACTGGGAGTTCTCATTGATATTAACAGTAAATATAATATGCTGCCGTTACCTGTAGACAAGCTTTTTGGGGGGCCAGGTTGGTGCCCCCGCCCACAGTGCCTAGCTCAATAGAAGGCATGGAGCAGCTAATGTACAGGTCCTCTCTTGTTGGTCCCGAGGCCTCCATAAGGGTGATGCAATTACTGCTTCCTACTGACTGGGCCGGGTCCTGGAATAGACAGAGTCACACACCTCGGTACAGGAAAACAAAGGTCAGGGCTAACAACATGGATACAGACGCATCAAATCACCTGTCCACAGGCTATGTAGATGGCAGCCACCAGGTTGGCTGAGTGTGCATTAAATCCACCAATGCTTCCTGCCATAGCGGAGCCCACTAAGTTCTTATTAATGTTCACGTCGACCAGAGCTTCTGTGGTTGTTTTCAAAACCTGGAGCACAGTGACAAGGAACCCACACAACAGAACTTGACATGGTTTTAATACAACATAGGTTTAAAAAATAAATTAATTAAAGTATTCAAGACATCCCATATAAACAGTGCTTAAACAGAAGTATAATGAAACTGTTGCATCTGTCGACAGGTACTTTGGCCCAAACCTATATGTTTTTCTATTGCTGTTACTGCATCTGTACCAGACGCCAACATCCCTGGAGCTTCCAAACTGTGTTTTCCTACCTCTCTGACCACTTTAGCAGGAATGGTGGCTTCACATACAGCAGACTTCCCTCTGCCTTCAATCCAGTTAATGGCAGCTGGCTTCTTGTCGGTGCAGTAGTTTCCACTCACAGCCAACAACTGCAGCTCTGGAAAGTGCTGCTGCAGTTTGCTTAGAGCCTGTTCTGTTCCCTGCAAGAAAGAGACACTTGATTCTTCAAATTGTACACATAATCATCATGATCATACCTGCCTGTGCATCATAAAAGGCTACCTTCGAAATCATATTCATCCCCATGGCATCCCCAGTCTTAGAATGGAAGCGGATGTAGAGGTTTCTCCCAGCCAGACCAACCAACAGCTTCTGGAGTCGAGCAAACCTGCCCAATCAATCATACATTCAGTAAAAACACTGTCGCCTCACAGCAAGAAGGGCCTAGGTTCCATTTCCAGGGCGGACTGTTTGGAGTTTGCATGTTCTCTGGCTAATCAAGAGTGCATGTTCTCTGGCTTCATTCAGACATTTTTGGAGTCACACAAACACCTTCACACTTTAAATCAGTCTCATTCATTATCAATAGACCGTTGGATATTTTTTCTCTGTCACCATCCATTGTTTTCCCTAAGTGGTAGGACAGCTACACAAGACCTACACAATAGTCTGTAGAGAGGTACCATTTTCCCTGTTAACCATAATGTGATTTGTTCTGATATTTGGGAGGAGAAGCAGATCATCCTTCTGATAAGTGTACTAAATAGTGAAAATTCTAAGATGATGAGAATGTTTAAACTGAGGTTTTTATTATGGGGTGAGATCGCTATCTTTAATCAAGAGCGAAGATTTTTGTTCAGATTTTGTCATGCTTGCTCTTAAAACCCTTTTAAAAATGTCTCTGCTCACACTCAGATTTGCTCTGGCTCTTGCTCAAATCCTCCTTCTCGCTCTCGTTTCTGCTTTCTCTTAAACCTCTCATACTCTCTCTCGCTTCAAACGATGTCTGATAAGCCTATCAAAAATCACAAGTCAATAGGAGGCCAGGACTGCTGACCAATGACATTATCGCTTATTTTTCCTATGCGAAAGAGAAGCAACGTGACTTTAGAACAAGTCTTACAAGGTCCGTGTATCAAAAGTCAAAGTCAACTTTATTGTCAATTTCTACTATATGTTTTAGACCTATAGAGAATTGCACTCTCAAACCCCCGGTATAAAACAATGAAAGTACACAGAACACAGACCCAACCACAAATCCAACCCCCCACCAAAAAATAAGACAGCAGAAAGTGGACTACTAGTACATGCGTACTTTAATTTTAACTTAGTAAAGAGAAAATAAATAAATTCATCTGAGATCAGTTGACTGCCGAGTTGTTGATGTCTGACATAGAAATGGAACTACATAATATATTTTGTTGAAATAAACCTGTCACCCTATAAAGTAGGTCGCGCCCAACAATAACAGCATCAGGTTTAGATTATTAAACTGATTAAACCAGTCAGACTGATAAGTAATCAATTGCTCTTGGAGCTCATCAGGTGCGGTGGGTCAAGACAGACACCAGCAGAGGAACGGCAACAACAGCAGATTCTCTGTGGAGATCCTCCAGTGATTTCTTTATTTCTCCGTGTTTCGTCTCACCTCTTTCTGTGGCTAGTGTGGGGAATTGAATGAAACATTTGTTTGACATGTGTTAACCAAAATAAAGTCAGTTCCTTTTACGTTCTCTTTGCTTCTTGGGAAAAGTAAGCGTCAGCAGCCCTGGCCTCCTATTGGCTGGTGATTATATTATTTTGGACTATCTCGGGTTGTAGACAAGAGAGCAAGCGTGAGATGAATTGAGAGCGAGGAGGAGGATTTGAACGCAAAATCTGAGGGCACAAATACAGATTTGAACGCGAGCAGAGTAAATCTAAATGCAAGCATAGACATTTTGAAAGCGAGGGAAGGGTTTTAAAAACAAGCATGACAAAATATGATCATTAAATTGTTAAAGTGCGCTCGTGAATTGAAAAATTATGCTCTTCATTAAAGATAGCAATCTCACGCCGTATATTATCAGCACATACTTACAGCCAAAATTCAAAAGTAAAAGCACAAATTAAAAAAACTGATTCTTAAAATAAATACTGGATAATTATGTTAATTTAGTTAAAACTGTTGTTCTTATTCATTATCCTTTCATCACTCCTTCAAGAGTCAGTTTCTTAAATAAATTCCAATTGGTGTTCAGCTAATCTTCACTGGACCATTTTACACATTATCCAATTTTAGACTCTTCTTTCTCATCATTTTCTGCAAATGTTTAACTCCCAAACCTTTAGTTTTCAATTCCCATACATTCAGCATTTACAGTGTATGTTCCTCAAACTTTTTCTAGTTGCAGTATCTTAACCTTATGTTTTACCTGCTGGTGTTGTCAAAAGCGTCCTTAATGGCCTGAAAGCCGTCTGTGCTCTCCAACCAGGCCTTGACCTCAGCAGCCTGACAGGCAGAGGGCAGCCTTACGACGGGTCCTCGAGTCATGCTGTCAGCCAGAATGCGACTGTTGGCTCCACCTCCCAACTACAGATCAAAGTACAGTAAATTAACAAAAGCCTTAGTTCTGTTACTGAAAGACAACATGATGAAGGCTGTACTGTAAATCCTTGTTCCAGAAATTATAAACTGCCATAAGCTGTAATTATATGGTTGCTTATTTACATTTTGAAGCACCATGTTTAATGAACGATATCTGACTTCAGAGAATATAAGCATGTTATGAATGAATGAACACTGCCACGGACTAAAGATTTACCTCATTTTGTTTTGTTGTTATTTTGTTCATCTGACACTTACAGCAATTGCTCGACAACCACGATTGGTGCTTGCAACCAAGCAGCCCTCTGTCGTTGCCATAGGAACCTGGAACTGCCTACCATCCAGGTGCAGTGGTCCAGCCACTCCAACTGGTATGGGCATATAACCAATCACATTCTCACAGCAGGTGCCCATAACCTGGAAGAGATATTCAAACGTCAGACACAGCTTAACCAAGGGACCTCACACACTGATGCATCCTGCAGCCTCTTACACTGGAGTAGTCATAGTCTGTATATGGGAGGAAGGACAGCGCAGTGGGAGAAGGGAGCTTGGCAGATATAATTTTTCTTCGTATGGCCACTCCTCTCTCAGGCCTCTCCATCATGGCCTCCAGTTTGTATGCAGGGATATGTTTAGAATTGACCAACAGCATCACCTCAGCATCACTCAGAAACGAAGGGCCCAGCTGCAAATGAAGAATATAGTTACAGATGCAGCAGAGACTCAGAGGCTTTTAGCCAGTCCAGGGTCATGTGGATCCTCACTGTACCACACTGCAACTTGAATTGGTAACCATACTTATAATCGTGGAGATAAACAATTGTAGACTGTTACATAAGGTTTCATGTATTTAGTCAAGAATCTATTAATTATTGTGTTAGCACCACAAGTGATCTTTCTGTAGGTTTTTCATTAAGTTATTAATTCATTCTTGTTTCATGAAACCCCTCTTACTGAACAGCAAATTAATCAAACCTGTGTGATTGTTGCACTTTGCCTTCTGAATAAATGAAGATTGACTGGATTGGATTAAACTGTGTTCATCATATAATTTGTTGATTGATTGATTGATACAGTAGCTGGGTGTGTGTGGGCCAGGCGGTTGGTTGGGTGGGTCGGCGTGAGGTCCTTACTGTAGGGTTGTTAAGAGTTGCCACACATTGGTCCAGGCTTCTAGGATTTGAGGGCAGACTTGGTGGAGCGGCCTCAGATTTCTGCTCCTCATCGTCCTCGCCACCAACGAAGAAGTTATTTTCCTGTAAATCAGCAGCGATGGTTGGTCGAATGACCTCATCTAAACAAACAAGACCGAGTTATTTAATACAGACCAACAAAAACTATACAGCAACCCCTATGTGAATGGTCTGAATGCGTACAGACTCACCTGTCTCTGCCCTGTTGGCCTGTGCTACAGCCTGGGCGGCAGTGAGGGGTTGCGCTACGGGTTCTTTTCTGCAGCAGCTTTCAGCAGAGCGTCGTGGGACGAGGCCAGACGTCGACACTGGGTTTTTCAGAGACAGCGTAGACTCTGCTTCAGCCGGCTCAAAGAAGATGTACTTGATAGCCAACAGCAGGGCCAATAGCAGACAGATCACCTGCTCGATATCCATGGTGATCATTCTGAGGGGAGGATGAGTTCATTTGATTCATTTAATCAAATTGATTGATTTAAAAATTTAAATGTTAAATGATGAATATAGAAATATGAAACTAAACCAGAAACACAGGATATAAATCAATCGTGTGTGTGTGTGTGTGTGTGTGTGTGTGTGTGTGTGTGTGTGTGTGTGTGTGTGTGTGTGTGTGTGTGTGTGTGGGGAGGGGGGTGTTTTATTCAAATGCTGCAGACTGCTAATAAACTTATGGACTGCCTCCTGCTTAACATCATGGGGGTATCTGTGGTTGTTTGGGGGTTCAAATCTTGTTTAGAGTTTCCTTTCCTAACAGTTAACCTTTGATGTTTAGAGAGTTCAGACCTATGGCAGAATAAAAAAACATCTAACCTGGTGAGGTAAAAGTGCCAAAGAGGCTTCTCTGGCTCGATTCTCCTGGGTGACAGCTGATGGAATCCTGTGCCATCCTGTGGGATGCCCACTGTGGTGTTCACAGAAATAGGCTCAGCGATCCAGCGGCTGTGGGCATGAACCATCACCAGACCCAGAGACTAGACACAGATCAGAAAGACAAGCTCACACCGACAATCAAACTAAAACTAATCCACAAATAAAGCATAAGGCTTTTTACCATAATCATTTTAACTCTCTGCGTTACAGGGTTGGGTTTGTTGTCCTCCTCCTCCTCAATCACTCTGGAGAAATGGCTCAATTGCCAGATAGGATGTCCTTCCTGACTTTCAAGGGACACCTACAGGAAAAACAGTGGATTTTAGGTTAGCTTATCAGTAGAAATGTCATGCACACATACAAACAATAGCATATGCCTCAATTACCTCCAGCACTAGTGAGACACAAGCAGGAAAGAACGTCATGAACACAAAGTAGTTGGCCAAGACAGACATACAGCCAAAACAGCACATGATTTCCAACTGTCGCACACCTGAAAGACAAGACCAGGTACAAACAGACACTACGTCACAATCACTCTATCACTCATGAATATATTCAACACATCTGACTGCCTTCTAATTTCAACTCAAAAGGTTGACGGTTTCAGAAACTGTTGAGTGGTAGTAATACACAGAAGAACTTATTGATATATGTATCATTAACACAACTAATATTAGCTGCTCCAGCTACAGGAACTATAGTTCAGGTTCCTGTTTTCTGTCTACTGGACCATGTGCAGGACTGAAGCTATGAAACTGCTCAGCAACAAATCAGTCCCTATCAGGTTGTGTTGTATTTGTCTGTGGTGCTTGTACAGATTCATTCAGTGTCAGCATAGAGCAGTGTCTCTATGGACAGAAGGCCAGTAGCTAGGTACAGTACTGTAGCTCAAGACTGAAGTCAGCCTTCAGTTCATCCATGCGGGTGTAAAGCAAGGTATCTTAGTCTTTAAAACCCTCAAGATCAACTCACAACTCAAAACCACAGCAGTTACTCTCTTCAAACCAACTGTGGTTTATCATTGAGATGTGTTATACAATCAGTTTCTTGTATAATAATACTTTTGAAGGCAGATGGTCTATAATTGTTCAGGAGACGTGTTGTATTATTTAAAATGGAAACCTGCTCATTAGTAATAATGATAGTAACTCTAAAATGTTGATTGACTGAAGACTATACCTGACATGGTTCCTACTCCGATCACCAAACACTCCACCAGGGCATCCAAAGTAAAGGTAGGTCCCAGGACTGCCATGCCCCGAGCGATGTTGTCCCTCACTTCATCCTGGAAAGACCAGAGTATGACACGTCAGGCCTGATGGCCGTTCAACTCTATGTGAAATGTATATGTCATTATATTTTTATACCTGAGAACCGGAGCTTAATGCAAACTTTGCAAGAGCACAAGCCTTGGAGAGGTCAATGAGAAGCAGGAAGAAGGGAAGCGCCTCGCTGAAAGACACAACAATTAATTGGAACCTACAGTACAGTCACGTACCCAGATCCTGACAGAACAGGGACTGTGTCCTTACTTGAGGCCTGTGAGCTCTTTATCTAGAAAATGTATGACCACTGTGCTGAATACGAAGCTGGAGAATATGGTGAAAAGGCCAGCGATGCCTGCACACAAGGAATCAGATTATTAGATAGTAAAAATAGAATGCTCATCTAGGCATTATAAAAACTAAATATTAATCGATATCTTTGAGGGTTTTAACAACAGTATCAACGTGGTAAGAAAATGCAGATAACCTGACATATTATGAAAGAAACATAATAAAGTGAAAGGTTCTTCATCTGGCATAACTGAAACTTGCATTTCCTTTGCTGTTGGTGCTTTTATTGCTTTTAACTATAGCTGAATAAAGACTAAGTTATCAAGAGGAAGTTATTGAAGTAAAAAACAATTGGAGAACAATGTAATATTGATAAAAGCTTTAAAAAATATTTTGACATTACATGTGATCTTATTTTGAAGGACTACCTTATTTACCAGCTTTGCATAACATCATTTTTCTAGTTAGAGGGGTGGCCTGGTAGCTCAGTTGTAAGAGCAACCCCCCAGGGCTCCAGGTGTCTCCTTGAGTAAGAGATTTTGCATTAGCTCCCCCAAGGGATGGGTTTCTAGTATCTCTAGGGCTTTAGATCTATTTTCACAGCAACCTTCCAAATGTTTACATTATAAATATGTGTTGGGGACAAAGAAGAATAAAAAATATTGCCTCATGTAACCACATTAAATTTATTATCACTGACATAAAATTTTACCAGGAGCAATAACTAAACTATAAAACACAAACTAACTAAGTTAATAACAACATTGTAAAATATTCTAAAAGTCTAGATGAGTCTGAAGGAATCAGCTGAATGAATTTTGTGCCACCCATATAAAATCTTCCCGTGTTGCACCACTGACCAAGAACAGTCAGTTATACTATAACAAGCTTTATTAACCAACTGAGTGTTAATTATTATATATTATAACACTGTTTCAACTTCAAACAATAGCAGTATATATATTATCAATTCATTATTCCTAAGATTGTGTGCTGGAAAATATGTTTTGGTGGATGTGGGAAAGAGGGGTGTGACCATGGCAATGCCTACGAGCATGAGCGCTGCCAGATGTAAGGCGGGAGCCAAGCGTGATGAGTGTGGGAGCAGGTGATGGAAAAGTATCAGACATTCACAGATGTTGAAGAAGACAAGATCACAGTCTTGCATGCCTAAATCTCACGATGATTACATAAAGTATGTGCTCATTGTGGGGAGATTGTGACGAGATCACATCTGGCGAACCCCTCTAACTAGAAAAATTATGTTATTTTTTAGTTTTATTATATATTTCAGGAATTATATTTAATAAATAAGACACAGTGCATAATGCAATCTATCACACTAAGCATAAAGAGTCCAGAGGTTCTAAAAAATCAGAAAAGGCTGCTTTGTACTGTACATAAGCAGTGATGATTGGATTTGCATGTGTAGTCATGTGTGCACATGTGGAGCTGCTCCATAACATATATACTAACCTTTATAGTCTTTTTAGTTCATTATATTCTTTTCTTTTAAGTCTTTATAAACAGGGAGATGCTGAGTTATATTTAGATGATGACTGATGTGAACTTGTAGGTTTTTGTTCACACAATGACGTACATGAATTATTATTGCAAAAACAATTATACTATACTTACAGGTCACTGTTACATAACAGGTACATTACATGTGTACCTACAAACTTCAGGAGCTTTACTTATTTACCTAAAATATATTTGGATCCCAATTGTCTCAGGTTCTGGAACTGGAAGTAAATATAGATGATAGCAATGCAACGTGTGATGGTCAGGATGATGATATCACTGCTCAGAATTTGCTAAAATGACAAACAAACAAACAAACAAACAAACCTTAGTTTGAGTTACAGGTTGGAAAAAATTCGTCTAGAATTAAATGCCAGCAGTAATGTGAAAAATATGCTTAGCTGAGCTTTAAACTGCATAACCACATGCTGTACAGTACACTCAGTGACTAACCTCTTCTATCTTGGGACAGTCAAAGTTCCAGCCACAGATTTGGTCGTTGCCCGTGAACATGTTCATTGACATCATACAGATAGTTAGAGTCACTGTGCCGACAATCACCTCCCACGGATGAGAAGCCACCAGGAGGCCATGCATCCGGAACAGATGGGTCAGCATGATGCCACACAGCTGACGAACAGAACAAGAACAGCGCGTGAGTTCCCTCCATCCATCCAACCAACTGATGAAGACTTACTGTTGTTCTTCGTCAGCTTATCAGTGAGTCGCAGCTTGGTGGCAGCTTCTATGTCTTTCAACTGGTCAGAGGCGCCTCCAGCGCAAACTGAGAAGGTCCAGCGTTAAGCGCATGTGACTGGAACTCGCTACGTGTGTCTGCTGAGAAGATCACTACACGCAGGGTTGTGTAGCTCACGTCCGACTCTAAAGCGGCTTATGCTGCCCTAAGCCCTGTTTCTGCTGGACTGTCGCAATTTCAAAGCCAACATATGCTACGGTCCTCAAACGTGACGTTACATGACACTTAATACAGGGTAAAGGCGTCTTACCGTCACTGAGCGAAACCAAAGCCGTGAGTGAAGTTCGACGTGTCCGCCACAGACCCGCTGACTCTCCGAGCGCTGTCCCTGGTGCCTCTACTAGCCGTGGAGCGATGGCACGCTAATGTGTCATCCGAGATTTCAGCCAATCACTTCAGTCACCTGCCTCATGAGGCCTTTACCCACGCCCCGTTTCCACGGCGACAGTAGTAACAGGGCGTGGCTACAGCGAGGCCGCCTAATCTCGCCACTTACCGGTGGCCTGAACACAGAGACTCAGGGACACGCGGACTGGAAAGTGGGCGGGTTGTTCACGGTCATATCTGACCACAGTAACATCACCTCACTAACATAACTTTGTGTAAACATCTGCCTGGTTCCAGACTAATACTGCGATTTAATTTATTAAAAAACTAAAAATGGACTCAGCTGCTTCTTCTGCTTTTCTCTTGCAGTTTGCATTTAAGACACTAAAACCATGAGATTACACAATGATTTATTTCATTTGGGTTTATTTTAAGATTTGAGACCACTATTCTGTTTGAATGTGAGCTTTTCAGTTTCATGAACACCTCAATTTACTAAATACCACACTCTTCAGTCATTGCCTCTTTTTGCAAATTTCTCTTTGTTTTCTTTTCAGGGTGTCAAGCTGGTTTTAGTGATTTAGTGGTGTGCTTTGGATGAGCTCCTCCTCTAGTGTAATTATTAATTTGAATCTAGTTTAACAATAAACTAATATTTATTAGAATAGTTTAATATATTTACACCTTTTTGTACATTGTGCATGTTGAATGAAACCAGGAATAAGCAAATACAGCACATCACCATGATGAATGCACATGTCAAATTTGGAACAGCGTCCAAACCCCAGGAGGAGAATCAGAGTCCCAGTTTCTAAACCCCAGAAGGAGCAGCAGAATTCCAGTCTCCAGCCCTAAACCATGAAAAAAACATATTTTAATTCTTATTTACAATCTACATATAAAGGGTCAAAACTTGAAATTTGTGCCTTCTAATGTTTTCACAACGTCATGTATAATAACATTTCTGAGACACCCAGACTGACTGAAAGGAAGAGAGCTATCAAGTAACCGAGACCTGACAGAATAACAGGAAGAGGAGGCACTACTAACACAAACTACTTTTAACAAACTAACATGTTTGTTAAAAATCACACAAACAAACAAAAAAATACAAAAAGTAACATGTGCACATGAACAAACTAGGGCACAGAGGCAAAAGTGAATACAAATAATATAACACATAAGTACAAGAACCAATAACTAAAAATACCAGAAGAACTAACAAAACCACACCATAATGTGTCATAGCACACACCTGTACATTGTCCTGTAACATTGTAAACATTGTGGTCTGGTCGCTCTTTAGGTAGTACAGTAGGTACTGTAGGCCAGGGAAGCCCAAACCAGCAGCCCTGGTTTGATCTCCACCACCCCCACCTGTGTCCAGACATCTATCCTGGACCATGACTCTCTGACCATGATCCACCGTAGGACCTGTCCACATTTTGCATTCACAAGTATCTTATCTTATATAGTTTGTGTTGTGCCAGCCCGTCTTTTGCTGTCTCTTTCTTTCTTTCTTTCTTTCTTTCTTTCTTTCTTTCTTTCTTTCTTTCTTTCTTTCTTTCTTTCTCTCTCTCTCTCTCTCTCTCTCTCTCTCTCTCTCTCTCTTTCTTTCTTTCTTTCTTCTTTCTTTCTTTCTTTCTTTCCGCCCACATCTGACTCTGGTTCGGTGCACGAAAATACTGGAGAGAAGCCTGAAGTCGAAGCCATCATGGCCGCCAGCTCCGACTCCCCTCCCGTTGGGGAGATTGAACGGGCTGTAACGGCAGGTGTGCGGGCTGAGGCTCCGCTTCAAACTGCCGTTCTGTCGTAAACACCATTAATGAGGAGTCAAGTAGGTTTAAAAAGAATATTTCTGTGGCGCCGGTGGAGAATTAGTTGGCTAACTATACTAGCTAGCCGAAGTTACGTCCAGGCTAAAAACAAGTTTCCAGATCAGATGTGGGCGGGGTTTGCGCGCACTGTTTGAGGTGATTGAGTTCGCGTCTCTGATCTGAGACCAGCGCTGTTTGAGGGTAGGGATGGAGTCTACTTGCCCATTCATGAATATTCAGTTTCACACTCGGCAAACATTTAACATTTACATTTAACATTTAAATTTAACATTTAACATTTAGCATTTAGCATTTAGCATTTAGCATTTAGCATTTAACATTTACATTTAACATTCACATTTAACATTTACATTTAACATTTACATTTAACATTTACATTTAACATTTAACATTTACATTTAACATTTACATTTAGACTTTTGCACATTTAACTAAATGTGAGAAAACATGTTGTGTCATTTAGTTAAATGTGAGAAAACTAGTTATAGGTGCTCCTTTTACATTTGGCACCCCATACAATTCATGCCTCATGACCAACACAGACCTGGTACCACTTTTAAGGCCTAAAGACTGATAGAAAATTGAAGATTTTTGTGGAGGAGTGTCAAACAGGTGCTATGCTGAGTTCATACTGTTCTTACTGGTTTCTAATAGTTAGGAACAGATGGTTTCTCGTTGGTCACCAAAGCTAAAACAGTTTGCACTGTTTGAATGATGTCAGTGTTTACTATTGTGCAAATGGAAGGAGAACATGTGTCAATCCAATGATAACAGGTTTACACATTTGCTACACGTGTCTAATGCTCTGTTGGAATAGTGATGATGAAAATAAGTAGAACCTAGTTATGCAAAACAGGTCAAACCAACCGATACAACTGTAATAAAATCAACACACTTTGCTTCACTTTTGTATCTAAACCTTTTAATTACCAATATATAAAGTAGTGTAGTGTATATTGTAACAGGCCTTTGGGATTTCTCATGCAAAGCACCTCATAAATGCTAATTCAGCAGCAATTCCAGAGATGACACCAACCACAGCAACATGAAGATGATCCAGGACCAGCATGCTGCTACTGGAAGAGGCCTAACCCCTGGCGTACAGCCAGTCCTGTGGTATGAGCAGCAGCACTGAGACTATGATACTTCCAGTTTATACCTGGCTTCAGCTCGAAGCGTCTTCGATGAAGTTTGCAGCTTACCCCCCCCCCCCCCCCCCCCCCCTCGAGTGTGGTTCATGCGGGTCTGTTGAGGAAAAGACAAGTGTGTCCACTGGTCTGTGATGTTTCTCAGTGTCCTGACCTGGCTCAGGCCTGTTACTATGGCCAGGTGAAGGATGGATGTGGTTGCTGTTTGGTGTGTGCAGCAGGTGAGGGGCAAGTCTGCAGGGATGGCAAGCAGAGACGCCGAGTCCTGTGGTGATGGGCTGCAGTGCGACTCTGTCGAAGGGACTGATGGAGGTCTATATAATGCCTGCGTGTGCACCTCCTCTAACCCGGTGTGTGGCAGCGATGGAAAGACTTACGCCAGCAGCTGCCACCTCAGAGCTGAGAACAGGAGAACCCAACCCAGCGGAACTCCTCCAGTCATTTTCATCCAAAGGGGCCAGTGTGACCAAGTTACAATAAGGTTCAGACGGGCAGCACTACAATGATTGTGTATGTGTATGTATGCATGTGTGTGTATGTATATGTATATTTATATGTATATTTATATTTATATTTATATTTATATGAATATGAATATGAATATGAATATGAATATGTATATGTATATTTATATGTATATGTATATGTGTGTTTGTGTATGTATTAGTTACTGACTAATACGTTTCAACGATGAGACAACGTTGAGGCAACATTATAATTAAGGTTGAATAACCATTGGATTATATTTAGAGGTTAATCATCGTTGATGGGTCAACGTTATTTCAATGTTGCATTATATCTCAGCTACAGCATGTACATGTAGGGGGTTCAGCTGAGGAGTTCTTTTTCCACTCCAGTTTATTGTCCAAGTACACTCCAAGGTATTTGTACCCGATCACCACCTCCACCTCTTCATTTTTAATAGTGAGAGGAGTGACAGAACTCCCAGATTTCCTAAAGTCTATCACCAGCTCCTTAGTTCAACTGATGTTCAGTTGGGGGTGGTTCTGTCTACACCTGTCCACAAAGCTGTCCATGATCCATGAGATCAGGGGGGGCTCCACCTGCATGTCCTTCAGTTTCATTCCCAGCAGCGTAGGCTGGATGGTGTTGAATGCACTGGAGAAATCAAAGAACACGATCCTTACTAAGGCGCCAGGCTTGTCCAGGTGGTTGAAGGTGCGATGGAGCAGATGCATGATGGTGTCATCCACTCCTAGATGGGGTTGATATGCAAACTGGAGGGGTTTGACTGAGGGTTTGACCACAGAACGTCCAGGATCAACCTTTCAAAAGCCTTCATGATGTGAGAGGTTAGAGCCATGTGTCTGTAGTCATTGAGGGCTCTGGGACGTGGCATGTTATTTACTGGAACAATGCATGACTTTTTGCACCCAAGAGGAACTCTCTCCAGCTGCAGGCTTAGGTTGAAGATGTGTTGGATGACACCACACAGCTGGGGAGCACAGACATTCAGCACCTTTGGGCTGAATCCTTCAGGTCCTGCAGCCTTTGTTGGATTAAGCTTGTTCAGCTTCTTTCTCACCTGATCTGCTGTGATTATGTGTGAGGTAGGGGTGGATGAGCCCTGTGGGTGATGTGAAGGGGGGCCTATCATAGGCAAGTTCGTTGGCCCTGTCCACAGACCCGTGGGTCACCTGGCTGATGGTCCTCATGCCACTCCACACTTCCCTGGTGTTGTTTTGAAGTCTGTGTTCTAGTTTTCTCTTGTAAGCCCCCTTCCCCTCCCTGGGTTTGACTGAAAGCTCTCTTTGGACTATCCTAGCTGCCTCCCTGTCCCCGGACCTGAATGCTTTCTTCTTTTCATACAGGGTGGCTTTGATGTCACGAGTGACCCATAATTTGTTTTTAGGAAAGCAGTGAAAAGTTATCAGGTACATGGGTGTTCACACAGAAATTAATATAATCTGTGATGCAGTCTGTCAATCCATCAATGTCTTCCCCATGAGGTTTACAGAGAGTCTCCCAGTCAGTGTTTTCAAAGCGGCTCTGCAGTGCAACGTGATCCTCATCTGTCCAACTTTTAATAGTTTTAATGGTGGCGGCTGCCTGTGAACCTGAGGTGTGTATTGTGGCAGCAGTTGAATCAAATTGTGTTTCGACTTTCCCAGAGGGGGGAAGGCAGTGGAAGGGACATCCAGATCCAGTGTCTTCTCACCTTTGGTGGTACAGCTCACAAACTGGGTGAATGTAGGAAGTGAGTTGTCAAGGCTGGTGTGATTAAAGCCACCAGAGATCATAAAGAAAGCGTCAGGATTTCGGTACTGCAGGTTGCAGATGGCAGTCTGCATGATGTCACACACCGCGACAGTGTTCACAGAGGGGGGGTTGTAAACAGCGATGCAGATAATGTGTGGAAACTCTCTGGGTAAATAATATGGACAGAGGCCCACGTCCAGCAGCTCGATGTCAGGGCTGCAGATCTGCACTTTGACCGTCACATGTCCAGGATGGCACCACTTATTAATAAAAACGGCTTGAATCTTCAGGCTAACATTAGCAACGTAAGCTAATGCTATCACCGATAGGAGAAGCAGCAGCTGTAACAGTGCTCAAACTTCACAGCACCAGCTAAAACAATAAACGGCCGAATATTTGAGTTACTCTGTGCTCATTCCACCATTCTGTCCCGGCTGTTTTTTCTGGTTTGTCCTTGGCCTTCTGAAGCTAGTTTCAACTGCTGCTTTGTTTACAAGCAGTACACAACCAATGATCCATAACACACGTTCCCCTGTCAGCAGCAGAATCGCCAACTTCATCCAAGATAATTCCGCAGTGATGAAGCCGATATTGCCTACAAAATGAAGTAGTATTATTAAACTCGATAAAGCAATGTATTGCTTAAGAATTGCTAAGAGTAGCAGAAACATTTATATCATGGTTGAAAGTAGCTGAATTATTTGAGGCATGGATGAATGTGTTTGAAAAGTATTAGGAGATGAATAGAATTGTATACCTGCTGAAGATGAAGCAGTTGAATTTCAAATTGAGGAAGGTTGAAAATATTTGCTGAAATTCTGAAATGAAAAGGTTTGCTTAATTTGATAAAATGTAGCTCAATGTTTTAAAGCGGCTAAATAGTCCAACACTGGAAAGAATAGCTGAAAGTTGTGGAAACATTTAAAACAGCTCAGAGTAGCTGCAGAGGAAATACTTTAATTTGGAGCATTGGAGGAAGCAAGTGCAGGTATTTGCTAAACAGTAAAATAGTTATATTAAAGACTCATAATAAACTAGTTGAAAACTAGTTTAGCTAAAAGCTGGATTTGGATCAGGGACGGCGTCCTGACCGGAGCCGACAGAAACTAGGGCGGTGTCCTGACTAGAGCCGACGGGAACTAGAGCGGCTTCGGCATATTTCTTGGCTAGTCTTTGGAGGTCCCCGCGGATATCCTCCGGTAAACTCAGGCATGAAAACTCCATTCTCCCCGCGAGCGATTAGTACTTGCAGCCGAACAGACAGGGAAAAAAAAGTAAAACAAAACCAGTCACTGACCTGTACGGAGGCTGAGCACTGGCTGGGTCCAAGTCTGGCCTGATCGTTCTGTCAAGACCACACGGAGGAGGACCCAAATGCACAGCGCAGACACGACGTGAGGCTTTAGAGGATTTATTGTGTCTCTTGGTCAGACAGGCAGAGGTCGGTACACGGGTAGGTCATAGTCTTTCAAACTAAAACTGGAAACGAAACCAAAACCTGACAAAAGGGATGTAGCTGAAGAGCTTTCTGCACATGGAGAGAAATGCTTACTGAATTTAACATATTTATTGATTGAAACAAAGACTTGAAAGTTGCAACAGTCTCAAAGGTGTAAACCTAAGTAAATGAGAATATTTTAATAAAAAATCATGCATCAATCATTGCATCATCAATGCATCATCATGGCTTATGGGTAGAGTAACTGTTCTTATGTTTGTAGTGTTATAGTTAAAGTTAGGATTTAAGTAATGTTAAAACTTTGGTGAAATTCATTTAGCTTTTTTTCATGTGTGTTTGTAATGTATTCTTGCTGTTTTGTGTGCTGGACCCTGAGCGAGGAGAGTGTGCATGGGAGTGATGCTAAGGGTGCAGTGATATGTTGGATGTGTGAAAAATAAATGGGGTTTGTAATCTCCTAAAAGAGCACCCAGAATAAGAGATGCTCTCTGTTTGTCTGCACATAAATATCTGTGATTGTGCAGTGTGTAGAACACAGCTATTATCACCTATAGTTTAGCATAGAAATTAAATACACAGTCAGTTATCTGGCCTCTTGTTCCTTACCTGTGTGTGACGTGTCTAGAAGGGCAGCTACAATATTGATTTTATTAAACGAAGACTTGAGTGTTGCATAGTTACAAAGGTGTAAACTTTAGGCAAATGTGAATATTTTAATAGAAAATCAGCCATCAATCATTATATCTACTGTATAGGTAAGGACAAAGCTGAAGAGCCTTCTGTGATTAAAAAATAATTTAAGTAAAATCTTAATAATTTTAACATACTTTAAAAATTGTTATTTAACATCATAAGATGCAAATCCAATTTAATAATAATAATAATAATCATTCACTAATCATTGCAAGCGTTACTCCTATTTACAACAGTTTCTGTTATGGTTCATCACCCACAATGCATTGTGCCACAAATTTGCATATATTGCTGAATGATGTAATTTTGAATTCATTCCTACATTTTTTTTTAAATAGCTGAAAGTGGTTGATACAATACAAGTATAACTAAGTATACCTACAGTATATATGAAAAAGCAGGTAGTTGAAATATAGCTGAATTTCTACACCTGCTCTTATGGGGAATGTGATGTAATGAACTCATCAGTAACATGCATAGAGCTGCTGTGAACGCTGAGCGTTAATTCAATTCAATTCAATTCAATTTTATTTATATAGCGCCAAATGACAACAAAGTTATCTCAAGGCACTTTACAAAGTAAGGTTTAAAACCTCACCCAACTAAACCCAACAAATCCCACATACAGCAAGCATTTAATTTGACAACAACAGAGGAGAGAAAAAACTCCCTCTCTAACGATGAAGAAACCTCCAGCAGAACCAGACTGGATGTGGGCGGCCTTCTGCCTCGACCGGTTGGGGTGAGGGAATAGAGAGAGAGAAAAGCACAGCAACAACATAAAGCAACAACAGAGCACAGCTCCTGTGACCAACAGTCATTGCCAGTGACCTGAACCATCTCTAACTATAAGCTTTATCAAAAAGGAAGGTTTTAAGCCTAATCTTAAAGGTGGAGAGTGTGTCAGCTTCTCGAACCTGAAGAGGGAGCTGGTTCCAGAGGAGAGGAGCTTGGTAGCTAAAAGACTCTAAGAACCACAAGTAGCCCAGCGCTCCGAGAACGAAGTGTTCTGCTGGGAGCATAAGGAACTATGAGGTCTTTAAGATAAGAAGGAGCTTTATCATTGAGTACTTTGTAGGTGAGTAGGAGAATTTTAAATTCTATCCTACATTTTACAGGCAGCCAGTGCAGAGAAGCTAATGTAGGAGAAATGTGATCTCTCTTTCTAAGTCCTGTCAGGACTCTGGCTGCAGAATTTTGAATAAGCTGTAGGCTTTTTAAAGAGCTGTTAGGACATCCTATGAGCAAGCAGTTACTGTAGTCCTCTCTAGAGGTAACAAATGCATCGATCAGTTTCTCTGCATCACTCTGAGAGAGGATGCTTCTGATTTTAGCTATATTTCTAAGATGGAAGTAGGCGGTTCTGGAGATTTGTTTAATGTATGATGTAAAAGAGAGATCCTGGTCAACGATGACACCAAGGTTCCTCACAGTAGAATCTGAAGCTAATGTTATGCCATCCAGGGTGGCTATCTGACTCAATAGTGTCTCTCTCAGAATTTTAGGCCCAACAATAAGAATTTCAGTTTTATCTGAATTTAGTTGAAGGAAGTTTTGGGACATCCAGGATTTGATGTCTTTTAAACAACCCTGAATTTTGACTAGTTGATCTGTTTCATTTGGTTCCAAGGACATATATAGCTGAGTATCATCTGCACAACAATGAAAATTAATAGAATGCTTCCTAATAATCTCACCTAGAGGAGACATGTATAGACTAAACAGAATTGGACCAAGCACAGAACCCTGTGGTACTCCATAGCTAATCCTTGTGTATGTGGAGAATTCCTCATTAACGTGAACAAACTGGAATCTGTTCAACAAATAGGATTTAAACCATCCCAATGTTGTTCCTTTAATCCCAATTCTAGTTTCTAGTGTCTGTAATAGCATGTTATGATCAATTGTATCAAATGCAGCACTAATATCTAACAGGACAAGGACAGAAACTAGACCATTGTTCGAAGCTAATAGAAGATCATTAGTGACTCTAACCAGAGCTGTTTCTGTGCTATGATGTTTTCTAAATCCTGACTGAAAATCTTCGTACAGGTTATTCCCACTCAGGCGGTCAGATAATTGTTTAGCCACGATTTTTTCCAGAATCTTGGAAATAAAGGGTAAATTTGAAATGGGCCAATAGTTGGCTAGTTGTCCAGGGTCCAGGGTTGGTTTTTTTAATAGAGGTTTGACCACAGCCACCTTAAAAGCCTGTGGTACATAGCCTAGTTGTAAAGATTGGTTGATTTGATTTAATATGGACGAGCTGATTAAAGGTAGAACCTCTTTGAGTAATCTGTCTGGGATTGGGTCTAAAAGACAAGTGGACGACTTGGAAGAGATGATTATTGAGGTTAACTCCATAGTTATGAGTTATGGGGAAGAAGCTGTCTAGGTAAAACAGATGATTTGGTATATTTAACGTTGATGGATCTAGACAGTGATTTCTGTCGTTTGGAAGAAGTCGCTGCTGAATGTTTTTTCTAATGATGATAATTTTATTAGTAAAGTAGTTCATAAAGTCATTGCTGCTGAGATTTAAGGGGATAGTAGACTTAACACAGCTATGACTCTTCGTCAGCCTGGCTACAGTGCTGAAAAGAAACCTGGGCCAACCATTAAGAGTTTGACCTGTCAGTCAAACTGTTGCTGAGCTCAATCACTGATCTATTGCAGCTGCGCCGTTGTCATGCTCCAAAAGCATGAACTTCCACAGATTAGCTCCATGAGCTGTAGTGAAGCTGATTTCCATCCCAGCTTAAATGGGTTGTTACAGCAAAACCATAAGGATTATGACAAAAATAACTTCACTTTATGAATGCCAAGGCTTAAATGAGCAACTGGTATGAATTTTATGCTTGAGGAGTGAAAATTGTGGCTACATTCGCAATTTAGAAATGCCTGTCCGTCTGTGAAAACTGTGGCTGTAGTGACGAGTTAAAGAGAAAAGTTCAGACACTCAGAGCTAATACACAAGCTAGCATTAACAACATAAGCTAACATTACTCTTGACAGTCTAAAACAAGCAGCAGCTGACAACTTTACTCAAAATTCACAGTGCAAGCTAAAGCAATAAACGGTTGAATATATTACTAACTCTGTGCTCATTTAACCGCTCTGTCCCGGCTGCTTTTCCAGTTTCTTCTAGTTTCCAGCTTAGCCCAAAACAGATGGTGTGTCATCAGTAGTAGAATCCGCAAAAATTAGCAGCGGTGAAGTTCAGCACAGGGATATTCAGTTGTTCACATCGGCATGTTGTGCAGACCACCAGCTAGCAACTGCACATAGCTTCTGTACGCTGCCACTTGGTCAGCTTTCCCTGCTGTCGGGTGCTTCGCTGTCAACTCATTGCTCCTTTTTGGCTGGGACAGCTTTGTCTACTCTGAGTAACTCGTCTGGGCTGCACTCTGAATCATACAAGTAACCCTGAATACCAGACTGTTATAACACTATAGAACTCACTGTCTTCTAAATATTCCAAAGCAGGTTGTCCAGCCATTGAATATTAGTGCTGTAGGCGTATGCATGAAAAACAATGGCAGACTGAGCAGTTGCGTTCCAGCAGACTTACCCCGCCCCCTCTCAGCCTGGCTCCACCCTCTCTAAGTCTGACCGTTGCTGGGGCAGGAACAGAGGAAACCAGGAAGCACTACAGTAGTTTTAGTTTTTGAGCTCTTCATTCTTAAATATTACCAAAGGTCATTTCGGTCAACTGTTATTGAAAATTGAACAAGTAAATAAATAAAATTGACATTGAAACTGACAATAAGAAAGAAAAAGAAGAAAGCCTTCATTGGTCATTATAACATACAATGTAACAACGAAATTGGTCTTCTGTATGGAGTCAAATTAGGGTCAGATTAGATTTGTGCGTGCGTAAACCGATCTGTGCATGCGTAACCAGATTTGTACTTGTTGACTTAGTGGGGCTATATTATGCTCACATTTATAATTTGGGGCGTTAAAATTCCGCACAAATTGTGGCTAAATGTACAAGTAAAATAACGTGACCATAATTTGCCTCCACGCTCTGATTGGCTAATGAACAAGGAAGTTACCGCAGTCCTTTAACATGGCACAGCGTATCCTGAAAGCTCCACCAGCAGTATGCAGCAACAAGCTAATCCAGTGACTGATGACTTTTAATTATATTGATCTCATGTTCATGTGTATGAAGTTTGACGTTACTCTCGTGATATGCGAAGTTGATGCAGTTGTGCGAACATTAAACTGGTGTTTCTATCATGCGGTAATGTAGCATGTTAGCCAACAGGCTATTAGCAATGCCATGCTATGTTATAATGCAGCTATAGTTCAGGTGGATATGTTTCAGTAATGCTACCGTTGTGACTCTGTCACCACAATAAACACGTTAGCTTTAGGTGAACAGGTTTACTTTAACTACTTTAACAATGCTTTTAAACAGCCTGATGTGTAATGCAGTTGTAAGACAGGCTTGGATTTCAGAGCAGAATCACGGTGCTTCCCACTGAACAACACCAGTCTACAAGGAGACAGACGCCCAGTGTTGCTGCAGACCTGCACCGGTCTAACAGCGCTTTGCTTCTCCCACAGTTTACCTAAGATAGCGCCTGCCGGCAGGCAACCCTCTAGTCAGTAGTGGACAAGACGCTGATTGTTCACAAAAAGCACAACACAAAACACAAGTTAAACCTACCTACCTGTTAGAGGGTTAGGGTTATGTAATATAAACCAAGCGCTTCATCCACAGATAACTCAGGTAAGTAACCTTCCGTAAACTCCCCTGAAGGAGCAGTGGAAGCTCTGGTGGGGGTTTGAACCCGGAATTGTTCTACCACCAAACTAAAGAATAAGAAACAAACATGGAAATCAGCAACAGGGCAAAAGACTGGACGAAAAAGTGCCACCTGGCTGCTGGAAGGCAAAGTGGAAAACCCCACCGTCTCTCGTTCCAAAGACATGCATTTGGTTAATTGGTCACTCTAAATTACCCGTGTGTGTGTGTGTGTGTGTGTGTGTGCGTGCGTGCGTGCGTGCGTGCGTGCGTGCGTGAAGGGTTGTCTGTCTATGTGTTGCCCTGCAATAGACTGGCGACCTGTCCAGGGTGTATCCTGCCTCTCGCCCAAAGACAGCTGGGATAGGTTTAACCACCCCTCATGGGAACAAGCGGTAGATGATGGATGGATGGGTTAACTCAGGAGGAAGGAGATTTGCACAAAATCACAGATTGGGTCTGTGCCCTTGGTCTGGGATTCTGTGCTCTTCCGTCCTTAAATGTGCTCCGCTCCAAATGCCAACTGAAATCTCCTCCAGTGACACCAGGCAACATGGTCTGCCCCAAATGTTTGTAGAAGCAGATTGCAAGCCTGGATGCCCGATGGCATGGAGGCATTTGAACACTTGGATTAAACATTTGGAGGGTTGTCAATATACTTTTGATAGTATGTCTGATTTCCATCTTTTGGAAGTGTGTTTTTTTTTCTAATTTTAGTGTCTTGTATCTTTTAAGGAAAACTCTGTCCAGAAAGTATGCGCTTCAAGTTTAATTTTATTGCTGACGTAGTGGAAAAGATCAACACTAACAATACTGCTACACAGTCATCTTCTGTTATTTCCTGTTGTAGAGTGTCATTTTCCAACATAAGGTCTCTGTTTCGAGTGGCTCTGGGTTTGTAGTGTCAGAAGATGGTAGGATTATCAGTAATGCACATTTACTCATCAACAAGCACCGGATCAAAGTGGCGCTGAGAAGCAATTTGCAGTATGACGCTACAAAAAAGGACACAGATGAGATGATAGATATTGCTCTCATCAAAATCCATCCATCCATCCATCTTCTTAACCGCTTACTCCCTAGTGGGTCGCCAGTCCATCACAGGGCAACACATAGACAGACAACCATTCACACCTACGGGCAATGGAGAGAAGCCAATCAACCAAATGCACGTCTTTGGACTGTGGGAGGAAGCCGGAGAACCCGGAGAGAACCCACGCAGACACGGGGAGAACGTGCAAACTCCACACAGAAAGGCACCAGGGCCGCCTCCGGGAATCGAACCCAGAACCTTCTTGCTGTGAGGCGACAGTGCTACCCACCGCACCACCGTGCCGCCCACTCATCAAAATCAATGCAGATGTAAGTGTTCAAAGATGAGCGCTTCATGTTCAACAATAATTCATGTTAGAGCTGCATCTGTTCAATTGTGTTTCCAAGTAGACTTGAACCAACCGCTTTAATAAAGCAACTCCATCCATTCCCTATGTGGGTTGACTGGTAGAGGGGCAGTTTGGTGATATTAGGATTTCAAGCAGATTTTCTGCCCAGATAAGCGATAATATCATTGTTTATGCATGAACAAAAACACCATATAGATCAGCTTATAATTCCCCAAAATGTCAGTAAGTTCACATCACGCCATGACTCATGACAGAGCAGCAACTACAGCAGCTTGTTTGTCCCTCCCCATGATCACCTAATGGTCAGTGTTAACTTGTCCAGTCAGTTCAGTCAGGTTAATGAATTGTCTGTCCAAGTCACGTTGTCGTGAGCCTTTCTTTGTTTACTGTGCAATTGAGCTCGGAGGGAAACCTTAGGGTCTATGGAATGTACAGGTAGGATCCACTGCCAATCATCTGTTTCCTCGTTTAGCTGTATTTTCAAACAGCGTATTAGTTTCCGTGATGCAGACATTAGCCGGTGACGTAGTTCTGCTTAATAAGTCTGCATATGCATCCCCATATTGTCCCCTTGTTGTTCTAAGTGCAATCAGTTTGCTCTTTTTCACAACTTAGTATTTGTTATTTAACAAACCAGTGAAATACTAAATACTATACTACCTCTTTTTAATGCTGTGGTTATTTTGAGATCTGAATTAATATCCAAGTATATAAATGTTCAATTCAAATAATGCTTTGTTGACTGACTACAGTGGTTTGACTCTCCTTCATTGTTACAATATTTCTATCTCTGGCTGTGGACACTGCAATGCTTTTGTCAAAGAATGAAAGACTGCTAAAATACCTGGGTTAGCTGCTTCTTCCCTTTAGCCGTTTAATTATTCTGAATCAGGTCTGCATAGTAGTCTCTGTCGGAGTAGAGCATCCACCCATGGGGGGGGATCCTTCAAGTCCTCTATGATGATGACCTACTGTTGTCCGCTGGAGTCCAGACTGAGCCTAATACCAGGTTTTCTGCTACGAAACTATGATTATGATAGTAAAAGGACAGATAGACACTAAAGGAAAGTCAATCATAGCTGTGGAGTCTTTAAGCTTCTCTATACACCACCATCAAAGGAACGTATTCATCAGTTGCACACATATGAGAAACCCCACTGTTAGATAAAGACAAGATCTGCCTATGCTGGAATGTTTCTAAAACCTGAACGCTTCAGTTGTAAAACGCAAACATTTTCTTTGAATTGCATCAACCAGCCTTTCTGTTATAAAACCTTAGATGTGAAAGATGAATAAAAGACCAAAATCATTCAGTCAAATGCCTCTTTTCAAATGCCTCTTTTCAAAAACCCTAATCCCACAACACCTGATGCCTAAACCCAAGAAGCCATAAACCTGGTGTGATCTGTGTTAATCACCTCCACCACCACCACTGGATCATGTCCCAGTGTTAAGATAACACAACCAAAGATCTCTCCTTTTCTCAGAATTGGCCCTCTTGGCTGTGTATTGCTGCAGACCCCCCTGCCTGTGCTGCACCTCGGCCAGTCTTCAGACCAGCGTACTGGGGAGTTTGTGTTGGCCGTGGGAAGCCCCTTTTCTCTGCAGAACACCGTCACTGTTGGCATCATCAGCACTGCAAAGCGCAGCAGCCTGGAGCTGGGCTTCAAGGACTCCAGCATAGATTACATCCAAACTGATGCCATCTTCAATGTGAGTAAAAAAGGTCTTAAAAAAGCGACAAACTCATCGATAAATGACTGAAGCTGTTGTCCCTGTGATAAACAGTACGGCAACACTGGTGGACCACTTGTCAATTTGGTAAGAGGATTCACAATATTATATATAGAACAATGTACCAAGACATGTAGACATTTGTTCTTTGTACGATGACCCAAAGTCTGCAGTCTGCTGAAAGATTAATACAACAGGACCAGAGATGTTGCTGTGGCACCATTCATTAGTCAGAGTCGCCGGTATTGTCATGCCATAGCATTGTTTATTATATCATAGCATTGTTTTATTTTTCAGTGGCATTGTTTTATTTGACACTAAAACTGTTTTATTTTACAGTAGCATTGTTTTATCTTACAGTATCATCCCCTACTAAACACATACATTACTACATGTATACTGTACCACCGTATAAGCTCTCCCTGACATTTGTTCTAATGCCTTTTTATGGTGTCGTACTGTTGACATGAAGCATCTCAGCCATATTTATTTATACTGCATATTCTCCCATTTTGTGTTTAACAGGATGGAGATGTCATAGGTATAAACACTGTTAAAGCGGCTGCAGGAATTTAGTTTGCCATTCCTGTGGACAGGATAAGCCAGTTTCTTGCCGAATCCTTCAACAGACATATCAATGGTCAGATTATTTTGCTGCTGCTACTACCGTAATTTGATTATTATTCATTATTATTTAATAATAAGTAATCTATTAATCATTGATTTGTTTATAGGAAATACTAAACAAAAAAAGAAAGTCAGGTGTCCGGATGCTGCAGCTCCTACCACCGTAAGTGTTCACTGTCTAGGTGTGAATTTTAGGAAGGCGTCCGTGGTAGCAGTGCTGTGAGGCTGTGTGTTAAAATGTATTAGAGGATCTGAAAACCTGCTTGGTAGTCGCATACAGTATCAAAACCACAACTGGTTTAGTGGTTCTGTCCAAACACTGTTGCTGCTGCTTTTAAGTTTAGATAAGATAAGATGAGATAAGAAAAAACTTTGCTTCACACAACAGCAAAGTACAGAGCATACAGCAACAGAATAGAAGGCAGTTTGTGTTGGCACAGTGCAACGCAGTACAGTACAGCGGTAGAGTGAGTGTGGTGGAAATTTTCCATAAAGAAGCAGATGAGAGAGTTGTCCTTTTGTGCGATTTATTGAAATAATAAAGAAAATAAAAATAATGGGGAAAGCAAATCAAAAGCATGGATGTTGATCGTGCACATCAACAAACCAAAAACCAGCTGGGGAGATCAGTGCACACACTACGAAGGTGTGATGCAAAGAACCCACGATCCTAAAGTTGCTTCTGCCTTTTAGCTTCTCTGTCCGACTAGGGTGGAATGTCTTTCTAACCCAATCAAATTACATGCACCATCTCCTCCCTGTCGCAGTGTGTGTGAAGATATTTACATTCTCACACCTGCATTGCTGACGTCCAACTATCTGTGAGAAAGGAGCACCAAGTCTCAACAGACAGAGACACAACTCCCCGACCTTGGGTTTGGGAGCTAGAGTTGAGAGTCCATCAGGCAGAGACAACCATTGAACAATCTATGTGAAATGTCAAATGCATACAGTAAGACAAAACATAAGATATTAATTGCAGAACATAAGTCATAAATCATATAATAACTGCATAGAAGTAAGGAAGACACAATTTTTCCCATAACAGTGAGTATGAGGTCATTGGAAGGGTTATTGCACAGTGTGTAAATATAAATCTTGCACCGGTTTGCACAAATGTTGCGCAGAAAAGTTGTTGCATTGTTAGCATCTTAACCATCTGGAACCATTAACATGAGAGTTCTGTTATCATGCTCAACCTGGGAGGATGAGCATACAGTTCAGTGCTTATGACTATACTGTATGACTGATGTGTGTATGACACCAACAGTGGAGCATGGGGGTGGGACGGTGATAATCTAGGGAGGCCTTTCATGCCTGAACACTGAACCGTTGCATTGGCCATGAAGAATAATAACCGTAATAATACTGTTTAGATATGTGTTGTATAGATATTCACATACAGTGTAAAGTAAGCATAAATTTTGGACTTTGCTATGAGCCAAGACCTCAGTGTGAGAAATCAGTTGGCATGTAAACGCCACAGGTACAAATTGAACTGTGGTCCAGTGGCTCATTAGACAGAAAAGCTCTGACAGAATCTCTGAGCAGCGGGTGTGTAACATTAAGTGATAAATCAGTATTGAGCATTATGGATGCTCCTTCTCTGGAACTATTAGCCTTCTGTTAGTGGGGGACTAAGACGTTTGTCCTTTCTCTGCAGAGCTGGCATGATGAGTCACAACGTTATCACTGGCATCAATGGGAGGCCCATTAGCTCCACACAGCAAGTGAGCGAAGCTGTCCAGAGCGGCGCAGAGCTGTCAGTGGTGGTGCGACAGGAGGACAGGGATGTCACACTAAACATCATTCCTGAAGAGACAGACTAAGGACAAAAATTTCTTCTCTTTAATATCAATTTACTCCACCCTCCATCATTATCTGGTCTCAGAGGCCTTAGCAAAATACACATGAATGCTCCTGAGGTGGAAGGGTTTGGTCCAGGAAAGATGGAGAAGATGGAGTTGTTACACAGAATGTCTTTACAAGGTCACCAATAGATGACTAACAGCAGCTGTGTGGGCTTTGTTTAATGTAGGGTAAAAGCAGTAATTCATAGTAGAAATGGATTTTTAAAAAAAGATTGCGCAAATTGCTGAAAGGCATGTGATGAAATTGGTTTAATGACCATAAATTTATAGAGTTTGGCAAAGAGGAATATATAATTCCTTTATAGCATTTTGGGATGTAAACAAGATAAAAGCATAATAAAAATGGTTAAAGAAGACAGACAAACACTGACACCTTGTTTCCTGTCTAACATTCAGCTCAGTTTACGTAGAAGGAATAAAGAAAAACATTTTTATTACGGACTGTCAGATGTGCTAAATACAAGATAGAAAACCTTCAAAAAGACACAGCAGGACAATCAGGATAAAGAACGGCATCAGCTGAGATGTCACATCCAGTAGTACAGGACTCCCTTAAATTCAACACAAAAATAAATAGTTTAATGGATTTCACCATAACCAAGCAGTTGAATATTAAGCTATGTACAAGAGACTCGCAAACATTAAAGTTCTGAAAGACGGAGAATAATTTACACCAAGGGTCTCAAACCAATTCCGTCGTGGGCCGCTGTTTCCAACTTTCCCTACCCCGGCGCCTACTGATTACCTTGACCAGGTGTGTTCAGTCAATGACAAGCTGGAAAGGACAACTGACACACCTGTTTAAAGTAATCAGCAAAGAGAGCTGGAAAACCAGCAGGGATAGTGGCCCTCAACAGAATCGATTTGAGACCCCTGATTTATTATAATGAGAAGAAATTATTAAAAAACAGATTTGAAAGAAAAAAATTACATTAAACTTAAGAAGAATAAACACTCTGGTGTCTATCACTGACACTGTCATAGTAGGAATTAAATAGAAAAATGTCTTGCCACCTAAAAAGGCATAGACTGCTGAAAGTACTGCTGTAGCTGATTGACAGGTGGGTTAATGGACCGTCAGCTAATGAATCTTGCTCAGCCTGAACAACACAACAAAGTAAATGTGACTTTTTAAATATGGGGCTTTAGGAAGAAAAGCAGAAGCTGAGTAAAAAGGAGTAAATCATCACCACAGCAGGTTCACATCTAAAACACAGAGAGCAGCAGGGTCAGCTAGAGGCAGTTTTTTTTTTAAAAGCGAGTGCTCCAAGTTTCTTGGTCAGCAAGTAAAGTCAGACATGCTGCAATATTACCAGGGGATGTACAGTGGTGGCCTCCAAGCAAATTGGTGGAGTTAATTTGTGGTTTCATATTTCATAGTAACAATAATGTGTTCTTATAAATTTATCAGTTACTATTCCATTCATCATTTAGTTACTATGGTAACGAGCACACTGGCTTTCTTTCCTGTTGTAGAGGATGAGGAGTGAAACATAGCGACTTTGCCATGTGAGTCCACTTAGTGCTGACTGTGCAGGATACACATCCAATTACCTGTCAGTTCTCGTGGCTTACGCTTATACTTGATCTATTTGTGATAAACTGGTGCCTGTTGTGAAGCCTTATCGTACAGTCACTATGGTGTCAGTAGTAGGTGCACCAGTTGCTGTAATCACTGGGCATCAGGCCTCCAGTGATGAGGAGAATCAGGTCCACGAACCACCAGATCCCGAGGCCTCCCAGTGTGAGCAACTTCCCCACAGCAGTGCCGGTGTGGCCCAGGCAGAATCGGTCGACCCCAAAGCAGCCCAGGAAAAAGGAGTACAGCAGCGTGGTGATGAAGTAGTGTCCGGTATATCTGTGCAAAACCAAAACAGGGATAACATTTATAAAGCCTGTATACTCAATTTAAACATACACACTTGCAGTTCTGATGAGTGTGGATAGCATGAAACACACCACCAAACATACGGATAGTGTGCTCTTACTGCATCCAGCTCTGTACACATACACTTGTATAGAACATCGCCATCTAGTGGTGGAATAGCACAGCACAGAAGTCACCTGGATGATCTGGATCAGTGGTACATTTCTGAACATTTTTTACTAAACATGCTGTGTCATGAAAACATGTGTCATGATCTAAAAGTTATTTACACTGATATTCTCTCATGTTTGCACTGACTCAGATAAAGCGTAGCGTTGCAAGTGTGTGTCTACATACTGTACAACCATGTATAACAGTCACTTTGTTTTTGTTAGTGTTTAATGTCGCACAGTCATTCGCCAGCACTAGGAGAAGCTCACAGACGCCTCCGGTCAAACCAGAGACAGTTGCTGCAAAGCTGTCACTAAGCTGGAACAGCAGGGATGGTAAAAAGGCTGCATTCCCCCTCAGCTGTCACATCTCCGTCATGTAGGAAACATTAGTTAGAAGGTTTGTAGAAAACGTGTGCTGATAGTCATTAATGCTGCAGCTTCAGCAGCTGAACGAAGTGTCCAATTCACCTAAGACAGTAATTAAAACTTTGGCTTTTCCGGTCCATGTTTATTGCGGAAGCAGATGTAATGCAAACTACAGGCCTTGATTACAAACAGCTGTAAAAATACAGCTTAAAAAAATGTATGGATGCTGACAGTCCAGGCCATGATTATTTGTTGCGTTATTAATGTTTTCAGGTAAATCAAATTGAGAAGTCAGTGTTTTGTCAAAGATCTGAGATGACGTCACCATATCAGTGACGTGCTCTTTTGACCAGCTGATGAGTGAAGGATCGCTCATACAGTCCTTACTTGATGCAGGGTACACTTCCTCTGAGAAACTCCCTGGGCCCAGCACACTCTATGTCATCAAGTGCAGCGCACATGACTGGCGTGTGGTTGACCTCCTTCTGCGTCTGCCCCCCCCACTGCAGGGAGAAACACTGTAAGTGATGTGACATCAACATCACATCCGTTACAAGCTCAAACTGGACACTCACCCCCACACAGCCGTGGCCTGCCTCCACGAAGGCGCTGTGGTTGCCTGCGTGGTCCAGGGGCTCCTGGCAGTAGAGGAACTCCTCTGGGCTGTATTTAACATCACAGGCACCATGACACAAACAGACAGAAGAATAAACGTAAATGTTCGATAGCTATAAGCTAGCTAGCTCGTAAGCTTAACGACGCTAACACGACAAGCACAGCCCATTGTAGTGCTACGAGCTCCTTACAGGTAGCTGCAGAGGACGACCGGTGACGGGGGTCTGTACTCGTAGGGCTCGGACTCAGAGCTGTTCTCCAGCTTCACAGCCTCCGACGGCTGCTCGCTGAACGGAAGGGAAGTAGCTCCCTGGTTCGCAGAAGTAGGACTTTCCGTTGTCGTGGAGTTCTGAGAGTGTATCCCTTCCAGACATTGGAGCAGAATGACAGTCAGTAGCAGAAGCAACTGTCCACACAACAGAATGTAGCTCACTGAAATCATTGTTTCCCTCAGAACTCTACGCTGAGCCGCGGACTACAACCGTTCATGGTTACGGGCAACATTTAGCTTAGCTAGCTCCGTGTTATGATGTGACGTGCTCTTCTTCGTCTTCTTCTTTGGCGTTTTAGCTTTGCTTTGCTGCCATCTTCTGGTTGCTTCTCCCTACATCTTAACTCAGTAAAACAACTGTCCGGGGGTGTGTTCCAGAAAGCGGTTTATGTGACAAACCCAGGTAAGTTTGAGGGTAAGTTAGTGATTAACCTCAGCTTTCGGTTCCAAAAACGGAGGTAACTTTCAGGGTATGTATGTAACAATAGCAACTTACTCTCTGAACATAACCTGCCCCGGAGCAGGTCGTAAGGTCGTTTCGGGGTAAGTTCGTTTCGGAGGTTACTGAACTGCGGTCAAGTGAGCCGTCGTTCGTTCATCCGTCGTTCAGCCAGCCGCGCTTCAAAAACGTCTTGCGCCCGTATTACGCGCTTTACAGCAGAGCACAAAACAGGCTCGTCGCGACTTCCTCTTTTCATAGCGAGACGTCGGTCTGTTCAAAATATGGAAAACTACGAAACAAAATATTGCATATATAGAAAAACTGTCGCCTAATGAAGATCTGTGTACTTTTACTGTAAAATTAAGCATTTATTAGTAGTTAAAAATACCATGTCATACTGTAAAACTTTTATAATTAATAACTTAACTTTGGTGCATAGTTCCAGGCTCAGACCACTTTCCCCCTGATCTACTAGAGGTGTACTATCACCACACAAAATCAGTGTATTTTTACTGTATAGTTTAGGATTTATTAGTATTAGAAAGTACTATGTCATACTGTAATACAGTCAACTTTGATGATTAATAACTTGGCTTTGGTGCATAGTTCCAGGCCCAAACCACTTTCCCTTTGTTCTACTCGAGGTGTACTATCACCACACAAATATCTGTGTATTTTTACTGTATAGTTTAGGATTTATTAGTATTCAAAACTACCATGTCATACTGTAACTGTATAGGCCGTATAATCAACTTTAATGATCAATAACTTGACGTTGTTGCATAGTTCCATGCCCAGACCACTTTCCCCTTGTTCTACAAGAGATGTACTATCACCACACAAAGATTTGTGTATTTTTACTGTATAGTTTAGGATTTAGCAGTACTTGAAAGTACTATGTCACACTGTAATACAGTCAAATTCGATGATTAATAAGTTGACGTTGGTGCATAGTCCCAGGCCCAGACTACTTTCCCCTTGTTCTACTAGTGATGTACTATCACCCCACAAAGATTCGTGTATTTTTACTGTATAGTTTAGGATTTATTAGTATTCAAAACTACCAAGTCATACTGTAACTGTATGGGCCATATAGTCAACTTTAATGATCAATAACTTGACTTTGGTGCATAGTTCCAGGCCCAAACCACTTTCTCCTATTTCTGCTAGATGTGTACTATCACCCCACAAAGATTCGTGTATTTTTACTGTATAGTTTAGGGTTTATTAGTATTCAAAACTACCATTTCATACTGTAACTGTATGGGCCATACTGTATGGGTGAAAGAGTTATGTTCAATTTTCCTTTACAATAAAAGAGGAGAGGGCAACATAACGGTAATTAAATAAACTCCATTTACTTTTTTTTCTTTTTTTTTCCTTCGCCGATGCAGCTGTGTTGCTTTTTCTATTAATAATCGGCTTAAACTCTTCATTCTCTGCATTAAAACCTCCAACTCCGTTGAAATACGCTGCCATTATAGTGTCGCTTCGGATTTCCATGGTGACTCGTGAATTCGGGAATCCATTGACAATGTCCTTATATATACACGCCGTGCATGTGTGTTAACTCTGGGTTACCGACAGGAGGTAGATTAACCTAACTCTTATCAGGTATTTTGGAACTGACATACTCAGGGTAAGCAGATTCTGGGTTAATCAACCCAGAGTTCAGGGTTTAGCAGAAGGTTAATCAACCCTGCTTTCAGGAACACACCCCAGTTCTTCTCTTCTCATTGTGTATTAGGCTTCTTGTCTTTCATCCCATACTGATCGCTTCCTCCTCTCTGATCTGTGCTTCCTACAGTTTAATATAATGAGCTCTGCTGTTTCAAACTTCTGGCTTCTTTACAAAATCCATTCCAGTCACTACAAATCAGAACCAGGTTTAGTGTTGTTTGCTGCGTACATGCTCAGAGTCACCATCATCCAGGCCTAAGTCCCATTTAGTGCTTTATTTATTGTTTAGTTCCAATCTACCAGGTTAACAGTCACTTTAACGAACTGTAGTTACTTTAGCCCCATAAACTCAGTGTCGGACTCCGTAGTTTTCTCTGGACCCCTCCCCAATGTGACCAGCGATGACATGTATAGCCGGCTGTCATCGCTCCACCGCTGGTTGTCTAGGTGGTGTCCTGCAAACGAGGTGGGCTTTGTGGCTAATTGGAGCACTTTTTGGGGAAAACCTGGGCTGATTAGAAGAGACGGCGTCCATCCCACGTTGAACGGAGCCTCTCTGCTCTCTTGTAACATGGCCATGAGTAGGCATTCCTACTCCGTGACAACTCAGAGTGGAGCCCAGGACGCAGAGTCGCAGTCTTACACGCCTCTCTGCACGTTCTCTACCGCCGCCACCCACTCTTAGTCTTAGTTATCGCATAGAGACTGTGTCTGCTTCTCGACCACCTAAACTATACAAGTCACACACAAATCAAAGAGGAGTGACTTACCAGAATTTAATAAACATCAAAACAGTTCCTCTTCAGAACAAAGTAACAGTAAGCTAATAAAGTGTGGTTTATTAAATATCAGATCTCTCTCATAAATCCTTTTTAATAAATGACTTGATAAGTGACCATCACATAGATCTGTTCTGTCTCACTGAAACCTGGCTGCAGTAGGATGAATATGTTACTTTAAATGAGTCGACTCCAAAAAGTCACATCAACTATCATGTTCCAAGAAGTACAGGTAGAGGTGGAGGAGTAGCAGCAATTTATAAATCAGATTTATTAATTACTCCTAAACCTAAACATAGTTATAACTCATTTGAGAGCCTCACTCTGAGCCTTTCTCACCCAGACTCTAAAACTCAGAAGCCAGTTGTGTTTTGTATTGTTTACCGTCCTCCTGCTCCATATTCGGGGTTCTTAACTGAATTCTCTGAATTCTTATCTGACTTAGTTCTTAACACAGATAAAGTCATTGTAGTGGGAGACTTTAAATTTCATGTAGATGTTGACAGCAACTGTCTCAGCACTGCTTTTAACTCCTTAATAGACACTATTGGTTTTACACAGCAGGTAAATGAACCCACTCATCGTTTTAACCACACCCTCGATCTTGTCCTGACATATGGGGTTGAAATTGATAATTTAATAGTTCTTCCCCAAAACCCTCTGTTATCTGACCATTTCTTATTAACTTTTGAATTTAGCACAACTGACCCTATAACAGCTGGAAAGAAATGTTACCATAGCAGATGTTTATCTGACAACGCTGTTGCCAGGTTGACTGTCTTGTGGATGATGCTGCAGCTTCTCTACGTACAATGTTAGACACAGTGGCTCCTCTGAAGAAAAAGACAGTGAATCAGAGGAGGTTAGCTCCGTGGTATAACTCAGAGATCCACAGCCTAAAGCAAAGGACTAGACAACTAGAAAGACAGTGGCGTTCCAACAAAATAAATGTAAACTGCATTGCATGAAAGGACAGTCTAATGAAATATAAAAAAGCACTTTGTGCTGCTAGAAAAACATATTATTCCTCCCTAATTGAGAAAAACAAAAACAACCCCAGGTTTCTTTTCAGCACAGTAGCCAGGCTGACAAAGAGTCATAGTTGTATTGAGTCTGCTATCCCCTTAAATCTCAGCAGCAATGACTTTATGAACTACTTTTCTAATAAAATTATCATCATTAGAAAAAACATTCAGCAGCGATTTCTTCCAAATGACAGAAAGCACTGTCTAGATCCATCAACTTTAAATTTATTAAATTCTCTGTCTTACCTAGACAGCTTCTTCCCCATAACTCATATGGAGTTAACCTCAATAATCAACTCTTCCAAGTCTTCCACTTGTCTTTTAGATCCAATCCCAACCAGATTACTCAAAGAGTTCTACCTTTAATCAGCTCGTCCATATTAAATCAAATCAACCAATCTTTACATTTAGGCTATGTACCACAGGCTTTTAAGGTGGCTGTGGTCAAACCTCTATTGAAAAAAACCAACCCTTGACCCTGGACAACTAGCCAACTATAGGCCCATTTCAAATTTACCCTTTATTTCCAAGATTCTGGAAAAAATCGTGGCTAAACAATTATCTGACCACCTGAGTGGGAATAACCTGTACAAAGATTTTCAGTCAGGATTTAGAAAACATCATAGCACAGAAACAGCTCTGGTTAGAGTCACTAATGATCTTCTATTAGCTTCGGACAATGGTCTAGTTTCTGTCCTTGTCCTGTTAGATCTTAGTGCTGCATTTGATACAATTGATCATAACATTCTATTACAGACACTAGAACATAGAATCGGGATTAAAGGAACAGCATTGGGATGGTTTAAATCCTATTTGTTGAACAGATTCCAGTTTGTTCATGTTAATGATGAATTCTCCACATGCACAAGGATTAGCTATGGAGTTCCACAGGGTTTTGTGCTGGGTCAAATTCTGTTTAGCCTATACATGTCTCCTGTAATGGAAAAATTTTGCCTTTGTGCTATTTCTTATCCAACACAGTCGACATGTGCTGGTTAGATGCAATACTGAACATTCTTACACAAACAACTAATCTCTTGTGCCCTGACGTACATCAAGTCTAAACATCTGATGTTCCATTTGACTGACTAATAATTTATGATATATGTTTGTCTTTTACACCCGGACTCTGGCTCCATCCTATCTGACTCCCCACCAGACCCAAGGCTGTAAAAGCGAATGCATCTTGTCTTGGAAGCTCGGTGTTCCTTCCTTTGGATAACAAGACATGACGATGGAGAAGTGAGAAAGCAAAAATTCTCACTCACAGCGAGATAAGGTGGCGCAAACAATTCCATTGCTGCAGAGAGACATTCCACCAGAGCCAGAGACAGGGGTTAAAAGGCAGAAGCAACTTGAGGATCGTGGGCTCTTTGCATCACACCTTCGTGGTGTGTGCACTGATCTCCCCAGCTGGTTTTGGTTTGTTGATGTGCACGATCAACATCCATGCTTTTTTTTTTAATTTGCTTTCCCCATTATTTTTATTTTATCCTTTCTTTATTATTTCAATAAATCACACAAAAGGACAACTCTCTCATCTACTTCTTTATGGAAAATTTCCACCACAGAAATTGGCGTCTACGAACAGGATCCGCTGCAGGTCGTCTGGACGGTGTGATCAGGGACGATAGTCCTGAAGACTAGGGTCGCTCAGCCTCCAAACCTCTACAGCTGTTCTGAGTGGGAGGACTGCTCACCCGTCTGGATCGCCTCTGACGAGATCCAACGAACACAAAATCCAACTTCTACTCGGCCCGGTGAGAGAGATTCCGTTTTGTTGCGACTTATCGAAGAAAAAAAAAAAAAAAGAAAACGGGTTTGAAATTGGTTTCAGGTATTCCGGTTTACTTGGCTCTGATCATTTGGTTTAGGGAAAGTAAGGCAAATAACAATTAATTCTAAAACATCCCCTACTAGACTAAAACATACAACGACAAAAGAAAACATAATTAGGACTAGAGACAAAAATATTTCTAACACGACTAGTTGGCTGAAAACGTACAAAATATAATATTAGGAAAAAAAAATTTAATTCTAATTCTAATTCTAATATTCGGGTAAAAATTAATCAGGTCAAAGTCTGCCCTGGTGGCCGAGACGGTGGTTGCTAAGGGTTGGCACGTGGGACCGAGCTTGTTTTGTCTGTACTGAGGATACAGACCAGTGTGCAGATCTGAGCGCAGTCCAAAGGGTGTGGACAGGAAATAAAAGACGGCTTCTGTAAGACGGAGCGCGTTTGCAGGGGGAAGTGTTTTTGAGATACGAGGGACCCGGGTCTTAGAGGGGCCTGACGGTGAGGGACCACTTCCGAGAACCCTGTCACTGATCTGAGCGGTTCCCTTTCTACGGAGACGTCCGTGGAAGAGAAATTTCGAAAAAAGGTTCCGGCCGGAACACAAAAAAGTAAATATGGTTATTAGTGCGTTTCATGTTTCCACGAGTGGGAAACTGGTTATGGGTTCAAAAGGAGAATCACTTAGTGTAAAAGACATATGCACCTTAAAAAGAAAAGTTAGATACAAAAGATGAGATTTGAAAAAGCAAAACTATCAAAACTAAAGCCCTAAAAGAAACAAAAGAGAGATGAGAGTAACAGAAAAAAAAAAGGAGATAACAACTCTGGGGAAGAATTGTTTGCACTCTGCCACACACACACGTACACATACACCACACACACACACAAGAGCAAATGCTCCCATTGTTTCTGCTCTCTATTCTAATGCAGAACCGAGCGCGATGAGGGTAAATCCGGATCTGGACTCCTTTCCCACCATCAGCAGAAGAACCGAAGGAGAAGAAGCGCCTGATCAACAACCAGAACAGGGTGGAAGCTCTGACACCACAGCAGCTGGAGGACACAGACCACAGCAAGGACGCCTCACAGACTGCACAACGTCTGCAGCCATCACGTTCTGGGCTCATCAGATGAACCAGCTACTACAAGCGTGTGTGTCTGACAGACACCTGCTTATGACAATCAGCAAAGGAAAACAAGGACAGAGCAACAGCAGAGGAGACGTGCTCTGACACAGACATTGGTTGAAACAACAGGAGAGGCTTCAGACGTGATCGGCCCAATAGAGCTGCATGTGAGGATCCAGGAAAGGTCTGTCATCGAGGAACAACTGTCCCATCGAAAGGCTTCACCCGCTGGCGCTCACATGAGACTGATGGTTGGGGAAGGAGGAAGGTGACGGTTCCTTTTCACGTGACGTACAAGACGGTACCACAAACACACACACATTCATACACGCAACGAAGAAACACGCTTACAGCTGATACACGCTCAAATTCATGTTCATGCTTATCTGCTCGCAATGAAGAATCGCTTTTTGCTTAAAAAAATCCCACAGAGTGATTTTCAAATGATGACAAACAGCTAAATGACAACTGCTGCATGACTTTACAGTCTGATGGGTTCAAACTATTTTAACTTGCAACAAATTCAGTAATAAAATCCTTCATGTTTCTAAAAATATTTGTGCACACTATAGGTTTGTCTGGCCAGACTGTAGGAAAAACAAAACAGACTGTAGGAAAACAAAACAGACTATAGGAAGACTGAGACTGACTGAAACAGACTATTAATGACTATTAAAGGGAAGACGACTATTAGAGAGAAGTAATAATAATGACTGTACGTACCAGACTATTAAAGAAAAACTTACTCTTTCACTGTCTTGTGCAACATCTGACAGCAAGACACCTTAACATTCATTTTTGCTTTCAAACTTGTGCCCAGTTAAATTTTTAGGAAGAGATCGTGTGTAGTTTAGGTATTTGATTGATTTCCACTCCAGACGGAGTGCAGGTCACGTCTACAGACATTCTAAATAATCCCTCTTTTGTTGGTGTTAACTTCAGCTCAGCTGTGCTCTTATCATTGGCTGCTGAGGGGGGGCTGTAACTGAGGCCCTCACACAGGCTGCATCACAGCTTGTTTATGATTTCACACACACACTGACAAACTGACCTCAACTTCCCTCTTTTGGGATGAACACAGGTCTGCGCTTGCGATTTCTCTTACTAACGAACAAAAAGATTTTTGATTTTTATTCTACAGTTCCACACGTCCCTCTGTGAAAACATGATGGAGACAGACGCAGGACGTGGGTCCTTTCGTGAACAGATGTCAACGGGGTGGAGACTGGTGAACGACTTCTGACCCCATGTGACGTATTCACCCACATTACATGCTTTTGTTTTTGCTTTTATTTTTCAGAGGACGCTCTGACCCAACACTCAGCCTCACAGGAAGCACTGCTTCCCTGTGGCTCACACACAGACGTGATGTAGGTTTGATCAGAGGATGTGAACCAGTGGTCATCACACCTAGATCTGACCACAGATCATGTAAACAACAACACCCTCTGTTATGGGAAAAATTGTCTCTTCCTTATTTCTATGTGTCTTCCTTACTTCTATGCAGTTATTATATGATTTATGACTTATGTTCTGCAATTAATATCTTATGTTTTGTCTTACTGTATGCATTTGACATTTCACCTAGATTGTTCAATGGTTGTCTCTGCCAGAAAGACTCTCAACTCTAGCTCCCAAACCCAAGGTCGGGGAGTTGTGTCTCTGTCTGTTGAGACTAGGTCCTCCTTTCTCACAGATAGTTGGATGTCAGCGATGCAGGTGTGAGAAAGTGAAAATCTTCACACACACTGCGACAGGGAGAAGATGGTGCATGTAATTTGATTGGGTTAGAAAGACATTCCACCCTAGTCGGACAGAGAAGCTAAAAGGCAGAAGCAACTTGAGGATCGTGGGCTCTTTGCAACACACCTTCGTGGTGTGTGCAATGATCTCCCCAGCTGGTTTTTGGTTTGTTGATGTGCACGATCAACATCCATGCTTTTTATTTGCTTTCCCCATTATTTTTATTTTCTTTATTATTTCAATAAATCGCACAAAAGGACAACTCTCTCATCTGCCTTTATTGCAAAATTTCCACCACACCCTCTTAAAGGAAGCCATAGATGGCGTTACTGCAGTCACCACTAAGCTACAGAAACATTGGATGCTACAGGCCACAAAGAGAGCCTGTCTAAATTACAGTTTATTCAGACAAATGTTATTTTCTGGGTCATTGTAATTACAGCTGATGGCAAATCCATCTCACCCAACAGAGTTGAAGCAATTTGAAACTTGCCTAAACCGTGCACGTAAAAAACAGCTGATGTCTTTTCTAGGTCTTTGTTCTTATTGTAGGAATTTCGTTCCTAACTTTACTGTCTCTGAGGCCCCACTCAGGGTTCTGATGCAGACGTCTTCATCGTCCACTTCTTGTCTCACGTGGACGTCTGAGGCTGAACAACGTTCACTGACCTCATGCTTGCTCTTCAGGCTCCTACTTTGGGTCTTCCTGATCTGACCCTACGCGACCTTTCACTCAAACAGTGGATGAGAAATCAGGTTGTACGACTTCTGTTCTTTTGTCCTCATACTGTGTCTTTGATTCTTTTGAAAAACATCACATCTTTCTACAGCCCGATGGCTTAGATACAACACCACCTTGCTCAACATGCTGAACGTTACTATCAAGAGGTCGTCTTGAAGTCTGGCGCTTTGCTAAGACACTACTCTGCTCAGGCTGCAGAGTTGATCGTATTGACTGAAGCTAGTAAACTAGCAGAAGGAAAGTCTGTTACCATCTACACAGACTCTACAGATGCTCTGTGGAAGCATAGGAAGCTTTTGAAGTCTGATTGCAAACCTATCTCACATCATGATTAGGTTCTGCTTTGCTGGACGCTGTCCTGCTGCCTATAGCTAATGCTGTTTGTAACTGTCCCACTCACACCCTCAGTGATGACTTTGTTTCTGCCAACATGAAGCTGCAGACGCTGCTGCGAAGGTCGCTGCCCAACAACCCCCCCCTCTCCTCATCCTTGTTTCCTCTCTCCAACTCTCTCTATCCTTTCCTTCCTCTCTCCCTGTGCTTTAAACATTTTGTACCTCACAGGAACGCAGACTCTGGCTGACGAATGGTTCCACCTGTAGCCATGGAGTCTGGTATGGGCCTGATGACAAGCCGTGCCGCCCAAACACTTTTTCCCCACAATTCAGATTTCCAACAGGTGAAAACAGGCGACAGGACCACTGCACCATCCAACCGGGGCACTGGGCAATCGTTAAGGAGTTCAGGAGGAAGCTTTGGGACTCCAAACGGTGGCGAGGCCCCTTCTAGGTCCTTCTGACGACCCACGCGGCTGTAAAGATGACAGAGAGAGCGACTTGGATCCACTCCATCCAGGAAGGTCCCGGATCCGACAGACGACCCTCCATCTACATCTCACAGAGAATTCACCACTAAAGAAAAGAATTGAGAAGGACGACACTCGCTGTGCTCACACACGCACTGAGGCGAGGCTGCGTTGACCGTTCAGCTAAAGGTGTGAGCCAAGCGCCGCCTGAAGCTGCGTCGGTGAATCACACTATCAGACCATACATCTACACACACGCTCCTGAGAAAACACACACACGAGCAGCCTTGAGTTGCCGACGCTGGACGACGTGTAGACTCTTCACATCAGGGGAGTGACAGTGACTCAGACGACATTGGGAGGAAACCTGGCGGTGATAACGAATCCCAAGTGTCTGTTATCAGCTGATCACAACCTGAAGAACCCCAACGAACTGTCAATACTTCAACACACAGGTTGGAAACAATCTAACGCTACTGTTCAACAGGACGAAGCAGATTGTTACGAGACATCAATTGTAACCTTGTTGTGTTAGACTTCATTTTATGTTACATGAATTATTGCCTTTATCATATGATGTTTCTATGTAACTTTACACACAACTTTTGAATGAGAAAATTTCACATAATTCACAACACTGAGTTTAAATATCCTGAAGTTGACTTTGTGTTTAATTTGCTCACAATCACTTTATTCACTGCTACAAAGAATTTTTATCCTTCATCTACAGATGAAAGACAACACAAGCGGAAATATGCATCATCATTCTGGTTAAATCCCTGAATCTCCTATTCGCTCTAGACGCAAATGTACAATTAAAGATCTGAAGGTTCTCCCACTGGTTAGAGGTCTCATCATGCGTGCGACCTCAGCAACACTCTCGTATCAAATGACACAATGCACTATGTTCAAAAACCCCAACTCTAATTCACTTAATGACTTTGACGATGGTCTTAGGCTATCTGATCACAAAATATAATCTGATACAAATATGATTATGGGCTTATTTTCTTCACATGCTCATACAGAGGTTATTCTTGTTTAACTACCCACCAAAAACAGCTCACAACCTTTTATCCCTAAGTTACTTGCATTTTATGTGAAGGTGTATTTTTGAATTTTGACTTAATACACTTACTGTTTCATTTGTAAGGGCTGTTACTACAAAATGCAATGTTTGAAAATTTTATTACTTTAGTGTTTGATTAATGTGTAATCAAAAGGGGGGAATGTAATGGAAAAATTTTGCCTTTGTGCTATTTCTTATCCAACACAGTCGACATGTGCTGGTTAGATGCAATACTGAACATTCTTACACAAACAACTAATCTCTTGTGCCCTGACGTACATCAAGTCTAAACATCTGATGTTCCATTTGACTGACTAATAATTTATGATATATGTTTGTCTTTTACACCCGGACTCTGGCTCCATCCTATCTGACTCCCCACCAGACCCAAGGCTGTAAAAGCGAATGCATCTTGTCTTGGAAGCTCGGTGTTCCTTCCTTTGGATAACAAGACATGACGATGGAGAAGTGAGAAAGCAAACATTCTCACTCACAGCGAGATAAGGTGGCGCAAACAATTCCATTGCTGCAGAGAGACATTCCACCAGAGCCAGAGACAGGGGTTAAAAGGCAGAAGCAACTTGAGGATCGTGGGCTCTTTGCATCACACCTTCGTGGTGTGTGCACTGATCTCCCCAGCTGGTTTTTGGTTTGTTGATGTGCACGATCAACATCCATGCTTTTTTTTTTTGATTTGCTTTCCCCATTATTTTTATTTTATCCTTTCTTTATTATTTCAATAAATCACACAAAAGGACAACTCTCTCATCTACTTCTTTATGTAAAATTTCCACCACACTCCTCTAGGTGAGATTATTAGAAAGCATTCTATTAATTTTCATTTTTATGCAGATGATACTCAGCTATATATGTCCTTGGAACCAAATGAAATGGAACGGAAATGGAACTAGTCAAAATTCAGGGTTGTTTAAAAGACATCAAATCCTGGATGTCCCAAAACTTCCTTCAACTAAACTCAGATAAAACTGAGATTCTTATTGTTGGACCTAAAAATCTGAGAGAGACACTATTGAGTCAGATAGCCACCCTGGATGACATAACATTAGCTTCAGATTCTACTGTGAGGAACCTTGGTGTCATCTTTGACCAGGATCTCTCTTTTACATCATACATTAAACAAATCTCCAGAACCGCCTACTTCCACCTTAGAAATATAGTTAAAATCAGAAGCATCCTCTCTCAGAGCGATGCAGAGAAACTGATCCATGCATTTGTTACCTCTAGGCTGGACTACTGTAACTCCTTACTCATAGGATGTCGTAACAGCTCCTTAAAAAGCCTACAGCTTATTCAAAATGCTGCAGCCAGAGTTCTGACAGGACTTAGAAAGAGAGATCACATTTCTCCTACATTAGCTTCTCTGCACTGGCTGCCTGTAAAATTCTCCTACTCACCTACACAGTACTAAATGATAAAGCTCCTTCTTAACTTAAAGACCTCATAGTTCCTTATGCTCCCAGCAGAACACTTCGTTCTCAGAGCGCTGGGCTACTTGTGGTTCCTAGAGTGTTTAACTGTAGAACAGGGGGCAGAGCTCTTAGCTACCAAGCTCCTCTCCTCTGCAACCAGCTCCCTCTTCAGGTTCGAGAAGCTGACACACTCTCCACCTTTAAGATTAGGCTTAAAACCTTCCTTTTTGATAAAGCTTATAGTTAGAGATGGTTCAGGTCACTGGCAATTATTGTTAGTCACAGGAACCATCTCTTAGTTAAGCTGCAATAGACATAGACTGCTGGGGGACTTAATTTATACACTGAGCTCCTCTGTTTCCTTCTACCTCCTCTGTCCAATAACCTTCCATCATTGTCCCATGTTTAACTAACCTTGTCTCTTTCTCTCCAGTAGTTGTGCTTCTCTCCTCTCTCTCTCTCTCTCTCTCTCTCTCCCCCCACTCTCTCTCCCTCTCTGTCCTCACCTACAGGTATCATAGGACTCAAAGTTTGGTGTCTGTGATGGGCAGCTGCAGATCCAACCATCCTGCCTGTATCCAGTCCCTGGTCCAACCATCCTGCCTGTGCTCTGTTGTGGCCACCCACATCCAGTCTGGTTCTGCTGGAGGTTTCTTCCTCGTTAGAGAGGGAGTTTTTCCTCACCACTGTTGCTGTACCTGGGTTGCGCTCCTTCTTATTTTGAAAGGGCTTAATCTAAATAATTTGCTTTAATAGCACTATTTTTGTTTTAGAATGATAAATTATGACTACTTAAAGACTATTTTATAGTGTAACAGTCTTGTGCTGAAGAGCTGCTCAGTGCCCCTACAGTGTGGTGCTGTGGGTGGGAGGGGTTCTCCATGATGGATGTTAGTTTACCAACATCCTTCTGTCCACCACCTCCTCCATGGACTCCAGTGTGCACCCCAGGACAGAGCTGAAGCAGGTTGTTGAGTCTATTCCTGTCTCTTCCTCACACAGCACACAGCTTCATACAGGACTACTGAGGCCACCACAGTGTCATAGAAAGTCCTTAGCAGCTGTCTGCCTACACCAAAGGACCTCAGTCTCCTCAGCCGGTGGAGACCACTCTGGCCCTTCTTTTACAGAGTGTTTGTGTTGTTTGACCAGTCCAGTTTAATGTTGAGATGAACACCCAGGTATTTAACAGTGTCCACAGTCTCACTGTCTGAGCCCTGGATGTTCACTGTGATGTGGTGTAGGGGACCTCTTGAAATCTACCACTAACTGTGGTACCTTTGTTTTTCCGATGTTAAGGATCAGGTGGTCAGAGATGACTCCCTCTGTATTCCTGCTCGTCCCTCCCCCCATACACATCTAACAATGGCTCTGTCATCTGACAGCTTCTGTAGGTAACAGTGATGAGAGTTGTACTTACAGTAAAGTCTGACGTGTACAGAGTAAACAGAAAGGGGAGAGCACCATCCCCTTAAAGCTTAAAGAAGACAAAGCTGAAGAGGATTTGAAAAGTTGTTTTCATTTATTTCAATTGGAAAAAATATGAAACATACGAATGAGAAAAGTAATAGCCCACGTTGTCTTAAAAAGCTGCACGTTTTGATATTTGAATGGTTTCTGTAGCTTATAGTATGCGGGACTAGATAGATGGAGACCTAAGAACTATAATAAAGACTAGAAAAACAATACAGTGAACGCTGGAAGAGACACAATGAGTGACCAGCTCTGTGAGGTGGTCCTGTCCATATTTAACATGAGCCTCAGCCTGGAGAGTGTACCAGTACTCTGAGGGACTTCCTGTCTGGTTCCGGTTCTAAAGTATCCCATCCTAAGGAGCTGAATCACTTCAGACCCATCGCCTTAACTACCTGATGAAGGCCATGGAGAATATTGTTCTCAGTCACTTCCACACCCAGGTGAGCTCAACACTGAACCCGCTGCAGTTCACATATCGACCAGGCAGCGGGGTGAATGACGCCATCATCTACCTGCAGCATCAGGTCCTGTCTCATCTGGAGTGCCCTGGGAGCACTGTGAGGGTCGTTAGTGGGAGAGCTGAACAGCTCTCACACTATTGATATCTTCGCTCTTTATTTTTCCTCTTCTTATTATTATTTCGCCCCGTTTTTCGGTCGCTTTCATCGTCTCAACGCTTCGTCGTAGAATCGTCGTTCAACTTTCTAAACGTGTGTCGTCTTTAGGAGATGGGGGCTATTACTTTTCACATTTTCAGATTTTCAACTTTTAACGTTATTCAACTTTTTCCGTCGTTTTTTTTATAATGCTCGTCTATGGGAATCATCGTTCAACTTTTTGTCAACTTTCCTCTTTTCATCAGCGTCTATCATCGTCATACTTTGGCGTAGAAACGTCATTTCAACTTCAAAACCGTCTATCATCTTTCAACTTTATCAGTGTAAATCAGCATCTTCGTATCTTCTATACTTTTCGACTTGGGAGCGTTTAAATATCGTGTGGTTTTTGTTAAATTTTCAGCTTTTCCATTAGTGCGTATTGCATCTGCTAGAGTGCGTGATGTCACAGCTACAGTGAGAAGGTGCGCTTTTTTAAGACAGAACTTCTGTCTTTAACTTGTCACTACAGCCACAATTTTTACTCTATCAACGTAATTACTTCACTAAATCGTAGTCATAATTGTCTTCTTTCTAATGATGTGTCTGGATATACACCCAGACCTATACTTTAGTTGCTATCAACCTCAAAGCGCAGAGACATCCTGAAATTCTCCCATAGACTCTAATGATAATTTTCGGCAGACGTCTGGGGAGAAAAACAGAGGAGACATATTTTGAAATTGCCACTGTGGCTACAAGCTTTTGTCCTTAAACATAAAATTCACACCATTTGCTCATTGAAGCCTTGGGACTCTAAATCCTTTCAAAATAAAAGCACCAAGCCAAATAATTAGCTTTAATAGCAATATTTCTGCTTTTAGATGGGTAATTATGACTGTTTAAAAATAGATTAACAGTTTAGTAATTACCACACATGCTTCCTCTACATCCTTTCAAAATAAAAGCACCAATGCCAATTATTCGCTTTAACTGCACTGTTTTTGCCTTTGAATGGGTAATTATGATTATTTAAAGACTAATTGACAGTTACACTATTTCCCCCACACATTTCCTCTAAATCCTTTCAAAATAAAAGCACCAAGTACAATTTATTACCTTTAATGGCAAGATTGATTAGAAAGTTTGTGGTTCTGAATACTAATTAATCGTTAATGAGACTACTTTAGAGTTCAGTAAATAGCCACTCAAACTTATTAGGGTGCTTTTATTCTGAAAGGGCTAAATCTAAATCTTTTGCTTTAATAGGGCTATTCTTGCTATTGAATAATAAATTATGACCATCTAATGACTATTTTATAGTTTAGTAATTGCCCACACACAACCTCTAAATCCTTTCAAAATAAAAGCACCAATGTAATTTATTACCTTAAATGGCAAGATTTTCGTTTCTGACTGGTAAATTTCTACTAGTTATTAAACTATTACACAGTTAGGTAATTATTTACAAATACTTTCTTCAAATCAAAAAGATAGTCAGCTTATTTATGATTGTCAACAATGCACTCTGGTCAACTTTTTAATCTTTGACATCTTTTAACCTTGGTCAACTTTTGAATCATTGTCATCTTTTTAATATTGTCATAGTATGACCTTGGTCATCTTAATCATCATCTTTTTAATCGCCATCTTTTGTCATCGTTTTAATCTTTGTCATCGTTTTCTCGTTTTCTCGTTTTCATCGTTTTGCCGTAGTCAACTTTTGGACGAAGTCAACTTTTTGATGTCAGCAGCTTAATCAGCGTTTGTCATCGTTGCGGCAGCAGATCAGCTCTCCCACGTAATTTCTCGAGAAATTACTTTTTCTAGTTGTTTTTGACTTCTCCAGTGCCTTTAACACCCTCCAGCCATCATTGCTGGAGGAAGCTGGCGGTGGCAGGTGTAGACCAACATCTGGCTGCTTGGACCATCAACTACCTCACAGACAGGCCACAGTTTGTGAGGCTGAAGGACTGTGTTTGATGTGGTACTATGCAGCTTGGGGCACCTTAACTTCTTCCACACACTTTAAGATACAGACACAATTTGAACTACAAAATACTATTCAAATATTAATCTCTTGTTCGTTTTTTTAATATCTTTATCACTTTTAAGTTATAGCAGTTTAAATACAAGGTGGCTTTTGAGAAATTTTCAGCTTTTCCATTAGTGTGCTGCGTGTGTTGCCTGATTGAGTGGGTGATGTCACAGCTAGAGTGTGAAGAGGCGCTCTCTTACGCTAGAACTTTTCTCTTTAACTTGTCCCTATAGCCACAGTCTTCACTCTATCAACGTATTTTCTTCACTTGTTTGTAGTCACACTTGTCTTCTTTCCAATGATGTGCCTGGCTAAGCCATCAAAACTGTACTTTAGTCTGTATGTGCCTGAAAGCGAACACAGTTCCAAAAAACTTCTCATTCACTCCAATGGAAAATGTTCTCTGACTTCTGGGTAAAATCACAGAGGGACAGGCATTTTTAAATTGAGACTGTGGCCACAATTTTCACTCCTCAAGCATAAAACTCACACCACTTGCTCATTGAAGCTTTCATTGAAGCGGATTCATAAAGTTATTTTTGCGATAACCATTATGGTTTTGGCGTAATAAGCTTGTTAAGCTGGGGTGGAAATCAGCCTCATTCCAGCTCTTTGTGCTCATCAGTGGAGGTTCTTGCCTGTTCCATGACAACGGTGCAGCTGCAGCAGAAAATGATGCATGATTGTTTTAAATTATTCACATAGGTTTGCATTTTCTACATTGCAGCAACATAAAGCAATCAAACAGTCTTTCTAGACTGATTGAACAAAGAGTTAATCTATGCTTAACTATAGGTGTATGTCTTGTTCAACTGCAAAATTCAAGACTGGCATGTGTAGATAACCCTCTCTTGGGCTGCTCCTTCAGTAAACAGCAAATCTCAATTATTTTTCACACACCCAAAAAATCACTGCTCACTGAGAGTCACTCCCACACAGACTCTCCTCACTCATGGTTTGCCACACAAAAACAAAAGCAAAAACAAAAAGAACACATTACAACCATAAATGAACAAAAGGATAAATTAATTTCCCAAAGTTATTAATTTTTTTAATTCTAACTTTAACTATAACACTACAAACACAAGAACGGTTGTTTTACCCATAAGCCTTTGTGGCTCAGGGCGGGACTAACCACTGTGGGCCACTACAATATGATAAATTTGAAATTGCAATGATTGATGCATGATTTTCTATTAAAATGTTCTCCTAATGTTGATTAGGTTTACACATTGAGACTGTTGCAACTCTCAAGCCTTTGTTTGAACCAATAAATTTGTTAAATTCACACACATATCTCTCCATGTGGAGACAGCTCTTCAGCTACGCCCTCTTTCAGCTGATATCCTGTGGCTCACTGGCTTCAGTCATTGGCATGCACATTTTGTTTTGCAGATCCAATTAGCTGCATTCAACAATTAATGCAAATTTAAGAACAATGAATTGTGGGTGATGCACCATAACAGGAACTGGTGTTAATAGGAGTGACCATTGCAATGAATAATGAACACTAGTTGGATTAGGCTCTTCATGTTTAAATAAGAGACTAATTATATATTTTAATTACAATATTTTGAACAATGTCAACCTTGTCAGAATACTTGTTTCAACTCATTAATTACAAATGCTTAATTAGAATATTTTACAGTATAATAAAAACCCACACTCCCTCTCTCAAAATTGTTTTACAATAAAAGCAATCCAGTTGCTTATTAGCATGTTTTCTGCTTTTCACTGGATAGTTACTGGTACTGTTCTAACTTTACCAGTTAAGCACACAAATCCCCCAAATCCTTTCAGAAATACTGCATAAGGCAAAATCATAAGCTTTCGTAGAAAATCTTTCAACTTCAGCTTTTTCGTCATCCACCACTCATATCCTGTGGCTCAATGGTATAATGGTTGTCAATGTTTGTCTTTTGTGTGATTTATTATAAAAATAAAGGACAAAAAATAATGGGGAAAGCAAATCAAAAGCATGGATGTTGATTGTGCACATCAACAAACCAAAAGTCAGCTGGGGAGATCAGTGCACACACCTCGAAGGTGTGATGCAAAGAGCCCACGATCCTCTGGTTGTTTCTGCCTTTTAACCCCTTTCTCTGGCTCTGGTGGAATGTCTCTCTGCACCAATAGAATTGTTTGTGCCACCTTATCTCACTGTGAGTAAGAATGTTTACATTCTCACTTCTGCATCATCGTGTCTTGTTATTCAAAGGAAGGAGTGATGGCTTGGGTCTGGTGTGGAGTCAGATAGGAAGGAGCCAGAGAACGGGTGTAAAAGACAAATCTCATAAACTATTAGTCAGTCAAATGGAACATCAGATGTTTAAACTTGATGTACGACAGGGCGCAAGAGATTGTTGTTTGTGTAAGAATGTTCAGTTCAGTATTGCATCTTACCAGCACATGACGACTGTGTTAGATAAGAAAAAGCAAAAAGGCACAATTTTCCTATTACAGTCCTTGACTCGGGAGTAGGAGATCTGGTTTTAATACCTATTGGAAGCATGTTTATGCATTCAGTTCTTAATATGGCTACATTGATTTCTTTCACATTAATTGAGTTACATGTTTAATATATCAGCAACTTTCAGCTATATTATAAAAGGGTCATCTGTAACTAGTCATTCACACTGTTTTACACTTTAGCAATTAACCACACACACTTTTCAAAATCAAATCAAATTCAGATCTTCAGCTTTATATAGCAAAATTTCTGCTTTCAACTGGTTTATTAAGACTTTATTATATGCCTATTTTACAGTTCAGTAATTAGGCGCACACTTCCTCCATATCCTTTTAAAAGAACTTCTGTCATCACTACAGCCACGTTTTCAACTCTATCAACGTAATTTTTTGTCAAGACAAGTATGACTGTCTAAGCCATCAGATCTACACTTTAGTTGCTTTTGGCCTTAAAGCACAGACAGATGCTGATTTTCTCTAATAGACTCTAATGATAATTTTCAGCAGATGTCTGGGAAAAAAACGCAGGAGACACATTTTGAAATGGCGACTGTGGCTACACTCTTTAGTCCTCAAACATAAAACTCACACCAGTTCATTGAAGCTGTGGGATTCATAAAATTATGTTATTAACATAAAACCACTGGCAGGATGGTTGGACCAGAGACTGGACACAGGCAAGACTTTTGGTCCAGGGACTGGACAAAGGCAGGATGGTTGGATCCGCAGCTGCCCATCACAGACACATAGCTCTGAGTCCCATGATACCTGTAGGTGAGGACAGAGTGGGGGGGGGGGGGAGCAGGAGATAAGCACAACTACTGAAGAGAAAGAGACTGTTACACATGGAACAATGATGGGAGGTTATTGGACAGATGAGTTTAAAGGAAACAGAGGAGCTCAGTGTATAAATTAAGTCAAGGTGCCATACAGTAGAATCTGAAGCTAATGTTATGCCATCCAGTGTGGTTATCTGACTCAATAGTGTCTCTCTCTCTGATTTTTAGGCCCAACAATAAGAATTTCAGTTTTATCTGAATTTAGTTGAAGGATGTTTAAGACATCCAGGATTTGATGTCTTTTAAACAACTTTGAATTTTGACTAGTTGATCCGGTTATTTGGTTCCAAAGACATATATAGCTATATAGTATCATCTGCAGGACAATGAAAACTTATAGAATGCTTCTTAATAATCTCAAGGGACCAAGCACAGAAACCTTCGGTACTCCAAAGCTAATCGTTGTGCATGTGGAGAATTTGTCATTAACGTGAACAAACTGGAATCTGTTCAACAAATAGGATTTAAATAGGACCCCAGTGCTCTTCCTTTGTGGGATGCAGCACTAAGATCTTACAGGACAAAGGTAGAACTTCTTTGAGTAATCTGGTTGGGATTGGATCTAAAAGACAAGTGGATGACTTGGAAGAGTTAATTAAGTTAAATCCATATGTGTTATGGGGGAAAAGCTGTCTACAGTAGGTAAGACAGAGGACTTGGTAAATTTGAAGTTGATGGGTCTAGACAGTGCTTTCTGTCATTTGGAGGAAGTCGCTGCTGAATGTCTTCTCTAATGGTGAGTAGTTCATAAAGTCATTGCTGCTGAGATTTAAGGGGATAGTACGCTCAACACAGCTATGACTCTGTCAACGCAACAGCGATAAACATCTGCTATAGATTTCTTTCCAGCTGCTGTAAAGTCAATTATGGAAAATTCAAAAGTTAATAAGAAATGGTCAGATAACAGAGGGTTTTGGGAAAGAACTATTAAATTATTAATTTCAACTCTATATGTCATGACAAGATCAAGGGTATGGTTAAAACGGTGAGTGGCTTCATTAACTTGCTGAGTAAAACCAATAAAAGTGTCTATTAGGAGTTAAAAGCAGTGCTGAGACAGTTACTGTCAACATCTACATGAATGTTAAAGTCTCCCACTACAATGACTTTATCTGTGCTAAGAACTAAGTCAGATAAGAATTCAGAGAATTCAGTTAAGAACTCTGAAGCAGGAGGTGTCAGGGTTCACAGTGAAGGACCCACACGCACAGTTCGCTTGCCGGCGTGGATTACACACTGCGCTGCCTGGGATATTCATCTCCAACGTGCGCTCACTTTGCAAGAAAACGAACAACTGACCGTGTTGCTCATTCTTCCTTGTCTGCGTTTACATCCCACCACAGGGCGACGCGCGCTACCCAGCGAGTGCTGGCTGAGGAGAATCTGAGCGTAGAATGGACAGACCTAGACGCCTGAGTCATCATCTTGGGAGATTTTAATAAAGCCAGCCTCTGAACTCCCCAAATACAAACAGTTCATCAAATGTCCGACCAGAGAGGGAAAGGTACTGGATCACTGCACCGCCACCATCATTGGTGCTTATTGTGCCGTTCCCCGCACTGCAGGTCAGAGAAAGAAGCGGCATTCAGAAGTGGGGAAAGAGACAAATACAAAGAGGCCAATGCACAGATTTAGCAAGGAGGTGAGAAAAGCGAAATCAGCCCATGGTAAGAGAATGGAACAACAATTCTCAGCCAACGACTCTACCTCTATCGGGAAAGGGCTCAAGACAATCACCAACTACAAGCCCAGAGCCCCCTACTGTCTGAATGACCTGCGTCTGGCCAACGACCTAAATACATTCTACTGCTGCTTTGAGCAGGCAGCAGGCAGTCCTAACACCCCCCCCCCCCAGCCATTGTCCAGCAACAACCCTTCCCCCCACAGCCTCACCTGATCCGTCCACAGAGCTTCACACCTCAGTGTCCCCTACCCCCCCACCCCCCTATCCATCAAGGATGGAAATGTAAACAAACTCTTTAAACGACTGAACCCCCGCAAAGCTGCGAGCCCGGACACTGTCTGACACGGACAGACAGCAGTATGTGAGGCTGGGGAAGCTTGTCTCCGGTACCCAGACCACCAGCACCGATCTATCCCCCCAGGGCTGTGTCCTTTCACCCCTGTTATTCTCCCTGTACACAAACGGCTGCACATCTGGACACCAGTCTGTCAAACTCCTGAAGTTTGCTGACTACACCACACTCATCGGCCTCATCTGACGGCCTACAGATGAGAGATAGCCAGTCTAGTGTCATGGTGCAGCACTAACAACCTGTAGCTCAATGCTCTTAAGACAGTGGACATGACAGTGGACTTCATGAAGGACCCAGCCCCCCTCCCCCCTGTCATCCTCTGTGACACCACAATGACCTCTGTGGAGTCCTTCCGCATCTCTAGAACCCGGAGACGGGCAGCCAGGATTGTAGCCGACCCCTCTCACCCAGGACATGAACACTTTCAGCCCCCCCCCCCCCCCCCCCTCTGGCCAGAGGCCCCGGTCCATCAGGACCAGGACCTCGCGCCACAAAAACAGCTTCTTCTCAACTGCAGTCAGTCTGTTGAACAGTGCCCCAACTCCCCCCAGCAGTCATTTTAATTTATCCTTAATTGCACTATTTAAATACCTTGTCACGTTGTATGTTATACTGTCACCATGTCATGTTGTATGTTGTACTGTTACCATGTCAAGTTGTATGTTGTACTGTCACCATGTCGTGTTGTATGTTGTACTGTTTGTACTTTTTTTATGCTGAGATGCACTACCTGCCAACACCAAATCAAATTCCTCGTTCTGTAAAGTGCGCTCTGAAGGACCTGGCAATAAAGCTTTTCTGATTCTAATTCTGATTCTGATTTTTGCTTTTGAATGATAAATTATGACTATTTTATAGTTTAGTAATCACTCACACACTACCTCTAAATCCTTTCGAAATAAATGCATCAATGCAATTCATTAAGATTTTTGTTTCTGACTGGTTAATTATGAATAGTTATTAAACTAATACACAGTTAAACAATTAATTACTTAACTTAATACTTCCTTCAAATCCTTTCAAATTAAAAAGCTAGTCAGCTTTTTTTCATGATTGTCAACAATGCACTTTTTAATCTTTGACATCTTTTTTTTAATCACTTTCATCGTTTTAATCTTTTTCAACGTTCTGTCGTCGTCATGGTTTTGTCGTAGTCAACCTTTTGACGTCAGCAGCTTAATCAGCGTTTGGCATCTTTTCGGCAACAGAACAGCTCTCCCAAGCAATTTATCGAGAAATTACTTTTTCTAGTCTTGTGGTGATGTGTTGCAGCCTGGCAATGGCCTTCATCATGTTTTTCCAAATAGAGAATCTTTTGAATATTTTGTTTCCAAGCTTGCTTCTTGATAGGGAAGTGGCATAGGAAAGAATCTTGGAGTACAGTGTTGCTTTCAGGGTTTATGAGTTCAAAGGATTCTTGTGGCTAGGGTCAGCTAGGAAGGTGGGTCCATGAAGCCATGTGGAGTCAGACAGATGTTCAGCATGTAGTGCTCTGGTGGCATGGTCATATGGGTTTTGGTGAGTAGGCACGTAGTGCCACTGATGAGCCTGGGTCGAACAGCAAATGTGCTGCACACGGTTGTGCACGTACACATCCAAGCGTCTCTTTTCTTTGAAGATGTAAGCACTACTTTTGAGTCTGTGTAGAAGCTTATTTCCTCTATTGCATTGTCAAGCTCTTGCTGAAGAAGCTCTTCCACCTCTGTGGCCAGCACAGAAGCACCAAGTTCTAATCTGAGAATAGAGATGTCTGGTTTTGGTGCAAGCCTGGTCTTTCCCATTAGAAATCCTACCTCGCTGAGTCCATTTATGTCTGTGAGCTTCAGGTAAGCTACAGCTCCAACAACCTTCATGGCAGCATCGCAGAAAATGTGCCTTTCTCTGAGGTTCGGACAATGGGATGGTGGTGTACATGCGAGGGATCTTGAGTCGCTGTAGGTGTTTCAAGAAGTCTTTCCATCTTTCCCATACTTCTTGTTTCTCTTCTGGCAACTGTGTGTCCCTCTCACTGGTCTTCGTAAAAATCTCAATCAGGATGGAGCGTCTTTCAATGTTGATTGGAACTGCAAAGCCATGTGGGTCGCATAAGCTGCTGATTACTGATAACACTCCACGGTTGGTGAAAGGTTTGTCGCTTATCTCAACTTGAAATGAGAAATGATTTGTAGACAGATCCCAACCCAGTCCGTTGCACTGGTAATGAATGTTTCTCCAGTTCAAGTCCCTGCAGACCTGTAGCTAGGTCTTCATGAGGAAAGGCACTGGCAACAATGGGACCGTTTGAAGCAATCTTGTGGAGGCGGATGTTGGATTGACCAAGTATTTTTTGTGACCTTTGGATCACATCAATTGGTTGGACTTCTGAGGCGAAAGATTTTAATCCATCTTTAACATAGAAGTGCTGGTCAGCAAATTCCTTCACATGACCTCCATATTTAATTCCTCCTTCTGTGGCTGTTCTCTTGAGCCCGTAGATGGCCACTGTTTGTGATGGACAATTTCCAAACACATGAACAGTCATGCGAAGCTCTTCCTTTTCTCTATTCAGGTTGCGCTCATGGAACCACAGGAAGCGGAGGTAATCACGATGGTCCTCTCTGACTCTAAAGCTGTGAAACATTTGCTCCACATCGCCCATCACAGCATAAGGCTCGCCTCTGAAGCCCAAAAGTACACCTACAAGGCAGTTATTAAGATCTAGGCCATCTAGACATCTGCTGCTGGATCAACTAGCTTAAGGGCTAGATGACGGTGAGCAATGGCAGCTTCTGGTGTTGGTATTTCCTGTTATCTGGAATTTAATTACATTCAGTAAGAACTGGCAGTGGCATGGACACCTTTTCCTCAATGACAAAGCTGTGGGTCCTCTTCCCATTCTGTCAACTGTGCTGGAGCATGGTTTTTAATGTATATGGGAGCACTTCACCACTCTGACTGAAGATATCAAAAAAATGGGGAACAAGTCAGTAATACATTGCTTTGGTTGTCTAAAATAACATACAGTCTCGTCTTCTTCTCAGGGGTTGCACTAGGATACACGTTTCTTAGGCAGTTGAAGCCCTGGGCTGGCAAGTCGGTGAAGGAGTGTGGTGCTCCTCTGAACATTCAGCCGTACCTGCATTCTGAACTTACTTCCAGTTGTGAAAGGCACGTGACATTGTCGTGCATGGACATATCCACTGCAGTCAGTGTCTTCGGACCTAGGCAGTGCATTCGATGTGTGGGAAATCTTTTGACTCTTTTGCCCTCAGCTAAGCATGTGTGCATAGCCTATACAGCAAGTTAAACACTGATGAAATTCAGTAACCACTCAGGAGGCGAAAGTTCAGTTTAGGTGTGTTTAGTGTTGAACACCATCAATCTGTAAAATTGCAACAAAGCAAAATAAACAAATAAACATTTGTCTTTGTATGCTGTATTCTAACACCTTAGCTAATACTGTAGCTGACATGAGGCGGTAACGACACGTCCGACCTACTACTTATGTCTCATACAGTATGACAGCTATATTGCTTCCTTAACCTAGTCACATGACGATTCATTCAAAACACCACCACGCGGCGTAGTTTCACCTCAGAAACAATAACACCACCATCGAACAATGTTGGAGGCAGAAAACTGAAGGTGCTAAGACAAAAAGTCTAAAATCATCATGAATCAGTAAAAGATTTGACAAACCTTTATTCAAATTAAATGCTGTGTGTGGTTTTATTACCACATACATATACCGTAGCTATGTATATTGGCCCCAGTGAAGTAAAACTATCTTGATATGGTGCAACCTGTTTGTAAGTAAATATTTTTATTAAGGTGCAGGTTCAAATACTAATTAATTATACTGCAGTACACCAAACACATTTTTGATGTCAATATTATTCAAATCACCTCGTCACAGTTCTGTCAGAAGCTCAACACAAGTTGTTTGGCATGCATGCATCCTAAATTTTCTATCAATCAAACAAATAAAACATATTTAAAAAAAATAGGCTATTGCATTTCATTCATTGGACACAAGTGATAATAACATGGTAACATTTGACTTTATGGGTGGACCATTGTTCTGTACTGAGCGTCTGTGATTAGTCAGCTGATGTCATGGGTGCAACAAGACGCAGATGCCTGTGTCCTAAACAAACCATGACAGTCTTTTAGGGCTGGAGCTGGGCTCAGGTGTCCACTCCTCACTGGGTCCAAGGAGTGTGTCTCCCTCCAGCACCATCCACAGTAGGAAGGCATGACAATGTGAGCTGGGAGGGGATGTCGCCATGGATGGTGGGGTAAGATCTGAAGTGTGCTGGGGGGAAGATGTACTGAGCTGGTGCTGAGCTCAGGCTGCAGCAGGGGTAAAGGAGGAAACATCCAAAGTGCGAGAGAGTCAGCAGATCCTGGTAACAAGGAAACAAAGAACACGTTTATTCTAAAAGGCTTCAGTCCAAATGGAGATATTTTGCTTTGTTAAGTATTGACTTTATAGGGAAGAAAACCAGCTAAGCACAATCATGCGTATCTTGAATATTTATTGCTTAAACAAGTGCTTAAACAATGAGTGCTCCGGGTTTCACACTATATTGTAAAATGAAAAGTGTCACTGATGAGATCATGTGTCAGTTATGAAAAGCGGCTTATTTTATATAAATGAAATCATATTATAACGCCACACACTGTTCATCTGTCATAACCATAATCATTATAATCTATTTGTACATTTAAAAAAAGTCTTAAAAACTGCTTCATGCGTACCAATGAATAGTCAAACCTTTAATAGTAACATTTGAAGCCCAGCCCCATAAAAACACTAGTAATTAATTGCAACTGTCTTGTATCAGTTGATGTGTTGTGCTTCTCTACCTGCCTTACATATTGTAACTCCTGTAGCTGCTCTACCTGTTGAACCTGTTGTACCTGCTGTAGCTGCTCTACCTATTGTAACTGCTTTATCTATTGTACATGTTGTACCCGCCATCCCGATTGTACCTGCTGTACCTGTTGTAGCCAATCTAACTATTGTGACTGCTCTATCTATTGTACCTGCTCTACCTATTGTACATGTTGTACCTGCTGTACCTGTTGTACTTGTTGTACTTGCTGTACCTTTTGTAGCTGCTCTACCTATTGTACCTGTTACACCTGCTCTACCTATTGTACATGTACCTATTGTACTTGTTGTACCTGCTGTACCTGTAGTCCCTGCTCTAACTGTTGTGTCTGCTTTACCTGCTGTCCTGCTAAATGCTGCTGAAGGCTGACAGGAAGCCCTGCTGCCAGGCTCAGTCTGTGCACAGCCATGTCCACGCTGCTATGCCTGTACGAGGTGTGATCAGGGCAGAAGAGATGCGGCACCCAGGCACTTCTGTTTAACTGCGGGGGGAAATCAAAACTACACAACTGTTTCTGGTTGCGTGGGTCCTGTGGCTTGCAGCAATCGGAAATTTCACTTCTAGTAATGATGGGCGTCTCACTCAGTACCGTCCTCTCTGCAGCCGAGATGTTGGGCTGAGCATTAGTGGCTGTTTGCAGTTTAGGCTTATCTTCTGCATTTCTGCCCTCAGTGTCATCTGCATCTACAAAAGCAAATATGACCACAGCAGTAAGTAACAGAATGTCAATGCAGTGCTTTGACAAAACATCGTTGTACCTTTGACAGCTTCCAGCTTCACGTCTTTAGACTTTGCTGTAGGAAGCTGCAGTTTCCTGATATTACAAAGTAAAACAAATGTCAATGTCCTGGCACATTTTAGTCATTGAGAGATGGAACAGGAACAGGAACAGCTTCTGGACTGTCAAATACATTTAACATTACCTGAAAAACACAACCAATCAAAAACCTTCTTTCATTTTTCTGTGTGTCACCAATGTGAGCTTTTCCTTCTGCTCCTGAGCTTATCTCTTTAGATATTTAAAAGAAAACTTAACAGATTTTTAATGAGGGTTGACCAAAACGACCTCGGGTAGTATGTAGCACCGTGAAGTTTAAGTAAAGTTACAAGCTGCTGTTAATGGTGTTTTAGACTGTCTGAAGTAGCGTTAGCTTATCTTGCTAATGCTACCTTGTATATTAGCTCTGACTGGCTGGCAGCAACTTATTCAATATTTATGGGGTGCCAAATGTAAAAGGAGCACCTATAACTAGTTTTCTCACATTTAACTAAATGACACAATATGTTTTCTCACATTTAGTTAAATGTGCAAAAGTCTAAATGTAAATGTTAAATGTAAATGTTAAATGTTAAATGTTAAATGTAAATGTTAAATGTAAATGTTAAATGTAAATGTTAAATGCTAAATGCTAAATGCTAAATGCTAAATGTAAATGTTAAATGTTAATGTTAAATGTTTAATGTAAATGTTAAATGTTTGCCGAGTGTAAAACTGAATATTCATGAATAGGCAAGTAGACTCCACCCCTACCCTCAAACAGCGCTGGTCTCAGATCAGAGACGCGAACTCAATCACCTCAAACAGTGCGCGCAAACCCCGCCCACATCTGATCTGGAAACTTTTGTTTTTAGCCTGGACGTAACTTCGGCTAGCTAGTATAGTTAGCCAACTAATTCTCCACCGGCGCCACAGAAATATTCTTTTTAAACCTACTTGACTCCTCATTAATGGTGTTTATGACAGAACGGCAGTTTGAAGCGGAGCCTCAGCCCGCACACCTGCCGTTACAGCCCGTTCAATCTCCCCCAACGGGAGGGAGTCGGAGCTGGCGGCCATGATGGCTTCGACTTCAGGCTTCTCTCCAGTATTTTCGTGCACCGAACCAGAGTCAGATGTGGACGGAGCTATGCATACTGTTTGACGTGTTTGAGTCCGCGTCACTGATCTTAGACCAGCGCTGTTTGAGGGTAGGGATGGAGTCTACTTGCCCATTCATGAATATTCAGTTTACACTCAGCGAACATTTAACATTTACATTTAACATTTACATTTAACATTTAACATTTACATTTAACATTCACATTTAACATTTAGATTTAACATTTACATTTAACATTTACATTTAACATTTACATTTAACATTTACATTTATATTTAATATCTACATTTATATTTAACATTTACATTTAGACTTTTGCACATTTAACTAAATGTGAAAAAACATGTTGTGTCATTTAGTTAAATGTGAGAAAACTAGTTATAGGTGCTACTTTTACATTTCGCACCCCATAAATATTAGTGTTTTATCTTTTAGACAATATCGGCTTCATCGCTGCCGATTCGTCTTGGAAGAAGTTGTGGATTCTGCTGCTGACGGGGGAAC